>NC_135813.1:63363321-63714659 GCF_964213995.1 Mustelus asterias | reverse complement strand
GACAGAGAGAGAGAGATTAATAAACACTAGAGACAGAGAGAGAGAGATTAATAAACACTAGATACAGAGAGAGAGAGATTAATAAACACTCGATACAGAGAGAGAGAGATTAATAAACACTCGATACAGAGAGAGAGAGATTAATAAACACTCGATACAGAGAGAGAGAGATTAATAAACACTAGAGACAGAGAGAGAGAGATTAATAAACACTCGATACAGAGAGAGAGAGATTAATAAACACTAGATACAGAGAGAGAGAGATTAATAAACACTCGATACAGAGAGAGAGAGATTAATAAACACTAGATACAGAGAGAGAGAGATTAATAAACACTAGATACAGAGAGAGAGAGATTAATAAACACTCGATACAGAGAGAGAGAGATTAATAAACACTCGATACAGAGAGAGAGAGATTAATAAACACTCGATACAGAGAGAGAGAGATTAATAAACACTAGATACAGAGAGAGAGAGATTAATAAACACTAGATACAGAGAGAGAGAGATTAATAAACACTAGATACAGAGAGAGAGAGATTAATAAACACTCGATACAGAGAGAGAGAGATTAATAAACACTCGATACAGAGAGAGAGAGATTAATAAACACTAGATACAGAGAGAGAGAGATTAATAAACACTAGAGACAGAGAGAGAGAGATTAATAAACACTCGATACAGAGAGAGAGAGATTAATAAACACTAGATACAGAGAGAGAGAGATTAATAAACACTAGATACAGAGAGAGAGAGATTAATAAACACTAGATACAGAGAGAGAGAGATTAATAAACACTCGATACAGAGAGAGAGAGATTAATAAACACTAGATACAGAGAGAGAGAGATTAATAAACACTCGATACAGAGAGAGAGAGATTAATAAACACTAGATACAGAGAGAGAGAGATTAATAAACACTAGATACAGAGAGAGAGAGATTAATAAACACTAGAGACAGAGAGAGAGAGATTAATAAACACTAGATACAGAGAGAGAGAGATTAATAAACACTAGATACAGAGAGAGAGAGATTAATAAACACTAGAGACAGAGAGAGAGAGATTAATAAACACTAGATACAGAGAGAGAGAGATTAATAAACACTAGAGACAGAGAGAGAGAGATTAATAAACACTAGAGACAGAGAGAGAGAGATTAATAAACACTAGAGACAGAGAGAGAGAGATTAATAAACACTAGATACAGAGAGAGAGAGATTAATAAACACTCGATACAGAGAGAGAGAGATTAATAAACACTAGAGACAGAGAGAGAGAGATTAATAAACACTAGATACAGAGAGAGAGAGATTAATAAACACTAGATACAGAGAGAGAGAGATTAATAAACACTAGAGACAGAGAGAGAGAGATTAATAAACACTAGATACAGAGAGAGAGAGATTAATAAACACTAGAGACAGAGAGAGAGAGATTAATAAACACTCGATACAGAGAGAGAGAGATTAATAAACACTAGAGACAGAGAGAGAGAGATTAATAAACACTAGATACAGAGAGAGAGAGATTAATAAACACTAGAGACAGAGAGAGAGAGATTAATAAACACTCGATACAGAGAGAGAGAGATTAATAAACACTAGATACAGAGAGAGAGAGATTAATAAACACTAGAGACAGAGAGAGAGATTAATAAACACTAGAGACAGAGAGAGAGAGATTAATAAACACTAGAGACAGAGAGAGAGAGATTAATAAACACTCGATACAGAGAGAGAGAGATTAATAAACACTAGATACAGAGAGAGAGAGATTAATAAACACTAGATACAGAGAGAGAGAGATTAATAAACACTCGATACAGAGAGAGAGAGATTAATAAACACTAGATACAGAGAGAGAGAGATTAATAAACACTAGAGACAGAGAGAGAGAGATTAATAAACACTAGAGACAGAGAGAGAGAGATTAATAAACACTAGAGACAGAGAGAGAGAGATTAATAAACACTAGATACAGAGAGAGAGAGATTAATAAACACTAGAGACAGAGAGAGAGAGATTAATAAACACTCGATACAGAGAGAGAGAGATTAATAAACACTAGATACAGAGAGAGAGAGATTAATAAACACTAGAGACAGAGAGAGAGAGATTAATAAACACTAGAGACAGAGAGAGAGAGATTAATAAACACTAGAGACAGAGAGAGAGAGATTAATAAACACTAGATACAGAGAGAGAGAGATTAATAAACACTAGATACAGAGAGAGAGAGATTAATAAACACTAGATACAGAGAGAGAGAGATTAATAAACACTAGATACAGAGAGAGAGAGATTAATAAACACTAGATACAGAGAGAGAGATTAATAAACACTCGATACAGAGAGAGAGAGATTAATAAACACTCGATACAGAGAGAGAGAGATTAATAAACACTCGATACAGAGAGAGAGAGATTAATAAACACTCGATACAGAGAGAGAGAGATTAATAAACACTAGATACAGAGAGAGAGAGATTAATAAACACTAGATACAGAGAGAGAGAGATTAATAAACACTAGATACAGAGAGAGAGAGATTAATAAACACTAGATACAGAGAGAGAGAGATTAATAAACACTAGATACAGAGAGAGAGAGATTAATAAACACTAGAGACAGAGAGAGAGAGATTAATAAACACTAGATACAGAGAGAGAGAGATTAATAAACACTCGATACAGAGAGAGAGAGATTAATAAACACTCGATACAGAGAGAGAGAGATTAATAAACACTCGATACAGAGAGAGAGAGATTAATAAACACTAGAGACAGAGAGAGAGAGATTAATAAACACTCGATACAGAGAGAGAGAGATTAATAAACACTAGATACAGAGAGAGAGAGATTAATAAACACTCGATACAGAGAGAGAGAGATTAATAAACACTAGATACAGAGAGAGAGAGATTAATAAACACTAGATAC
Source organism: Mustelus asterias (assembly GCF_964213995.1). NCBI lineage: Eukaryota > Metazoa > Chordata > Chondrichthyes > Carcharhiniformes > Triakidae > Mustelus > Mustelus asterias. The sequence goes on along the minus strand of NC_135813.1, from coordinate 63,711,715 downwards.
AGAGAGAGAGAGATTAATAAACACTCGATACAGAGAGAGAGAGATTAATAAACACTCGATACAGAGAGAGAGAGATTAATAAACACTCGATACAGAGAGAGAGAGATTAATAAACACTCGATACAGAGAGAGAGAGATTAATAAACACTAGAGACAGAGAGAGAGAGATTAATAAACACTAGATACAGAGAGAGAGAGATTAATAAACACTCAGATACAGAGAGAGAGAGATTAATAAACACTCGATACAGAGAGAGAGAGATTAATAAACACTAGATACAGAGAGAGAGAGATTAATAAACACTAGATACAGAGAGAGAGAGATTAATAAACACTCGATACAGAGAGAGAGAGATTAATAAACACTCGAGACAGAGAGAGAGATTAATAAACACTCGATACAGAGAGAGAGAGATTAATAAACACTCGATACAGAGAGAGAGAGATTAATAAACACTAGAGACAGAGAGAGAGAGATTAATAAACACTAGATACAGAGAGAGAGAGATTAATATACACTCGATACAGAGAGAGAGAGATTAATAAACACTAGAGACAGAGAGAGAGAGATTAATAAACACTCGATACAGAGAGAGAGAGATTAATAAACACTAGAGACAGAGAGAGAGAGATTAATAAACACTAGATACAGAGAGAGAGAGATTAATAAACACTAGAGACAGAGAGAGAGAGATTAATAAACACTAGATACAGAGAGGGAGAGATTAATAAACACTAGGGAGAGAGAGATTAATAAACACTAGATACAGAGAGAGAGAGATTAATAAACACTCGATACAGAGAGAGAGAGATTAATAAACACTAGAGACAGAGAGAGAGAGATTAATAAACACTAGAGACAGAGAGAGAGAGAGATTAATAAACACTAGATACAGAGAGAGAGAGATTAATAAACACTAGAGACAGAGAGAGAGAGATTAATAAACACTCGATACAGAGAGAGAGAGATTAATAAACACTAGATACAGAGAGAGAGAGATTAATAAACACTAGATACAGAGAGAGAGAGATTAATAAACACTAGAGACAGAGAGAGAGAGATTAATAAACACTAGAGACAGAGAGAGAGAGATTAATAAACACTAGAGACAGAGAGAGAGAGATTAATAAACACTAGAGACAGAGAGAGAGAGATTAATAAACACTAGATACAGAGAGAGAGAGATTAATAAACACTCGATACAGAGAGAGAGAGATTAATAAACACTAGATACAGAGAGAGAGAGATTAATAAACACTAGATACAGAGAGAGAGAGATTAATGAACACTAGAGACAGAGAGAGAGAGATTAATAAACACTAGAGACAGAGAGAGAGAGATTAATAAACACTAGAGACAGAGAGAGAGAGATTAATAAACACTAGATACAGAGAGAGAGAGATTAATAAACACTCGATACAGAGAGAGAGAGATTAATAAACACTCGAGACAGAGAGAGAGAGATTAATAAACACTCGATACAGAGAGAGAGAGATTAATAAACACTCGATACAGAGAGAGAGAGATTAATAAACACTAGAGACAGAGAGAGAGAGATTAATAAACACTAGATACAGAGAGAGAGAGATTAATATACACTCGATACAGAGAGAGAGAGATGAATAAACACTCGAGACAGAGAGAGAGAGATTAATAAACACTCGATACAGAGAGAGAGAGATTAATAAACACTAGAGACAGAGAGAGAGAGATTAATAAACACTAGATACAGAGAGAGAGAGATTAATAAACACTAGAGACAGAGAGAGAGAGATTAATAAACACTAGATACAGAGAGAGAGAGATTAATAAACACTAGAGAGAGAGAGATTAATAAACACTAGATACAGAGAGAGAGAGATTAATAAACACTCGATACAGAGAGAGAGAGATTAATAAACACTAGAGACAGAGAGAGAGAGAGATTAATAAACACTAGATACAGAGAGAGAGAGAGATTAATAAACACTAGAGACAGAGAGAGAGAGATTAATAAACACTCGATACAGAGAGAGAGAGATTAATAAACACTAGATACAGAGAGAGAGAGATTAATAAACACTAGATACAGAGAGAGAGAGATTAATAAACACTAGAGACAGAGAGAGAGAGAGATTAATAAACACTAGAGACAGAGAGAGAGAGATTAATAAACACTAGAGACAGAGAGAGAGAGATTAATAAACACTAGATACAGAGAGAGAGATTAATAAACACTCGATACAGAGAGAGAGAGATTAATAAACACTCGATACAGAGAGAGAGAGATTAATAAACACTCGATACAGAGAGAGAGAGATTAATAAACACTAGAGACAGAGAGAGAGAGATTAATAAACACTCGATACAGAGAGAGAGAGATTAATAAACACTAGATACAGAGAGAGAGAGATTAATAAACACTCGATACAGAGAGAGAGAGATTAATAAACACTAGATACAGAGAGAGAGAGATTAATAAACACTCGATACAGAGAGAGAGAGATTAATAAACACTCGATACAGAGAGAGAGAGATTAATAAACACTCGATACAGAGAGAGAGAGATTAATAAACACTCGATACAGAGAGAGAGAGATTAATAAACACTCGATACAGAGAGAGAGAGATTAATAAACACTAGAGACAGAGAGAGAGAGATTAATAAACACTAGATACAGAGAGAGAGAGATTAATAAACACTCGATACCGAGAGAGAGAGATTAATAAACACTCGATACAGAGAGAGAGAGATTAATAAACACTAGATACAGAGAGAGAGAGATTAATAAACACTAGATACAGAGAGAGAGAGATTAATAAATACTCGATACAGAGAGAGAGAGATTAATAAACACTCGATACAGAGAGAGAGAGATTAATAAACACTCGATACAGAGAGAGAGAGATTAATAAACACTCGATACAGAGAGAGAGAGATTAATAAACACTAGAGACAGAGAGAGAGAGATTAATAAACACTAGATACAGAGAGAGAGAGATTAATAAACACTAGAGACAGAGATAGAGATTAATAAACACTCGATACAGAGAGAGAGATTAATAAACACTAGAGACAGAGAGAGAGAGATTAATAAACACTAGATACAGAGAGAGAGAGATTAATAAACACTAGATACAGAGAGAGAGAGATTAATAAACACTAGATACAGAGAGAGAGAGATTAATAAACACTAGAGACAGAGATAGAGATTAATAAACACTCGATACAGAGAGAGAGAGATTAATAAACACTAGAGACAGAGAGAGAGAGATTAATAAACACTAGATACAGAGAGAGAGAGATTAATAAACACTAGATACAGAGAGAGAGAGATTAATAAACACTAGATACAGAGAGAGAGAGATTAATAAACACTAGAGACAGAGAGAGAGAGATTAATAAACACTAGAGACAGAGAGAGAGAGAGATTAATAAACACTCGATACAGAGGAGAGAGAGAGATTAATAAACACTAGAGACAGAGAGAGAGAGATTAATAAACACTAGATACAGAGAGAGAGAGATTAATAAACACTAGAGACAGAGAGAGAGAGATTAATAAACACTCGATACAGAGAGAGAGAGATTAATAAACACTAGATACAGAGAGAGAGAGAGATTAATAAACACTAGATACAGAGAGAGAGAGATTAATAAACACTAGAGACAGAGAGAGAGAGATTAATAAACACTAGATACAGAGAGAGAGAGATTAATAAACACTAGATACAGAGAGAGAGAGAGATTAATAAACACTAGAGACAGAGAGAGAGAGATTAATAAACACTAGAGACAGAGAGAGAGAGATTAATAAACACTAGAGACAGAGAGAGAGAGATTAATAAACACTAGATACAGAGAGAGAGAGATTAATAAACACTAGATACAGAGAGAGAGAGAGATTAATAAACACTCGATACAGAGAGAGAGAGATTAATAAACACTAGATACAGAGAGAGAGAGAGATTAATAAACACTAGAGACAGAGAGAGAGAGAATAATAAACACTGGAGACAGAGAGAGAGAGATTAATAAACACTAGAGACAGAGAGAGAGAGATTAATAAACACTAGATACAGAGAGAGAGAGATTAATAAACACTAGAGACAGAGAGGGAGAGAGATTAATAAACACTAGATACAGAGAGAGAGATTAATAAACACTCGATACAGAGAGAGAGAGATTAATAAACACTAGAGACAGAGAGAGAGAGATTAATAAACACTAGATACAGAGAGAGAGAGATTAATAAACACTAGAGACAGAGAGGGAGAGAGATTAATAAACACTAGATACAGAGAGAGAGATTAATAAACACTCGATACAGAGAGAGAGAGATTAATAAACACTAGAGACAGAGAGAGAGAGATTAATAAACACTAGAGACAGAGAGGGAGAGAGATTAATAAACACTAGAGACAGAGAGGGAGAGAGATTAATAAACACTAGATACAGAGAGAGAGAGAGATTAATAAACACTCGATACAGAGAGAGAGAGATTAATAAACACTAGATAAAGAGAGAGAGAGATTAATAAACACTCGATACAGAGAGAGAGAGATTTATAAACAGTAGATACAGAGAGAGAGAGATTAATAAACACTAGATACAGAGAGAGAGAGATTAATAAACACTAGATACAGAGAGAGAGAGATTAACAAACACTAGATACAGAGAGAGAGAGATTAATAAACACGAGATACAGAGAGGAGAGAGATTAATAAACACTCGATACAGAGAGAGAGAGATTAATAAACACTAGATACAGAGAGAGAGAGATTAATAAACACTAGATACAGAGAGAGAGAGATTAATAAACACTAGATACAGAGAGAGAGAGATTAATAAACACTAGATACAGAGAGAGAGAGATTAATAAACACTAGATACAGAGAGAGAGAGAGATTAATAAACACTCGATACAGAGAGAGAGAGATTAATAAACACTAGATACAGAGAGAGAGAGATTAATAAACACTAGATACAGAGAGAGAGAGATTAATAAACACTAGATACAGAGAGAGAGAGATTAATAAACACTAGAGACAGAGAGAGAGAGATTAATAAACACTAGATACAGAGAGAGAGAGATATATAAACACTAGATACAGAGAGAGAGAGATTAATAAACACTAGATACAGAGAGAGAGAGATTAATAAACACTAGAGACAGAGAGAGAGAGATTAATAAACACTAGAGACAGAGAGAGAGAGATTAATAAACACTAGATACAGAGAGAGAGAGATTAATAAACACTAGATACAGAGAGAGAGAGATTAATAAACACTAGATACAGAGAGAGAGAGATTAATAAACACTCGATACAGAGAGAGAGAGATTAATAAACACTCGATACAGAGAGAGAGAGATTAATAAACACTAGAGACAGAGAGAGAGAGATTAATAAACACTAGATACAGAGAGAGAGAGATTAATATACACTCGATACAGAGAGAGAGAGATGAATAAACACTCGAGACAGAGAGAGAGAGATTAATAAACACTCGATACAGAGAGAGAGAGATTAATAAACACTAGAGACAGAGAGAGAGAGATTAATAAACACTAGATACAGAGAGAGAGAGATTAATAAACACTAGAGACAGAGAGAGAGAGATTAATAAACACTAGATACAGAGAGAGAGAGATTAATAAACACTAGAGAGAGAGAGATTAATAAACACTAGATACAGAGAGAGAGAGATTAATAAACACTCGATACAGAGAGAGAGAGATTAATAAACACTAGAGACAGAGAGAGAGAGAGATTAATAAACACTAGATACAGAGAGAGAGAGAGATTAATAAACACTAGAGACAGAGAGAGAGAGATTAATAAACACTCGATACAGAGAGAGAGAGATTAATAAACACTAGATACAGAGAGAGAGAGATTAATAAACACTAGATACAGAGAGAGAGAGATTAATAAACACTAGAGACAGAGAGAGAGAGATTAATAAACACTAGAGACAGAGAGAGAGAGATTAATAAACACTAGAGACAGAGAGAGAGAGATTAATAAACACTAGATACAGAGAGAGAGATTAATAAACACTCGATACAGAGAGAGAGAGATTAATAAACACTCGATACAGAGAGAGAGAGATTAATAAACACTCGATACAGAGAGAGAGAGATTAATAAACACTAGAGACAGAGAGAGAGAGATTAATAAACACTCGATACAGAGAGAGAGAGATTAATAAACACTAGATACAGAGAGAGAGAGATTAATAAACACTCGATACAGAGAGAGAGAGATTAATAAACACTAGATACAGAGAGAGAGAGATTAATAAACACTCGATACAGAGAGAGAGAGATTAATAAACACTCGATACAGAGAGAGAGAGATTAATAAACACTCGATACAGAGAGAGAGAGATTAATAAACACTCGATACAGAGAGAGAGAGATTAATAAACACTCGATACAGAGAGAGAGAGATTAATAAACACTAGAGACAGAGAGAGAGAGATTAATAAACACTAGATACAGAGAGAGAGAGATTAATAAACACTAGATACAGAGAGAGAGAGATTAATAAACACTCGATACCGAGAGAGAGAGATTAATAAACACTCGATACAGAGAGAGAGAGATTAATAAACACTAGATACAGAGAGAGAGAGATTAATAAACACTAGATACAGAGAGAGAGAGATTAATAAATACTCGATACAGAGAGAGAGAGATTAATAAACACTCGATACAGAGAGAGAGAGATTAATAAACACTCGATACAGAGAGAGAGAGATTAATAAACACTCGATACAGAGAGAGAGAGATTAATAAACACTAGAGACAGAGAGAGAGAGATTAATAAACACTAGATACAGAGAGAGAGAGATTAATAAACACTAGAGACAGAGATAGAGATTAATAAACACTCGATACAGAGAGAGAGATTAATAAACACTAGAGACAGAGAGAGAGAGATTAATAAACACTAGATACAGAGAGAGAGAGATTAATAAACACTAGATACAGAGAGAGAGAGATTAATAAACACTAGATACAGAGAGAGAGAGATTAATAAACACTAGAGACAGAGATAGAGATTAATAAACACTCGATACAGAGAGAGAGAGATTAATAAACACTAGAGACAGAGAGAGAGAGATTAATAAACACTAGATACAGAGAGAGAGAGATTAATAAACACTAGATACAGAGAGAGAGAGATTAATAAACACTAGATACAGAGAGAGAGAGATTAATAAACACTAGAGACAGAGAGAGAGAGATTAATAAACACTAGAGACAGAGAGAGAGAGAGATTAATAAACACTCGATACAGAGAGAGAGAGAGAGATTAATAAACACTAGAGACAGAGAGAGAGAGATTAATAAACACTAGATACAGAGAGAGAGAGATTAATAAACACTAGAGACAGAGAGAGAGAGATTAATAAACACTCGATACAGAGAGAGAGAGATTAATAAACACTAGATACAGAGAGAGAGAGATTAATAAACACTAGATACAGAGAGAGAGAGATTAATAAACACTAGAGACAGAGAGAGAGAGATTAATAAACACTAGATACAGAGAGAGAGAGATTAATAAACACTAGATACAGAGAGAGAGAGAGATTAATAAACACTAGAGACAGAGAGAGAGAGATTAATAAACACTAGAGACAGAGAGAGAGAGATTAATAAACACTAGAGACAGAGAGAGAGAGATTATTAAACACTAGATACAGAGAGAGAGAGATTAATAAACACTAGATACAGAGAGAGAGAGATTAATAAACACTCGATACAGAGAGAGAGAGATTAATAAACACTAGATACAGAGAGAGAGAGAGATTAATAAACACTAGAGACAGAGAGAGAGAGAATAATAAACACTGGAGACAGAGAGAGAGAGATTAATAAACACTAGAGACAGAGAGAGAGAGATTAATAAACACTAGATACAGAGAGAGAGAGATTAATAAACACTAGAGACAGAGAGGGAGAGAGATTAATAAACACTAGATACAGAGAGAGAGAGAGATTAATAAACACTCGATACAGAGAGAGAGAGATTAATAAACACTAGAGACAGAGAGAGAGAGATTAATAAACACTAGAGACAGAGAGAGAGAGATTAATAAACACTAGAGACAGAGAGAGAGAGATTAATAAACACTAGATACAGAGAGAGAGAGATTAATAAACACTCGATACAGAGAGAGAGAGATTAATAAACACTAGATACAGAGAGAGAGAGATTAATAAACACTAGATACAGAGAGAGAGAGATTAATAAACACTAGAGACAGAGAGAGAGAGATTAATAAACACTAGAGACAGAGAGAGAGAGATTAATAAACACTAGAGACAGAGAGAGAGAGATTAATAAACACTAGATACAGAGAGAGAGAGATTAATAAACACTCGATACAGAGAGAGAGAGATTAATAAACACTCGAGACAGAGAGAGAGAGATTAATAAACACTCGATACAGAGAGAGAGAGATTAATAAACACTCGATACAGAGAGAGAGAGATTAATAAACACGAGAGACAGAGAGAGAGAGATTAATAAACACTAGATACAGAGAGAGAGAGATTAATAAACACTAGAGACAGAGAGAGAGAGATTAATAAACACTCGATACAGAGAGAGAGAGATTAATAAACACTAGAGACAGAGAGAGAGAGATTAATAAACACTAGATACAGAGAGCGAGAGATTAATAAACACTAGAGACAGAGAGAGAGAGATTAATAAACACTAGAGACAGAGAGAGAGAGATTAATAAACACTAGAAACAGAGAGAGAGAGATTAATAAACACTAGAGACAGAGAGAGAGAGATTAATAAACACTAGAGACAGAGAGAGAGAGATTAATAAACACTAGAGACAGAGAGAGAGAGATTAATAAACACTAGATACAGAGAGAGAGAGATTAATAAACACTCGATACAGAGAGAGAGAGATTAATAAACACTCGAGACAGAGAGAGAGAGATTAATAAACACTCGATACAGAGAGAGAGAGATTAATAAACACTAGATACAGAGAGAGAGAGATTAATAAACACGAGAGACAGAGAGAGAGAGATTAATAAACACTAGATACAGAGAGAGAGAGATTAATAAACACTAGAGACAGAGAGAGAGAGATTAATAAACACTCGATACAGAGAGAGAGAGATTAATAAACACTAGAGACAGAGAGAGAGAGATTAATAAACACTAGATACAGAGAGCGAGAGATTAATAAACACTAGAGACAGAGAGAGAGAGATTAATAAACACTCGATACAGAGAGAGAGAGATTAATAAACACTCGATACAGAGAGAGAGAGATTAATAAACACTAGAGACAGAGAGAGAGATTAATAAACACTAGAGACAGAGAGAGAGAGATTAATAAACACTAGAGACAGAGAGAGAGAGATTAATAAACACTCGATACAGAGAGAGAGAGATTAATAAACACTAGATACAGAGAGAGAGAGATTAATAAACACTAGATACAGAGAGAGAGAGATTAATAAACACTCGAAACAGAGAGAGAGAGATTAATAAACACTAGATACAGAGAGAGAGAGATTAATAAACACTAGAGACAGAGAGAGAGAGATTAATAAACACTAGAGACAGAGAGAGACAGATTAATAAACACTAGAGACAGAGAGAGAGAGATTAATAAACACTAGATACAGAGAGAGAGAGATTAATAAACACTAGAGACAGAGAGAGAGAGATTAATAAACACTCGATACAGAGAGAGAGAGATTAATAAACACTAGATACAGAGAGAGAGAGATTAATAAACACTAGAGACAGAGAGAGAGAGATTAATAAACACTAGAGACAGAGAGAGAGTGATTAATAAACACTAGAGACAGAGAGAGAGATTAATAAACACTAGATACAGAGAGAGAGAGATTAATAAACACTCGATACAGAGAGAGAGAGATTAATAAACACTAGATACAGAGGGAGAGAGATTAAAAAACACTAGATACAGAGAGAGAGAGATTAATAAACACTAGATACAGAGAGAGAGAGATTAATAAACACTCGATACAGAGAGAGAGAGATTAATAAACACTCGATACAGAGAGAGAGAGATTAATAAACACTCGATACAGAGACAGAGAGATTAATAAACACTCGATACAGAGGGAGAGAGATTAATAAACACTAGATACAGAGAGAGAGAGATTAATAAACACTAGAGACAGAGAGAGAGAGATTAATAAACACTAGATACAGAGAGAGAGAGATTAATAAACACTAGATACAGAGAGAGAGAGATTAATAAACACTAGAGACAGAGAGAGAGAGATTAATAAACACTAGAGACAGAGAGAGAGAGATTAATAAACACTAGATCCAGAGAGAGAGAGATTAATAAACACTCGATACAGAGAGAGAGAGATTAATAAACACTCGATACAGAGAGAGAGAGATTAATAAACACTCGATACAGAGAGAGAGAGATTAATAAACACTAGAGACAGAGAGAGAGAGATTAATAAACACTCGATACAGAGAGAGAGAGATGAATAGCACTAGATACAGAGAGAGAGAGATTAATAAACACTCGATACAGAGAGAGAGAGATTAATAAACACTAGATACAGAGAGAGAGAGATTAATAAACACTAGATACACAGAGAGAGAGATTAATAAACACTCGATACAGAGAGAGAGAGATTAATAAACACTCGATACAGAGAGAGAGAGATTAATAAACACTCGATACAGAGAGAGAGAGATTAATAAACACTCGATACAGAGAGAGAGAGATTAATAAACACTAGAGACAGAGAGAGAGAGATTAATAAACACTAGATACAGAGAGAGAGAGATTAATAAACACTCAATACAGAGAGAGAGAGAATAATAAACACTCGATACAGAGAGAGAGAGATTAATAAACACTAGATACAGAGAGAGAGAGATTAATAAACACTAGATACAGAGAGAGAGAGATTAATAAACACTCGATACAGAGAGAGAGAGATTAATAAACACTCGAGACAGAGAGAGAGAGATTAATAAACACTCGATACAGAGAGAGAGAGGATTAATAAAACACTCGATACAGAGAGAGAGAGATTAATAAACACTAGAGACAGAGAGAGAGAGATTAATAAACACTAGATACAGAGAGAGAGAGATTAATATACACTCGATACAGAGAGAGAGAGATGAATAAACACTAGAGACAGAGAGAGAGAGATTAATAAACACTCGATACAGAGAGAGAGAGATTAATAAACACTAGAGACAGAGAGAGAGAGATTAATAAACACTAGATACAGAGAGAGAGAGATTAATAAACACTAGAGACAGAGAGAGAGAGATTAATAAACACTAGATACAGAGAGGGAGAGATTAATAAACACTAGGGAGAGAGAGATTAATAAACACTAGATACAGAGAGAGAGAGATTAATAAACACTCGATACAGAGAGAGAGAGATTAATAAACACTAGAGACAGAGAGAGAGAGATTAATAAACACTAGAGACAGAGAGAGAGAGAGATTAATAAACACTAGATACAGAGAGAGAGAGAGATTAATAAACACTAGAGACAGAGAGAGAGAGATTAATAAACACTCGATACAGAGAGAGAGAGATTAATAAACACTAGATACAGAGAGAGAGAGATTAATAAACACTAGATACAGAGAGAGAGAGATTAATAAACACTAGAGACAGAGAGAGAGAGATTAATAAACACTAGAGACAGAGAGAGAGAGATTAATAAACACTAGAGACAGAGAGAGAGAGATTAATAAACACTAGAGACAGAGAGAGAGAGATTAATAAACACTAGATACAGAGAGAGAGAGATTAATAAACACTCGATACAGAGAGAGAGAGATTAATAAACACTAGATACAGAGAGAGAGAGATTAATAAACACTAGATACAGAGAGAGAGAGATTAATGAACACTAGAGACAGAGAGAGAGAGATTAATAAACACTAGAGACAGAGAGAGAGAGATTAATAAACACTAGAGGACAGAGAGAGAGATTAATAAACACTAGATACAGAGAGAGAGAGATTAATAAACACTCGATACAGAGAGAGAGAGATTAATAAACACTCGAGACAGAGAGAGAGAGATTAATAAACACTCGATACAGAGAGAGAGAGATTAATAAACACTCGATACAGAGAGAGAGAGATTAATAAACACTAGAGACAGAGAGAGAGAGATTAATAAACACTAGATACAGAGAGAGAGAGATTAATATACACTCGATACAGAGAGAGAGAGATGAATAAACACTCGAGACAGAGAGAGAGAGATTAATAAACACTCGATACAGAGAGAGAGAGATTAATAAACACTAGAGACAGAGAGAGAGAGATTAATAAACACTAGATACAGAGAGAGAGAGATTAATAAACACTACAGACAGAGAGAGAGAGATTAATAAACACTAGATACAGAGAGAGAGAGATTAATTAAACACTAGAGAGAGAGAGATTAATAAACACTAGATACAGAGAGAGAGAGATTAATAAACACTCGATACAGAGAGAGAGAGATTAATAAACACTAGAGACAGAGAGAGAGAGAGATTAATAAACACTAGATACAGAGAGAGAGAGAGATTAATAAACACTTAGAGACGAGAGAGAGAGAGATTAATAAACACTAGATACAGAGAGAGAGAGATTAATAAACACTAGATACAGAGAGAGGGAGATTAATAAACACTAGATACAGAGAGAGAGAGATTAATAAACACTAGAGACAGAGAGAGAGAGAGATTAATAAACACTAGAGACAGAGAGAGAGAGATTAATAAACACTAGAGACAGAGAGAGAGAGATTAATAAACACTAGATACAGAGAGAGAGATTAATAAACACTCGATACAGAAGAGAGAGAGATTAATAAACACTCGATACAGAGAGAGAGAGATTAATAAACACTCGATACAGAGAGAGAGAGATTAATAAACACTAGAGACAGAGAGAGAGAGATTAATAAACACTCGATACAGAGAGAGAGAGATTAATAAACACTAGATACAGAGAGAGAGAGATTAATAAACACTCGATACAGAGAGAGAGAGATTAATAAACACTAGATACAGAGAGAGAGAGATTAATAAACACTCGATACAGAGAGAGAGAGATTAATAAACACTCGATACAGAGAGAGAGAGATTAATAAAACACTCGATACAGAGAGAGAGAGATTAATAAACACTCGATACAGAGAGAGAGAGATTAATAAACACTCGATACAGAGAGAGAGAGATTAATAAACACTAGAGACAGAGAGAGAGAGATTAATAAACACTAGATACAGAGAGAGAGAGATTAATAAACACTCGATACCGAGAGAGAGAGATTAATAAACACTCGATACAGAGAGAGAGAGATTAATAAACACTAGATACAGAGAGAGAGAGATTAATAAACACTAGATACAGAGAGAGAGAGATATAATACTCGATACAGAGAGAGAGAGATTAATAAACACTCGATACAGAGAGAGAGAGATTAATAAACACTCGATACAGAGAGAGAGAGATTAATAAACACTCGATACAGAGAGAGAGAGATTAATAAACACTAGAGACAGAGAGAGAGAGATTAATAAACACTAGATACAGAGAGAGAGAGATTAATAAAACACTAGAGACAGAGATAGAGATTAATAAACACTCGATACAGAGAGAGAGATTAATAAACACTAGAGACAGAGAGAGAGAGATTAATAAACACTAGATACAGAGAGAGAGAGATTAATAAACACTAGATACAGAGAGAGAGAGATTAATAAACACTAGATACAGAGAGAGAGAGATTAATAAACACTAGAGACAGAGATAGAGATTAATAAACACTCGATACAGAGAGAGAGAGATTAATAAACACTAGAGACAGAGAGAGAGAGATTAATAAACACTAGATACAGAGAGAGAGAGATTAATAAACACTAGATACAGAGAGAGAGAGATTAATAAACACTAGATACAGAGAGAGAGAGATTAATAAACACTAGAGACAGAGAGAGAGAGATTAATAAACACTAGAGACAGAGAGAGAGAGAGATTAATAAACACTCGATACAGAGAGAGAGAGAGAGATTAATAAACACTAGAGACAGAGAGAGAGAGATTAATAAACACTAGATACAGAGAGAGAGAGATTAATAAACACTAGAGACAGAGAGAGAGAGATTAATAAACACTCGATACAGAGAGAGAGAGATTAATAAACACTAGATACAGAGAGAGAGAGATTAATAAACACTAGATACAGAGAGAGAGAGATTAATAAACACTAGAGGACAGAGAGAGAGAGATTAATAAAACACTAGATACAGAGAGAGAGAGATTAATAAACACTAGATACAGAGAGAGAGAGAGATTAATAAACACTAGAGACAGAGAGAGAGAGATTAATAAACACTAGAGACAGAGAGAGAGAGATTAATAAACACTAGAGACAGAGAGAGAGAGATTAATAAACACTAGATACAGAGAGAGAGAGATTAATAAACACTAGATACAGAGAGAGAGAGAGATTAATAAACACTCGATACAGAGAGAGAGAGATTAATAAACACTAGATACAGAGAGAGAGAGAGATTAATAAACACTAGAGACAGAGAGAGAGAGAATAATAAACACTGGAGACAGAGAGAGAGAGATTAATAAACACTAGAGACAGAGAGAGAGAGATTAATAAACACTAGATACAGAGAGAGAGAGATTAATAAACACTAGAGACAGAGAGGGAGAGAGATTAATAAACACTAGATACAGAGAGAGAGATTAATAAACACTCGATACAGAGAGAGAGAGATTAATAAACACTAGAGACAGAGAGAGAGAGATTAATAAACACTAGAGACAGAGAGGGAGAGAGATTAATAAACACTAGAGACAGAGAGGGAGAGAGATTAATAAACACTAGATACAGAGAGAGAGAGAGATTAATAAACACTCGATACAGAGAGAGAGAGATTAATAAACACTAGATAAAGAGAGAGAGAGATTAATAAACACTCGATACAGAGAGAGAGAGATTTATAAACAGTAGATACAGAGAGAGAGAGATTAATAAACACTAGATACAGAGAGAGAGAGATTAATAAACACTAGATACAGAGAGAGAGAGATTAACAAACACGAGATACAGAGAGAGAGAGATTAATAAACACGAGATACAGAGAGAGAGAGAGATTAATAAACACTCGATACAGAGAGAGAGAGATTAATAAACACTAGATACAGAGAGAGAGAGATTAATAAACACTAGATACAGAGAGAGAGAGATTAATAAACACTAGATACAGAGAGAGAGAGATTAATAAACACTAGATACAGAGAGAGAGAGAGATTAATAAACACTCGATACAGAGAGAGAGAGATTAATAAACACTAGATACAGAGAGAGAGAGATTAATAAACACTAGATACAGAGAGAGAGAGATTAATAAACACTAGATACAGAGAGAGAGAGATTAATAAACACTAGAGACAGAGAGAGAGAGATTAATAAACACTAGATACAGAGAGAGAGAGATATATAAACACTAGATACAGAGAGAGAGAGATTAATAAACACTAGATACAGAGAGAGAGAGATTAATAAACACTAGAGACAGAGAGAGAGAGATTAATAAACACTAGAGACAGAGAGAGAGAGATTAATAAACACTAGATACAGAGAGAGAGAGATTAATAAACACTAGATACAGAGAGAGAGAGATTAATAAACACTAGATACAGAGAGAGAGAGATTAATAAACACTCGATACAGAGAGAGAGAGATTAATAAACACTCGATACAGAGAGAGAGAGATTAATAAACACTAGAGACAGAGAGAGAGAGATTAATAAACACTAGATACAGAGAGAGAGAGATTAATATACACTCGATACAGAGAGAGAGAGATGAATAAACACTCGAGACAGAGAGAGAGAGATTAATAAACACTCGATACAGAGAGAGAGAGATTAATAAACACTAGAGACAGAGAGAGAGAGATTAATAAACACTAGATACAGAGAGAGAGAGATTAATAAACACTAGAGACAGAGAGAGAGAGATTAATAAACACTAGATACAGAGAGAGAGAGATTAATAAACACTAGAGAGAGAGAGATTAATAAACACTAGATACAGAGAGAGAGAGATTAATAAACACTCGATACAGAGAGAGAGAGATTAATAAACACTAGAGACAGAGAGAGAGAGAGATTAATAAACACTAGATACAGAGAGAGAGAGAGATTAATAAACACTAGAGACAGAGAGAGAGAGATTAATAAACACTCGATACAGAGAGAGAGAGATTAATAAACACTAGATACAGAGAGAGAGAGATTAATAAACACTAGATACAGAGAGAGAGAGATTAATAAACACTAGAGACAGAGAGAGAGAGATTAATAAACACTAGAGACAGAGAGAGAGAGATTAATAAACACTAGAGACAGAGAGAGAGAGATTAATAAACACTAGATACAGAGAGAGAGATTAATAAACACTCGATACAGAGAGAGAGAGATTAATAAACACTCGATACAGAGAGAGAGAGATTAATAAACACTCGATACAGAGAGAGAGAGATTAATAAACACTAGAGACAGAGAGAGAGAGATTAATAAACACTCGATACAGAGAGAGAGAGATTAATAAACACTAGATACAGAGAGAGAGAGATTAATAAACACTCGATACAGAGAGAGAGAGATTAATAAACACTAGATACAGAGAGAGAGAGATTAATAAACACTCGATACAGAGAGAGAGAGATTAATAAACACTCGATACAGAGAGAGAGAGATTAATAAACACTCGATACAGAGAGAGAGAGATTAATAAACACTCGATACAGAGAGAGAGAGATTAATAAACACTCGATACAGAGAGAGAGAGATTAATAAACACTAGAGACAGAGAGAGAGAGATTAATAAACACTAGATACAGAGAGAGAGAGATTAATAAACACTCGATACCGAGAGAGAGAGATTAATAAACACTCGATACAGAGAGAGAGAGATTAATAAACACTAGATACAGAGAGAGAGAGATTAATAAACACTAGATACAGAGAGAGAGAGATTAATAAATACTCGATACAGAGAGAGAGAGATTAATAAACACTCGATACAGAGAGAGAGAGATTAATAAACACTCGATACAGAGAGAGAGAGATTAATAAACACTCGATACAGAGAGAGAGAGATTAATAAACACTAGAGACAGAGAGAGAGAGATTAATAAACACTAGATACAGAGAGAGAGAGATTAATAAACACTAGAGACAGAGATAGAGATTAATAAACACTCGATACAGAGAGAGAGATTAATAAACACTAGAGACAGAGAGAGAGAGATTAATAAACACTAGATACAGAGAGAGAGAGATTAATAAACACTAGATACAGAGAGAGAGAGATTAATAAACACTAGATACAGAGAGAGAGAGATTAATAAACACTAGAGACAGAGATAGAGATTAATAAACACTCGATACAGAGAGAGAGAGATTAATAAACACTAGAGACAGAGAGAGAGAGATTAATAAACACTAGATACAGAGAGAGAGAGATTAATAAACACTAGATACAGAGAGAGAGAGATTAATAAACACTAGATACAGAGAGAGAGAGATTAATAAACACTAGAGACAGAGAGAGAGAGATTAATAAACACTAGAGACAGAGAGAGAGAGAGATTAATAAACACTCGATACAGAGAGAGAGAGAGAGATTAATAAACACTAGAGACAGAGAGAGAGAGATTAATAAACACTAGATACAGAGAGAGAGAGATTAATAAACACTAGAGACAGAGAGAGAGAGATTAATAAACACTCGATACAGAGAGAGAGAGATTAATAAACACTAGATACAGAGAGAGAGAGATTAATAAACACTAGATACAGAGAGAGAGAGATTAATAAACACTAGAGACAGAGAGAGAGAGATTAATAAACACTAGATACAGAGAGAGAGAGATTAATAAACACTAGATACAGAGAGAGAGAGAGATTAATAAACACTAGAGACAGAGAGAGAGAGATTAATAAACACTAGAGACAGAGAGAGAGAGATTAATAAACACTAGAGACAGAGAGAGAGAGATTATTAAACACTAGATACAGAGAGAGAGAGATTAATAAACACTAGATACAGAGAGAGAGAGAGATTAATAAACACTCGATACAGAGAGAGAGAGATTAATAAACACTAGATACAGAGAGAGAGAGAGATTAATAAACACTAGAGACAGAGAGAGAGAGAATAATAAACACTGGAGACAGAGAGAGAGAGATTAATAAACACTAGAGACAGAGAGAGAGAGATTAATAAACACTAGATACAGAGAGAGAGAGATTAATAAACACTAGAGACAGAGAGGGAGAGAGATTAATAAACACTAGATACAGAGAGAGAGAGAGATTAATAAACACTCGATACAGAGAGAGAGAGATTAATAAACACTAGAGACAGAGAGAGAGAGATTAATAAACACTAGAGACAGAGAGGGAGAGAGATTAATAAACACTAGAGACAGAGAGGGAGAGAGATTAATAAACACTAGATACAGAGAGAGAGAGAGATTAATAAACACTCGATACAGAGAGAGAGAGATTAATAAACACTAGATAAAGAGAGAGAGAGATTAATAAACACTCGATACAGAGAGAGAGAGATTTATAAACAGTAGATACAGAGAGAGAGAGATTAATAAACACTAGATACAGAGAGAGAGAGATTAATAAACACTAGATACAGAGAGAGAGAGATTAACAAACACTAGATACAGAGAGAGAGAGATTAATAAACACGAGATACAGAGAGAGAGAGAGATTAATAAACACTCGATACAGAGAGAGAGAGATTAATAAACACTAGATACAGAGAGAGAGAGATTAATAAACACTAGATACAGAGAGAGAGAGATTAATAAACACTAGATACAGAGAGAGAGAGATTAATAAACACTAGATACAGAGAGAGAGAGATTAATAAACACTAGATACAGAGAGAGAGAGAGATTAATAAACACTCGATACAGAGAGAGAGAGATTAATAAACACTAGATAAAGAGAGAGAGAGATTAATAAACACTCGATACAGAGAGAGAGAGATTTATAAACAGTAGATACAGAGAGAGAGAGATTAATAAACACTAGATACAGAGAGAGAGAGATTAATAAACACTAGATACAGAGAGAGAGAGATTAACAAACACTAGATACAGAGAGAGAGAGATTAATAAACACGAGATACAGAGAGAGAGAGAGATTAATAAACACTCGATACAGAGAGAGAGAGATTAATAAACACTAGATACAGAGAGAGAGAGATTAATAAACACTAGATACAGAGAGAGAGAGATTAATAAACACTAGATACAGAGAGAGAGAGATTAATAAACACTAGATACAGAGAGAGAGAGATTAATAAACACTAGATACAGAGAGAGAGAGAGATTAATAAACACTCGATACAGAGAGAGAGAGATTAATAAACACTAGATACCGAGAGAGAGAGATTAATAAACACTAGATACAGAGAGAGAGAGATTAATAAACACTAGATACAGAGAGAGAGAGATTAATAAACACTAGAGACAGAGAGAGAGATTAATAAACACTAGATACAGAGAGAGAGAGATTTATAAACACTAGATACAGAGAGAGAGAGATTAATAAACACTAGATACAGAGAGAGAGAGATTAATAAACACTAGAGACAGAGAGAGAGAGATTAATAAACACTAGAGACAGAGAGAGAGAGATTAATAAACACTAGATACAGAGAGAGAGAGATTAATAAACACTAGATACAGAGAGAGAGAGATTAATAAACACTAGATACAGAGAGAGAGAGATTAATAAACACTCGATACAGAGAGAGAGAGATTAATAAACACTCGATACAGAGAGAGAGAGATTAATAAACACTAGAGACAGAGAGAGAGAGATTAATAAACACTAGATACAGAGAGAGAGAGATTAATATACACTCGATACAGAGAGAGAGAGATGAATAAACACTCGAGACAGAGAGAGAGAGATTAATAAACACTCGATACAGAGAGAGAGAGATTAATAAACACTAGAGACAGAGAGAGAGAGATTAATAAACACTAGATACAGAGAGAGAGAGATTAATAAACACTAGAGACAGAGAGAGAGAGATTAATAAACACTAGATACAGAGAGAGAGAGATTAATAAACACTAGAGAGAGAGAGATTAATAAACACTAGATACAGAGAGAGAGAGATTAATAAACACTCGATACAGAGAGAGAGAGATTAATAAACACTAGAGACAGAGAGAGAGAGAGATTAATAAACACTAGATACAGAGAGAGAGAGAGATTAATAAACACTAGAGACAGAGAGAGAGAGATTAATAAACACTCGATACAGAGAGAGAGAGATTAATAAACACTAGATACAGAGAGAGAGAGATTAATAAACACTAGATACAGAGAGAGAGAGATTAATAAACACTAGAGACAGAGAGAGAGAGATTAATAAACACTAGAGACAGAGAGAGAGAGATTAATAAACACTAGAGACAGAGAGAGAGAGATTAATAAACACTAGATACAGAGAGAGAGATTAATAAACACTCGATACAGAGAGAGAGAGATTAATAAACACTCGATACAGAGAGAGAGAGATTAATAAACACTCGATACAGAGAGAGAGAGATTAATAAACACTAGAGACAGAGAGAGAGAGATTAATAAACACTCGATACAGAGAGAGAGAGATTAATAAACACTAGATACAGAGAGAGAGAGATTAATAAACACTCGATACAGAGAGAGAGAGATTAATAAACACTAGATACAGAGAGAGAGAGATTAATAAACACTCGATACAGAGAGAGAGAGATTAATAAACACTCGATACAGAGAGAGAGAGATTAATAAACACTCGATACAGAGAGAGAGAGATTAATAAACACTCGATACAGAGAGAGAGAGATTAATAAACACTCGATACAGAGAGAGAGAGATTAATAAACACTAGAGACAGAGAGAGAGAGATTAATAAACACTAGATACAGAGAGAGAGAGATTAATAAACACTCGATACCGAGAGAGAGAGATTAATAAACACTCGATACAGAGAGAGAGAGATTAATAAACACTAGATACAGAGAGAGAGAGATTAATAAACACTAGATACAGAGAGAGAGAGATTAATAAATACTCGATACAGAGAGAGAGAGATTAATAAACACTCGATACAGAGAGAGAGAGATTAATAAACACTCGATACAGAGAGAGAGAGATTAATAAACACTCGATACAGAGAGAGAGAGATTAATAAACACTAGAGACAGAGAGAGAGAGATTAATAAACACTAGATACAGAGAGAGAGAGATTAATAAACACTAGAGACAGAGATAGAGATTAATAAACACTCGATACAGAGAGAGAGATTAATAAACACTAGAGACAGAGAGAGAGAGATTAATAAACACTAGATACAGAGAGAGAGAGATTAATAAACACTAGATACAGAGAGAGAGAGATTAATAAACACTAGATACAGAGAGAGAGAGATTAATAAACACTAGAGACAGAGATAGAGATTAATAAACACTCGATACAGAGAGAGAGAGATTAATAAACACTAGAGACAGAGAGAGAGAGATTAATAAACACTAGATACAGAGAGAGAGAGATTAATAAACACTAGATACAGAGAGAGAGAGATTAATAAACACTAGATACAGAGAGAGAGAGATTAATAAACACTAGAGACAGAGAGAGAGAGATTAATAAACACTAGAGACAGAGAGAGAGAGAGATTAATAAACACTCGATACAGAGAGAGAGAGAGAGATTAATAAACACTAGAGACAGAGAGAGAGAGATTAATAAACACTAGATACAGAGAGAGAGAGATTAATAAACACTAGAGACAGAGAGAGAGAGATTAATAAACACTCGATACAGAGAGAGAGAGATTAATAAACACTAGATACAGAGAGAGAGAGATTAATAAACACTAGATACAGAGAGAGAGAGATTAATAAACACTAGAGACAGAGAGAGAGAGATTAATAAACACTAGATACAGAGAGAGAGAGATTAATAAACACTAGATACAGAGAGAGAGAGAGATTAATAAACACTAGAGACAGAGAGAGAGAGATTAATAAACACTAGAGACAGAGAGAGAGAGATTAATAAACACTAGAGACAGAGAGAGAGAGATTATTAAACACTAGATACAGAGAGAGAGAGATTAATAAACACTAGATACAGAGAGAGAGAGAGATTAATAAACACTCGATACAGAGAGAGAGAGATTAATAAACACTAGATACAGAGAGAGAGAGAGATTAATAAACACTAGAGACAGAGAGAGAGAGAATAATAAACACTGGAGACAGAGAGAGAGAGATTAATAAACACTAGAGACAGAGAGAGAGAGATTAATAAACACTAGATACAGAGAGAGAGAGATTAATAAACACTAGAGACAGAGAGGGAGAGAGATTAATAAACACTAGATACAGAGAGAGAGAGAGATTAATAAACACTCGATACAGAGAGAGAGAGATTAATAAACACTAGAGACAGAGAGAGAGAGATTAATAAACACTAGAGACAGAGAGGGAGAGAGATTAATAAACAGTAGAGACAGAGAGGGAGAGAGATTAATAAACACTAGATACAGAGAGAGAGAGAGATTAATAAACACTCGATACAGAGAGAGAGAGATTAATAAACACTAGATAAAGAGAGAGAGAGATTAATAAACACTCGATACAGAGAGAGAGAGATTTATAAACAGTAGATACAGAGAGAGAGAGATTAATAAACACTAGATACAGAGAGAGAGAGATTAATAAACACTAGATACAGAGAGAGAGAGATTAACAAACACTAGATACAGAGAGAGAGAGATTAATAAACACGAGATACAGAGAGAGAGAGAGATTAATAAACACTCGATACAGAGAGAGAGAGATTAATAAACACTAGATACAGAGAGAGAGAGATTAATAAACACTAGATACAGAGAGAGAGAGATTAATAAACACTAGATACAGAGAGAGAGAGATTAATAAACACTAGATACAGAGAGAGAGAGATTAATAAACACTAGATACAGAGAGAGAGAGAGATTAATAAACACTCGATACAGAGAGAGAGAGATTAATAAACACTAGATACAGAGAGAGAGAGATTAATAAACACTAGATACAGATAGAGAGAGATTAATAAACACTAGATACAGAGAGAGAGAGATTAATAAACACTAGAGACAGAGAGAGAGAGATTAATAAACACTAGATACAGAGAGAGAGAGATTAATAAACACTAGATACAGAGAGAGAGAGATTAATAAACACTAGATACAGAGAGAGAGAGATTAATAAACACTAGAGACAGAGAGAGAGAGATTAATAAACACTAGAGACAGAGAGAGAGAGATTAATAAACACTAGATACAGAGAGAGAGAGATTAATAAACACTAGATACAGAGAGAGAGAGATTAATAAACACTAGATACAGAGAGAGAGAGATTAATAAACACTCGATACAGAGAGAGAGAGATTAATAAACACTAGAGACAGTGAGAGAGAGATTAATAAACACTAGATACAGAGAGAGAGAGATTAATAAACACTAGATACAGAGAGAGAGAGATTAATAAACACTAGATACAGAGAGAGAGAGATTAATAAACACTAGAGACAGAGAGAGAGAGATTAATAAACACTAGAGACAGAGAGAGAGAGATTAATAAACACTAGATACAGAGAGAGAGAGATTAATAAACACTAGATACAGAGAGAGAGAGATTAATAAACACTGGAGACAGAGAGAGAGAGAGTAATAAACACTAGAGACAGAGAGAGAGAGATTAATAAACACTAGATACAGAGAGAGAGAGATTAATAAACACTAGATACAGAGAGAGAGAGATTAATAAACACTAGAGACAGAGAGAGAGAGATTAATAAACACTAGAGACAGAGATAGAGATTAATAAACACTCGATACAGAGAGAGAGATTAATAAACACTAGAGACAGAGAGAGAGAGATTAATAAACACTAGATACAGAGAGAGAGAGATTAATAAACACTAGATACAGAGAGAGAGAGATTAATAAACACTAGATACAGAGAGAGAGAGATTAATAAACACTAGAGACAGAGATAGAGATTAATAAACACTCGATACAGAGAGAGAGAGATTAATAAACACTAGAGACAGAGAGAGAGAGATTAATAAACACTAGATACAGAGAGAGAGAGATTAATAAACACTAGATACAGAGAGAGAGAGATTAATAAACACTAGATACAGAGAGAGAGAGATTAATAAACACTAGAGACAGAGAGAGAGAGATTAATAAACACTAGATACAGAGAGAGAGAGAGATTAATAAACACTAGAGACAGAGAGAGAGAGATTAATAAACACTAGAGACAGAGAGAGAGAGATTAATAAACACTAGAGACAGAGAGAGAGAGATTAATAAACACTAGATACAGAGAGAGAGAGATTAATAAACACTAGAGACAGAGATAGAAATTAATAAACACTCGATACAGAGAGAGAGAGATTAATAAACACTAGATACAGAGAGAGAGAGATTAATAAACACTCGATACAGAGAGAGAGAGATTAATAAACACTAGATACAGAGAGAGAGAGATTAATAAACACTAGATACAGAGAGAGAGAGATTAATAAACACTAGAGACAGAGAGAGAGAGATTAATAAACACTCGATACAGAGAGAGAGAGATTAATAAACACTAGAGACAGAGAGAGAGAGATTAATAAACACTAGAGACAGAGAGAGAGAGATTACTAAACACTAGATACAGAGAGAGAGAGATTAATAAACACTAGATACAGAGAGAGAGAGATTAATAAACACTAGAGACAGAGAGAGAGAGATTAATAAACACTAGAGACAGAGAGAGAGAGATTAATAAACACTAGAGACAGAGGAAGAGAGATTAATAAACACTAGATACAGAGAGAGAGAGATTAATAAACACGAGAGACAGAGAGAGAGAGATTAATAAACACTAGAGACAGAGATAGAGATTAATAAACACTCGATACAGAGAGAGAGAGATTAATAAACACTAGATACAGAGAGAGAGAGATTAATAAACACTAGATACAGAGAGAGAGAGATTAATAAACACTAGATACAGAGAGAGAGAGATTAATAAACACTAGAGACAGAGAGAGAGATTAATAAACACTAGAGACAGAGATAGAGATTAATAAACACTCGATACAGAGAGAGAGAGATTAATAAACACTAGATACAGAGAGAGAGAGATTAATAAACACTCGATACAGAGAGAGAGAGATTAATAAACACTAGATACAGAGAGAGAGAGATTAATAA
Source organism: Mustelus asterias (assembly GCF_964213995.1). NCBI lineage: Eukaryota > Metazoa > Chordata > Chondrichthyes > Carcharhiniformes > Triakidae > Mustelus > Mustelus asterias. The sequence goes on along the minus strand of NC_135813.1, from coordinate 63,686,351 downwards.
ACACTAGAGACAGAGAGAGAGATTAATAAACACTAGATAAAGAGAGAGAGAGATTAATAAACACTCGATACAGAGAGAGAGAGATTTATAAACACTAGATACAGAGAGAGAGAGATTAACAAACACTAGATACAGAGAGAGAGAGATTAATAAACACGAGATACAGAGAGAGAGAGAGATTAATAAACACTCGATACAGAGAGAGAGAGATTAATAAACACTAGATACAGAGAGAGAGAGATTAATAAACACTAGATACAGAGAGAGAGAGATTAATAAACACTAGATACAGAGAGAGAGAGATTAATAAACACTAGATACAGAGAGAGAGAGATTAATAAACACTCGATACAGAGAGAGAGAGAGATTAATAAACACTCGATACAGAGAGAGAGAGATTAATAAACACTAGATACAGAGAGAGAGAGATTAATAAACACTAGATACAGAGAGAGAGAGATTAATAAACACTAGATACAGAGAGAGAGAGATTAATAAACACTAGAGACAGAGAGAGAGAGATTAATAAACACTAGATACAGAGAGAGAGAGATTAATAAACACTAGATACAGAGAGAGAGAGATTAATAAACACTAGATACAGAGAGAGAGAGATTAATAAACACTAGAGACAGAGAGAGAGAGATTAATAAACACTAGAGACAGAGAGAGAGAGATTAATAAACACTAGATACAGAGAGAGAGAGATTAATAAACACTAGATACAGAGAGAGAGAGATTAATAAACACTAGATACAGAGAGAGAGAGATTAATAAACACTCGATACAGAGAGAGAGAGATTAATAAACACTAGAGACAGTGAGAGAGAGATTAATAAACACTAGATACAGAGAGAGAGAGATTAATAAACACTAGATACAGAGAGAGAGAGATTAATAAACACTAGATACAGAGAGAGAGAGATTAATAAACACTAGAGACAGAGAGAGAGAGATTAATAAACACTAGAGACAGAGAGAGAGAGATTAATAAACACTAGATACAGAGAGAGAGAGATTAATAAACACTAGATACAGAGAGAGAGAGATTAATAAACACTGGAGACAGAGAGAGAGAGAGTAATAAACACTAGAGACAGAGAGAGAGAGATTAATAAACACTAGATACAGAGAGAGAGAGATTAATAAACACTAGATACAGAGAGAGAGAGATTAATAAACACTAGATACAGAGAGAGAGAGATTAATAAACACTAGAGACAGAGATAGAGATTAATAAACACTCGATACAGAGAGAGAGATTAATAAACACTAGAGACAGAGAGAGAGAGATTAATAAACACTAGATACAGAGAGAGAGAGATTAATAAACACTAGATACAGAGAGAGAGAGATTAATAAACACTAGATACAGAGAGAGAGAGATTAATAAACACTAGAGACAGAGATAGAGATTAATAAACACTCGATACAGAGAGAGAGAGATTAATAAACACTAGAGACAGAGAGAGAGAGATTAATAAACACTAGATACAGAGAGAGAGAGATTAATAAACACTAGATACAGAGAGAGAGAGATTAATAAACACTAGATACAGAGAGAGAGAGATTAATAAACACTAGAGACAGAGAGAGAGAGATTAATAAACACTAGATACAGAGAGAGAGAGAGATTAATAAACACTAGAGACAGAGAGAGAGAGATTAATAAACACTAGAGACAGAGAGAGAGAGATTAATAAACACTAGAGACAGAGAGAGAGAGATTAATAAACACTAGATACAGAGAGAGAGAGATTAATAAACACTAGAGACAGAGATAGAAATTAATAAACACTCGATACAGAGAGAGAGAGATTAATAAACACTAGATACAGAGAGAGAGAGATTAATAAACACTCGATACAGAGAGAGAGAGATTAATAAACACTAGATACAGAGAGAGAGAGATTAATAAACACTAGATACAGAGAGAGAGAGATTAATAAACACTAGAGACAGAGAGAGAGAGATTAATAAACACTCGATACAGAGAGAGAGAGATTAATAAACACTAGAGACAGAGAGAGAGAGATTAATAAACACTAGAGACAGAGAGAGAGAGATTACTAAACACTAGATACAGAGAGAGAGAGATTAATAAACACTAGATACAGAGAGAGAGAGATTAATAAACACTAGAGACAGAGAGAGAGAGATTAATAAACACTAGAGACAGAGAGAGAGAGATTAATAAACACTAGAGACAGAGGAAGAGAGATTAATAAACACTAGATACAGAGAGAGAGAGATTAATAAACACGAGAGACAGAGAGAGAGAGATTAATAAACACTAGAGACAGAGATAGAGATTAATAAACACTCGATACAGAGAGAGAGAGATTAATAAACACTAGATACAGAGAGAGAGAGATTAATAAACACTAGATACAGAGAGAGAGAGATTAATAAACACTAGATACAGAGAGAGAGAGATTAATAAACACTAGAGACAGAGAGAGAGATTAATAAACACTAGAGACAGAGATAGAGATTAATAAACACTCGATACAGAGAGAGAGAGATTAATAAACACTAGATACAGAGAGAGAGAGATTAATAAACACTCGATACAGAGAGAGAGAGATTAATAAACACTAGATACAGAGAGAGAGAGATTAATAAACACTAGAGACAGAGAGAGAGAGATTAATAAACACTAGAGACAGAGAGAGAGAGATTAATAAACACTCGATACAGAGAGAGAGAGATTAATAAACACTAGAGACAGAGAGAGAGAGATTAATAAACACTCGATACAGAGAGAGAGAGATTAATAAACACTCGATACAGAGAGAGAGAGATTAATAAACACTAGATACAGAGAGAGAGAGATTAATAAACACTAGAGACAGAGAGAGAGAGATTAATAAACACTCGATACAGAGAGAGAGATTAATAAACACTCGATACAGAGAGAGAGAGATTAATAAACACTAGATACAGAGAGAGAGAGATTAATAAACACTAGAGACAGAGAGAGAGAGATTAATAAACACTAGATACAGAGAGAGAGAGATTAATAAACACTAGAGACAGAGAGAGAGAGATTAATAAACACTCGATACAGAGAGAGAGAGATTAATAAACACTCGATACAGAGAGAGAGAGATTAATAAACACTAGAGACAGAGTGAGAGAGATTAATAAACACTAGATACAGAGAGAGAGAGATTAATAAACACTAGAGATAGAGAGAGAGAGATTAATAAACACTAGAGACAGAGAGAGAGAGATTAATAAACACTAGAGACAGAGAGAGAGAGATTAATAAACACTAGATACAGAGAGAGAGAGATTAATAAACACTAGAGACAGAGAGAGAGAGATTAATAAACACTCGATACAGAGAGAGAGAGATTCATAAACACTAGAGACAGAGAGAGAGAGATTAATAAACACTAGAGACAGAGAGAGAGAGATTAATAAACACTCGATACAGAGAGAGAGAGATTAATAAACACTAGATACAGAGAGAGAGAGATTAATAAACACTAGAGACAGAGAGAGAGAGATTAATAAACACTAGATACAGAGAGAGAGAGATTAATAAACACTAGAGACAGAGAGAGAGAGATTAATAAACACTCGATACAGAGAGAGAGAGATTAATAAACACTAGAGACAGAGAGAGAGAGATTAATAAACACTAGAGACAGAGAGAGAGAGATTAATAAACACTCGATACAGAGAGAGAGAGATTAATAAACACTAGATACAGAGAGAGAGAGATTAATAAACACTAGAGACAGAGAGAGAGAGATTAATAAACACTAGACACAGAGAGAGAGAAATTAATAAACACTCGATACAGAGAGAGAGAGATTAATAAACACTAGAGACAGAGAGAGAGAGATTAATAAACACTAGATACAGAGAGAGAGAGAGAGATTAATAAACACTTGAGACAGAGAGAGAGAGATTAATAAACACTAGAGACAGAGAGAGATTAATAAACACTAGAGACAGAGAGAGAGAGATTAATAAACACTAGAGACAGAGAGAGAGAGAAAAATAAACACTAGATACAGAGAGAGAGAGATTAATAAACACTAGAGACAGAGAGAGAGAGATTAATAAACACTAGATACAGAGAGAGAGAGAGATTAATAAACACTAGAGACAGAGAGAGAGAGATTAATAAACACTAGAGACAGAGAGAGAGAGATTAATAAACACTAGAGACAGAGAGAGAGAGATTAATAAACACTAGAGACAGAGAGAGAGAGATTAATAAACACTCGAGACAGAGAGAGAGAGATTAATAAACACTAGAGACAGAGAGAGAGATTAATAAACACTCGAGACAGAGAGAGAGATTAATAAACACTAGAGACAGAGAGAGAGAGATTAATAAACACTAGAGACAGAGAGAGAGAGGTTAATAAACACTCGAGACAGAGAGAGAGATTAATAAACACTAGATACAGAGAGAGAGAGATTAATAAACACTAGATACAGAGAGAGAGAGATTAATAAACACGAGATACAGAGAGAGAGAGATTAATAAACACTAGAGACAGAGAGAGAGAGATTAATAAACACTCGATACAGAGAGAGAGAGATTAATAAACACTAGATACAGAGAGAGAGAGATTAATAAACACTAGAGACAGAGAGAGAGAGATTAATAAACACTAGAGACAGAGAGAGAGAGATTAATAAACACTAGAGACAGAGAGAGAGAGATTAATAAACACTAGATACAGAGAGAGAGAGATTAATAAACACTAGAGACAGAGAGAGAGAGATTAATAAACACTAGATACAGAGAGAGAGAGATTAATAAACACTAGAGACAGAGAGAGAGAGAGAATAATAAACACTAGAGACAGAGAGAGAGAGATTAATAAACACTAGAGACAGAGAGAGAGAGATTAATAAACACTAGATACAGAGAGAGAGAGATTAATAAACACTCGATACAGAGAGAGAGAGATTAATAAACACTAGAGACAGAGAGAGAGAGATTAATAAACACTAGATACAGAGAGAGAGAGATTAATAAACACTAGATACAGAGAGAGAGAGATTAATAAACACGAGAGACAGAGAGAGAGAGATTAATAAACACTAGATACAGAGAGAGAGAGATTAATAAACACTAGAGACAGAGAGAGAGAGATTAATAAACACTCGATACAGAGAGAGAGAGATTAACAAACACTAGAGACAGAGAGAGAGAGATTAATAAACACTAGATACAGAGAGCGAGAGATTAATAAACACTAGAGACAGAGAGAGAGAGATTATAAACACTCGATACAGAGAGAGAGAGATTAATAAACACTCGATACAGAGAGAGAGAGATTAATAAACACTAGAGACAGAGAGAGAGATTAATAAACACTAGAGACAGAGAGAGAGAGATTAATAAACACTAGAGACAGAGAGAGAGAGATTAATAAACACTCGATACAGAGAGAGAGAGATTAATAAACACTAGATACAGAGAGAGAGAGATTAATAAACACTAGATACAGAGAGAGAGAGATTAATAAACACTCGAAACAGAGAGAGAGAGATTAATAAACACTAGATACAAGACCTACAGAGAGAGAGATTAATAAACACTAGAGACAGAGAGAGAGAGATTAATAAACACTAGAGACAGAGAGAGACAGATTAATAAACACTAGAGACAGAGAGAGAGAGATTAATAAACACTAGATACAGAGAGAGAGAGATTAATAAACACTAGAGACAGAGAGAGAGAGATTAATAAACACTCGATACAGAGAGAGAGAGATTAATAAACACTAGATACAGAGAGAGAGAGATTAATAAACACTAGAGACAGAGAGAGAGAGATTAATAAACACTAGAGACAGAGAGAGAGTGATTAATAAACACTAGAGACAGAGAGAGAGATTAATAAACACTAGATACAGAGAGAGAGAGATTAATAAACACTCGATACAGAGAGAGAGAGATTAATAAACACTAGATACAGAGGGAGAGAGATTAAAAAACACTAGATACAGAGAGAGAGAGATTAATAAACACTAGATACAGAGAGAGAGAGATTAATAAACACTCGATACAGAGAGAGAGAGATTAATAAACACTCGATACAGAGAGAGAGAGATTAATAAACACTCGATACAGAGAGAGAGAGATTAATAAACACTCGATACAGAGGGAGAGAGATTAATAAACACTAGATACAGAGAGAGAGAGATTAATAAACACTAGAGACAGAGAGAGAGAGATTAATAAACACTAGATACAGAGAGAGAGAGATTAATAAACACTAGATACAGAGAGAGAGAGATTAATAAACACTAGAGACAGAGAGAGAGAGATTAATAAACACTAGAGACAGAGAGAGAGAGATTAATAAACACTAGATCCAGAGAGAGAGAGATTAATAAACACTCGATACAGAGAGAGAGAGATTAATAAACACTCGATACAGAGAGAGAGAGATTAATAAACACCCGATACAGAGAGAGAGAGATTAATAAACACTAGAGACAGAGAGAGAGAGATTAATAAACACTCGATACAGAGAGAGAGAGATGAATAGCACTAGATACAGAGAGAGTGAGATTAATAAACACTCGATACAGAGAGAGAGAGATTAATAAACACTAGATACAGAGAGAGAGAGATTAATAAACACTAGATACAGAGAGAGAGAGATTAATAAACACTCGATACAGAGAGAGAGAGATTAATAAACACTCGATACAGAGAGAGAGAGATTAATAAACACTCGATACAGAGAGAGAGAGATTAATAAACACTCGATACAGAGAGAGAGAGATTAATAAACACTAGAGACAGAGAGAGAGAGATTAATAAACACTAGATACAGAGAGAGAGAGATTAATAAACAGTCAATACAGAGAGAGAGAGATTAATAAACACTCGATACAGAGAGAGAGAGATTAATAAACACTAGATACAGAGAGAGAGAGATTAATAAACACTAGATACAGAGAGAGAGAGATTAATAAACACTCGATACAGAGAGAGAGAGATTAATAAACACTCGAGACAGAGAGAGAGAGATTAATAAACACTCGATACAGAGAGAGAGAGATTAATAAACACTCGATACAGAGAGAGAGAGATTAATAAACACTAGAGACAGAGAGAGAGAGATTAATAAACACTAGATACAGAGAGAGAGAGATTAATATACACTCGATACAGAGAGAGAGAGATGAACAAACACTAGAGACAGAGAGAGAGAGATTAATAAACACTCGATACAGAGAGAGAGAGATTAATGAACACTAGAGACAGAGAGAGAGAGATTAATAAACACTAGATACAGAGAGAGAGAGATTAATAAACACTAGAGACAGAGAGAGAGAGATTAATAAACACTAGATACAGAGAGAGAGAGATTAATAAACACTAGAGAGAGAGAGATTAATAAACACTAGATACAGAGAGAGAGAGATTAATAAACACTCGATACAGAGAGAGAGAGATTAATAAACACTAGAGACAGAGAGAGAGAGATTAGTAAACACTAGAGACAGAGAGAGAGAGAGATTAATAAACACTAGATACAGAGAGAGAGAGAGATTAATAAACACTAGAGACAGAGAGAGAGAGATTAATAAACACTCGATACAGAGAGAGAGAGATTAATAAACACTAGATACAGAGAGAGAGAGATTAATAAACACTAGATACAGAGAGAGAGAGATTAATAAACACTAGAGACAGGGAGAGAGAGATTAATAAACACTAGAGACAGAGAGAGAGAGATTAATAAACACTAGAGACAGAGAGAGAGAGATTAATAAACACTAGATACAGAGAGAGAGAGATTAATAAACACTCGATACAGAGAGAGAGAGATTAATAAACACTCGATACAGAGAGAGAGAGATTAATAAACACTAGATACAGAGAGAGAGAGATTAATAAACACTAGATACAGAGAGAGAGAGATTAATAAACACTAGAGACAGAGAGAGAGAGATTAATAAACACTAGAGACAGAGAGAGAGAGATTAATAAACACTAGAGACAGAGAGAGAGAGATTAATAAACACTAGATACAGAGAGAGAGAGATTAATAAACACTCGATACAGAGAGAGAGAGATTAATAAACACTCGAGACAGAGAGAGAGAGATTAATAAACACTCGATACAGAGAGAGAGAGATTAATAAACACTCGATACAGAGAGAGAGAGATTAATAAACACTAGAGACAGAGAGAGAGAGATTAATAAACACTAGATACAGAGAGAGAGAGATTAATATACACTCGATACAGAGAGAGAGAGATGAATAAACACTCGAGACAGAGAGAGAGAGATTAATAAACACTCGATACAGAGAGAGAGAGATTAATAAACACTAGAGACAGAGAGAGAGAGATTAATAAACACTAGATACAGAGAGAGAGAGATTAATAAACACTAGAGACAGAGAGAGAGATTAATAAACACTAGATACAGAGAGAGAGAGATTAATAAACACTAGAGAGAGAGAGATTAATAAACACTAGATACAGAGAGAGAGAGATTAATAAACACTCGATACAGAGAGAGAGAGATTAATAAACACTAGAGACAGAGAGAGAGAGAGATTAATAAACACTAGATACAGAGAGAGAGAGAGATTAATAAACACTAGAGACAGAGAGAGAGAGATTAATAAACACTCGATACAGAGAGAGAGAGATTAATAAACACTAGATACAGAGAGAGAGAGATTAATAAACACTAGATACAGAGAGAGAGAGATTAATAAACACTAGAGACAGAGAGAGAGAGATTAATAAACACTAGAGAAAGAGAGAGAGAGATTAATAAACACTAGAGACAGAGAGAGAGAGATTAATAAACACTAGATACAGAGAGAGAGATTAATAAACACTCGATACAGAGAGAGAGAGATTAATAAACACTCGATACAGAGAGAGAGAGATTAATAAACACTCGATACAGAGAGAGAGAGATTAATAAACACTAGAGACAGAGAGAGAGAGATTAATAAACACTCGATACAGAGAGAGAGAGATTAATAAACACTAGATACAGAGAGAGAGAGATTAATAAACACTCGATACAGAGAGAGAGAGATTAATAAACACTAGATACAGAGAGAGAGAGATTAATAAACACTAGATACAGAGAGAGAGAGATTAATAAACACTCGATACAGAGAGAGAGAGATTAATAAACACTCGATACAGAGAGAGAGAGATTAATAAACACTCGATACAGAGAGAGAGAGATTAATAAACACTCGATACAGAGAGAGAGAGATTAATAAACACTAGAGACAGAGAGAGAGAGATTAATAAACACTAGATACAGAGAGAGAGAGATTAATAAACACTCGATACCGAGAGAGAGAGATTAATAAACACTCGATACAGAGAGAGAGAGATTAATAAACACTAGATACAGAGAGAGAGAGATTAATAAACACTAGATACAGAGAGAGAGAGATTAATAAATACTCGATACAGAGAGAGAGAGATTAATAAACACTCGATACAGAGAGAGAGAGATTAATAAACACTCGATACAGAGAGAGAGAGATTAATAAACACTCGATACAGAGAGAGAGAGATTAATAAACACTAGAGACAGAGAGATAGAGATTAATAAACACTAGATACAGAGAGAGAGAGATTAATAAACACTCGATACAGAGAGAGAGAGATTAATAAACACTAGAGACAGAGAGAGAGAGATTAATAAACACTCGATACAGAGAGAGAGAGATTAATAAACACTAGAGGCAGAGAGAGAGAGATTAATAAACACTAGATACAGAGAGAGAGAGAGATTAATAAACACTAGAGACAGAGAGAGAGAGATTAATAAACACTAGATACAGAGAGAGAGAGATTAATAAACACCAGAGAGAGAGAGATTAATAAACACTAGATACAGAGAGAGAGAGATTAATAAACACTCGATACAGAGAGAGAGAGATTAATAAACACTAGAGACAGAGAGAGAGAGATTAATAAACACTAGAGACAGAGAGAGAGAGAGATTAATAAACACTAGAGACAGAGAGAGAGAGATTAATAAACACTAGAGACAGAGAGAGAGAGATTAATAAACACTCGATACAGAGAGAGAGAGATTAATAAACACTAGATACAGAGAGAGAGAGATTAATAAACACTAGAGACAGAGAGAGAGAGATTAATAAACACTAGAGACAGAGAGAGAGAGATTAATAAACACTCGATACAGAGAGAGAGAGATTAATAAACACTAGAGACAGAGAGAGAGAGATTAATAAACACTAGAGACAGAGAGAGAGAGATTAATAAACACTAGATACAGAGAGAGAGAGAGATTAATAAACACTAGATACAGAGAGAGAGAGATTAATAAACACTAGAGACAGAGAGAGAGAGATTAATAAACACTAGATACAGAGAGAGAGAGATTAATAAACACTAGAGACAGAGAGAGAGAGAGATTAATAAACACTAGATACAGAGAGAGAGAGATTAATAAACACTAGAGACAGAGAGAGAGAGAGATTAATAAACACTAGAGACAGAGAGAGAGAGATTAATAAACCCTAGATACAGAGAGAGAGAGATTAATAAACACTAGAGACAGAGAGAGAGAGAAATTAATAAACACTAGAGACAGAGAGAGAGAGATTAATAAACACTAGAGACAGAGAGAGAGAGATTAATAAACACTAGATACAGAGAGAGAGAGAGATTAATAAACACTAGAGACAGAGAGAGAGAGAGATTAATAAACACTAGAGACAGAGAGAGAGAGATTAATAAACACTAGAGACAGAGAGAGAGAGATTAATAAACACTAGATACAGAGAGAGAGAGATTAATAAACACTAGATACAGAGAGAGAGAGATTAATAAACACGAGATACAGAGAGAGAGAGATTAATAAACACTAGATACAGAGAGAGAGAGATTAATAAACACTCGATACAGAGAGAGAGAGATTAATAAACACTAGAGACAGAGAGAGAGAGATTAATAAACACTCGATACAGAGAGAGAGAGATTAATAAACACTAGATACAGAGAGAGAGAGATTAATAAACACTAGAGACAGAGAGAGAGAGATTAATAAACACTAGAGACAGAGAGAGAGAGATTAATAAACACTAGAGACAGAGAGAGAGAGATTAATAAACACTAGATACAGAGAGAGAGAGATTAATAAACACTAGAGACAGAGAGAGAGAGATTAATAAACACTAGATACAGAGAGAGAGAGATTAATAAACACTAGAGACAGAGAGAGAGAGAGATTAATAAACACTAGAGACAGAGAGAGAGAGATTAATAAACACTAGAGACAGAGAGAGAGAGATTAATAAACACTAGATAAAGAGAGAGAGAGATTAATAAACACTCGATACAGAGAGAGAGATTAATAAACACTAGAGACAGAGAGAGAGAGATTAATAAACACTAGATACAGAGAGAGAGAGATTAATAAACACTAGATACAGAGAGAGAGAGATTAATAAACACGAGATACAGAGAGAGAGAGATTAATAAACACTAGATACAGAGAGAGAGAGATTAATAAACACTAGATACAGAGAGAGAGAGATTAATAAACACTCGATACAGAGAGAGAGAGATTAATAAACACTAGAGACAGAGAGAGAGAGATTAATAAACACTAGAGACAGAGAGAGAGAGATTAATAAACACTAGATACAGAGAGAGAGAGATTAATAAACACTCGATACAGAGAGAGAGAGATTAATAAACACTAGAGACAGAGAGAGAGAGATTAATAAACACTAGATACGGAGAGAGAGAGATTAATAAACACTAGAGACAGAGAGAGAGAGATGAATAAATACTCGATACAGAGAGAGAGAGATTAATAAACACTAGAGACAGAGAGAGAGAGATTAATAAACACTCGATACAGAGAGAGAGAGATTAATAAACACTAGAGACAGAGAGAGAGAGATTAATAAACACTAGATACAGAGAGAGAGAGATTAATAAACACTAGAGACAGAGAGAGAGAGATTAATAAACACTAGATACAGAGAGAGAGAGATTAATAAACACTAGAGACAGAGAGAGAGAGATTAATAAACACTAGATACAGAGAGAGAGAGATTAATAAACACTAGAGACAGAGAGAGAGAGAGATTAGTAAACACTAGAGACAGAGAGAGAGAGATTAATAAACACTAGAGACAGAGAGAGAGAGATTAATAAACACTAGAGACAGAGAGAGAGAGATTAATAAACACTAGAGACAGAGAGAGAGAGATTAATAAACACTAGATACAGAGAGAGAGAGATTAATAAACACTCGATACAGAGAGAGAGAGATTAATAAACACTAGAGACAGAGAGAGAGAGATTAATAAACACTAGATACAGAGAGAGAGAGATTAATAAACACTCGATACAGAGAGAGAGAGATTAATAAACACTAGAGACAGAGAGAGAGAGATTAATAAACACTAGAGACAGAGAGAGAGAGATTAATAAACACTGGATACAGAGAGAGAGAGATTAATAAACACTAGATACAGAGAGAGAGAGATTAATAAACACTAGAGACAGAGAGAGAGAGATTAATAAACACTCGATACAGAGAGAGAGAGATTAATAAACACTCGATACAGAGAGAGAGAGATTAATAAACACTAGAGACAGAGACAGAGAGATTAATAAACACTCGATACAGAGAGAGAGAGATTAATAAACACTAGAGACAGAGAGAGAGAGATTAATAAACACTTGATACAGAGAGAGAGAGATTAATAAACACTCGATACAGAGAGAGAGAGATTAATAAACACTGGATACAGAGAGAGAGAGATTAATAAACACTCGATACAGAGAGAGAGAGATTAATAAACACTCGATACAGAGAGAGAGAGATTAATAAACACTAGAGACAGAGAGAGAGAGATTAATAAACACTAGATACAGAGAGAGAGAGATTAATAAACACGAGATACAGAGAGAGAGAGATTAATAAACACTAGATACAGAGAGAGAGAGATTAATAAACACTAGAGACAGAGAGAGAGAGATTAATAAACACTCGATACAGAGAGAGAGAGATTAATAAACACTAGAGACAGAGAGAGAGATTAATAAACACTCGATACAGAGAGAGAGAGATTAATAAACACTGGATACAGAGAGAGAGAGATTAATAAACACTAGATACAGAGAGAGAGAGATTAATAAACACTAGAGACAGAGAGAGAGAGATTAATAAACACTCGATACAGAGAGAGAGAGATTAATAAACACTAGATACAGAGAGAGAGAGATTAATAAACACTAGAGACAGAGAGAGAGAGATTAATAAACACGAGAGACAGAGAGAGAGAGATTAATAAACACTAGAGACAGAGAGAGAGAGATTAATAAACACTAGAGACAGAGAGAGAGAGATTAATAAACACTAGAGACAGAGAGAGAGAGATTAATAAACACTAGAGACAGAGAGAGAGAGATTAATAAACACTAGATACAGAGAGAGAGAGATTAATAAACACTCGATACAGAGAGAGAGAGATTAATAAACACTAGATACAGAGAGAGAGAGATTAATAAACACTCGATACAGAGAGAGAGAGATTAATAAACACTCGATACAGAGAGAGAGAGATTAATAAACACTAGAGACAGAGAGAGAGAGATTAATAAACACTAGAGACAGAGAGAGAGAGATTAATAAACACTAGATACAGAGAGAGAGAGAGATTAATAAACACTAGAGACAGAGAGAGAGAGATTAATAAACACTAGAGACAGAGAGAGAGAGATTAATAAACACTAGAGACAGAGAGAGAGAGATTAATAAACACTAGATACAGAGAGAGAGAGATTAATAAACACTAGAGACAGAGAGAGAGATTAACAAACACTCGATACAGAGAGAGAGAGATTAATAAACACTAGATACAGAGAGAGAGAGATTAATAAACACTAGAGACAGAGAGAGAGAGATTAATAAACACTCGATACAGAGAGAGAGAGATTAATAAACACTAGATACAGAGAGAGAGAGATTAATAAACACTCGATACAGAGAGAGAGAGATTAATAAACACTAGATACAGAGAGAGAGAGATTAATAAACACTAGAGACAGAGAGAGAGAGATTAATAAACACTAGAGACAGAGAGAGAGAGATTAATAAACACTAGATACAGAGAGAGAGAGATTAATAAACACTAGATACAGAGAGAGAGATTAATAAACACTAGAGACAGAGAGAGAGAGATTAATAAACACTAGAGACAGAGAGAGAGAGATTAATAAACACTAGAGACAGAGAGAGAGAGATTAATAAACACTCGATACAGAGAGAGAGAGATTAATAAACACTAGAGACAGAGAGAGAGAGATTAATAAACACTAGATACAGAGAGAGAGAGATTAATAAACACTAGAGACAGAGAGAGAGAGATTAATAAACACTCGATACAGAGAGAGAGAGATTAATAAACACTAGATACAGAGAGAGAGAGATTAATAAACACGAGATACCGAGAGAGAGAGATTAATAAACACTAGATACAGAGAGAGAGAGATTAATAAACACTCGATACAGAGAGAGAGAGATTAATAAACACTCGATACAGAGAGAGAGAGATTAATAAACACGAGATACAGAGAGAGAGAAATTAATAAACACTAGATACAGAGAGAGAGAGATTAATAAACACTAGAGACAGAGAGAGAGAGATTAATAAACACTCTATACAGAGAGAGAGAGATTAATAAACACTAGAGACAGAGAGAGAGATTAATAAACACTAGATACAGAGAGAGAGAGATTAATAAACACTCGATACAGAGAGAGAGAGATTAATAAACACTGGATACAGAGAGAGAGAGATTAATAAACACTAGATACAGAGAGAGAGAGATTAATAAACACTAGAGACAGAGAGAGAGAGATTAATAAACACTCGATACAGAGAGAGAGAGATTAATAAACACTCGATACAGAGAGAGAGAGATTAATAAACACGAGAGACAGAGAGAGAGAGATTAATAAACACTAGATACAGAGAGAGAGAGATTAATAAACACTAGAGACAGAGAGAGAGAGATTAATAAACACTCGATACAGAGAGAGAGAGATTAATAAACACTAGAGACAGAGAGAGAGAGATTAATAAACACTAGATACAGAGAGAGAGAGATTAATAAACACTAGAGACAGAGAGAGAGAGATTAATAAACACTCGATACAGAGAGAGAGAGATTAATAAACACTAGATACAGAGAGAGAGAGATTAATAAACACGAGATACCGAGAGAGAGAGATTAATAAACACTAGATACAGAGAGAGAGAGATTAATAAACACTCGATACAGAGAGAGAGAGATTAATAAACACTCGATACAGAGAGAGAGAGATTAATAAACACTCGATACAGAGAGAGAGAGATTAATAAACACTCGATACAGAGAGTGAGAGATTAATAAACACTAGAGACAGAGAGAGAGAGATTAATAAACACTAGATACAGAGAGAGAGAGATTAATAAAGACTCGATACAGAGAGAGAGAGATTAATAAACACTAGAGACAGAGAGAGAGAGATTAGTAAACACTCGATACAGAGAGAGAGAGATTAATAAACACTAGAGACAGAGAGAGAGAGATTAATAAACACTAGATACAGAGAGAGAGAGATTAATAAACACTAGAGACAGAGAGAGAGAGATTAATAAACACTAGATACAGAGAGAGAGAGATTAATAAACACTAGAGAGAGAGAGATTAATAAACACTAGATACAGAGAGAGAGAGATTAATAAACACTCGATACAGAGAGAGAGAGATTAATAAACACTCGATACAGAGAGAGAGAAATTAATAAACACTAGATACAGAGAGAGAGAGATTAATAAACACTAGATACAGAGAGAGAGAGATTAATAAACACTCGATACAGAGAGAGAGAGATTAATAAACACTAGATACAGAGAGAGAGAGATTAATAAACACTAGATACAGAGAGAGAGATTAATAAACACTAGAGACAGAGAGAGAGAGATTAATAAACACTAGAGACAGAGAGAGAGAGATTAATAAACACTAGATACAGAGAGAGAGAGATTAATAAACACTAGAGACAGAGAGAGAGAGATTAATAAACACTAGAGACAGAGAGAGAGTGATTAATAAACACTAGATACAGAGAGAGAGAGAGATTAATAAACACTAGAGACAGAGAGAGAGAGATTAATAAACACTCGATACAGAGAGAGAGAGATTAATAAACACTAGATACAGAGAGAGAGAGATTAATAAACACTAGATACAGAGAGAGAGAGATTAATAAACACTAGAGACAGAGAGAGAGAGATTAATAAACACTAGAGACAGAGAGAGAGAGATTAATAAACACTCGATACAGAGAGAGAGAGATTAATAAACACTAGAGACAGAGAGAGAGAGATTAATAAACACTAGAGACAGAGAGAGAGAGATTAATAAACACTAGATACAGAGAGAGAGAGAGATTAATAAACACTAGATACAGAGAGAGAGAGATTAATAAACACTAGAGACAGAGAGAGAGAGATTAATAAACACTAGATACAGAGAGAGAGAGATTAATAAACACTAGAGACAGAGAGAGAGAGATTAATAAACACTAGATACAGAGAGAGAGAGATTAATAAACACTAGAGACAGAGAGAGAGAGAGATTAGTAAACACTAGAGACAGAGAGAGAGAGATTAATAAACACTAGAGACAGAGAGAGAGAGATTAATAAACACTAGAGACAGAGAGAGAGAGATTAATAAACACTAGAGACAGAGAGAGAGAGATTAATAAACACTAGATACAGAGAGTGAGAGATTAATAAACACTCGATACAGAGAGAGAGAGATTAATAAACACTAGAGACAGAGAGAGAGAGATTAATAAACACTAGATACAGAGAGAGAGAGATTAATAAACACTCGATACAGAGAGAGAGAGATTAATAAACACTAGAGACAGAGAGAGAGAGATTAATAAACACTAGAGACAGAGAGAGAGAGATTAATAAACACTGGATACAGAGAGAGAGAGATTAATAAACACTAGATACAGAGAGAGAGAGATTAATAAACACTAGAGACAGAGAGAGAGAGATTAATAAACACTCGATACAGAGAGAGAGAGATTAATAAACACTAGATACAGAGAGAGAGAGATTAATAAACACTCGATACAGAGAGAGAGAGATTAATAAACACTAGAGACAGAGAGAGAGAGATTAATAAACACTCGATACAGAGAGAGAGAGATTAATAAACACTCGATACAGAGAGAGAGAGATTAATAAACACTCGATACAGAGAGAGAGAGATTAATAAACACTAGAGACAGAGAGAGAGAGATTAATAAACACTCGATACAGAGAGAGAGAGATTAATAAACACTCGATACAGAGAGAGAGAGATTAATAAACACTAGAGACAGAGAGAGAGAGATTAATAAACACTCGATACAGAGAGAGAGAGATTAATAAACACTAGAGACAGAGAGAGAGAGATTAATAAACACTCGATACAGAGAGAGAGAGATTAATAAACACTCGATACAGAGAGAGAGAGATTAATAAACACTGGATCCAGAGAGAGAGAGATTAATAAACACTCGATACAGAGAGAGAGAGATTAATAAACACTAGAGACAGAGAGAGAGATTAATAAACACTAGATACAGAGAGAGAGAGATTAATAAACACTAGAGACAGAGAGAGAGAGATTAATAAACACTGGATACAGAGAGAGAGAGATTAATAAACACTAGATACAGAGAGAGAGAGATTAATAAACACTAGAGACAGAGAGAGAGAGATTAATAAACACTAGATACAGAGAGAGAGAGATTAATAAACACTAGAGACAGAGAGAGAGAGATTAATAAACACTAGATACAGAGAGAGAGAGATTAATAAACACTAGAGACAGAGAGAGAGAGAGATTAGTAAACACTAGAGACAGAGAGAGAGAGATTAATAAACACTAGAGACAGAGAGAGAGAGATTAATAAACACTAGATACAGAGAGAGAGAGATTAATAAACACTCGATACAGAGAGAGAGAGATTAATAAACACTAGATACAGAGAGAGAGAGATTAATAAACACTCGATACAGAGAGAGAGAGATTAATAAACACTCGATACAGAGAGAGAGAGATTAATAAACACTAGAGACAGAGAGAGAGAGATTAATAAACACTAGAGACAGAGAGAGAGAGATTAATAAACACTAGATACAGAGAGAGAGAGAGATTAATAAACACTAGAGACAGAGAGAGAGAGATTAATAAACACTAGAGACAGAGAGAGAGAGATTAATAAACACTAGAGACAGAGAGAGAGAGATTAATAAACACTAGATACAGAGAGAGAGAGATTAATAAACACTAGAGACAGAGAGAGAGATTAACAAACACTCGATACAGAGAGAGAGAGATTAATAAACACTAGATACAGAGAGAGAGAGATTAATAAACACTAGAGACAGAGAGAGAGAGATTAATAAACACTCGATACAGAGAGAGAGAGATTAATAAACACTAGATACAGAGAGAGAGAGATTAATAAACACTCGATACAGAGAGAGAGAGATTAATAAACACTAGATACAGAGAGAGAGAGATTAATAAACACTAGAGACAGAGAGAGAGAGATTAATAAACACTAGAGACAGAGAGAGAGAGATTAATAAACACTAGATACAGAGAGAGAGAGATTAATAAACACTAGATACAGAGAGAGAGATTAATAAACACTAGAGACAGAGAGAGAGAGATTAATAAACACTAGAGACAGAGAGAGAGAGATTAATAAACACTAGAGACAGAGAGAGAGAGATTAATAAACACTCGATACAGAGAGAGAGAGATTAATAAACACTAGAGACAGAGAGAGAGAGATTAATAAACACTAGATACAGAGAGAGAGAGATTAATAAACACTAGAGACAGAGAGAGAGAGATTAATAAACACTCGATACAGAGAGAGAGAGATTAATAAACACTAGATACAGAGAGAGAGAGATTAATAAACACGAGATACCGAGAGAGAGAGATTAATAAACACTAGATACAGAGAGAGAGAGATTAATAAACACTCGATACAGAGAGAGAGAGATTAATAAACACTCGATACAGAGAGAGAGAGATTAATAAACACGAGATACAGAGAGAGAGAAATTAATAAACACTAGATACAGAGAGAGAGAGATTAATAAACACTAGAGACAGAGAGAGAGAGATTAATAAACACTCTATACAGAGAGAGAGAGATTAATAAACACTAGAGACAGAGAGAGAGATTAATAAACACTAGATACAGAGAGAGAGAGATTAATAAACACTCGATACAGAGAGAGAGAGATTAATAAACACTGGATACAGAGAGAGAGAGATTAATAAACACTAGATACAGAGAGAGAGAGATTAATAAACACTAGAGACAGAGAGAGAGAGATTAATAAACACTCGATACAGAGAGAGAGAGATTAATAAACACTCGATACAGAGAGAGAGAGATTAATAAACACGAGAGACAGAGAGAGAGAGATTAATAAACACTAGATACAGAGAGAGAGAGATTAATAAACACTAGAGACAGAGAGAGAGAGATTAATAAACACTCGATACAGAGAGAGAGAGATTAATAAACACTAGAGACAGAGAGAGAGAGATTAATAAACACTAGATACAGAGAGAGAGAGATTAATAAACACTAGAGACAGAGAGAGAGAGATTAATAAACACTCGATACAGAGAGAGAGAGATTAATAAACACTAGATACAGAGAGAGAGAGATTAATAAACACGAGATACCGAGAGAGAGAGATTAATAAACACTAGATACAGAGAGAGAGAGATTAATAAACACTCGATACAGAGAGAGAGAGATTAATAAACACTCGATACAGAGAGAGAGAGATTAATAAACACTCGATACAGAGAGAGAGAGATTAATAAACACTCGATACAGAGAGTGAGAGATTAATAAACACTAGAGACAGAGAGAGAGAGATTAATAAACACTAGATACAGAGAGAGAGAGATTAATAAAGACTCGATACAGAGAGAGAGAGATTAATAAACACTAGAGACAGAGAGAGAGAGATTAGTAAACACTCGATACAGAGAGAGAGAGATTAATAAACACTAGAGACAGAGAGAGAGAGATTAATAAACACTAGATACAGAGAGAGAGAGATTAATAAACACTAGAGACAGAGAGAGAGAGATTAATAAACACTAGATACAGAGAGAGAGAGATTAATAAACACTAGAGAGAGAGAGATTAATAAACACTAGATACAGAGAGAGAGAGATTAATAAACACTCGATACAGAGAGAGAGAGATTAATAAACACTCGATACAGAGAGAGAGAAATTAATAAACACTAGATACAGAGAGAGAGAGATTAATAAACACTAGATACAGAGAGAGAGAGATTAATAAACACTCGATACAGAGAGAGAGAGATTAATAAACACTAGATACAGAGAGAGAGAGATTAATAAACACTAGATACAGAGAGAGAGATTAATAAACACTAGAGACAGAGAGAGAGAGATTAATAAACACTAGAGACAGAGAGAGAGAGATTAATAAACACTAGATACAGAGAGAGAGAGATTAATAAACACTAGAGACAGAGAGAGAGAGATTAATAAACACTAGAGACAGAGAGAGAGTGATTAATAAACACTAGATACAGAGAGAGAGAGAGATTAATAAACACTAGAGACAGAGAGAGAGAGATTAATAAACACTCGATACAGAGAGAGAGAGATTAATAAACACTAGATACAGAGAGAGAGAGATTAATAAACACTAGATACAGAGAGAGAGAGATTAATAAACACTAGAGACAGAGAGAGAGAGATTAATAAACACTAGAGACAGAGAGAGAGAGATTAATAAACACTCGATACAGAGAGAGAGAGATTAATAAACACTAGAGACAGAGAGAGAGAGATTAATAAACACTAGAGACAGAGAGAGAGAGATTAATAAACACTAGATACAGAGAGAGAGAGAGATTAATAAACACTAGATACAGAGAGAGAGAGATTAATAAACACTAGAGACAGAGAGAGAGAGATTAATAAACACTAGATACAGAGAGAGAGAGATTAATAAACACTAGAGACAGAGAGAGAGAGATTAATAAACACTAGATACAGAGAGAGAGAGATTAATAAACACTAGAGACAGAGAGAGAGAGAGATTAGTAAACACTAGAGACAGAGAGAGAGAGATTAATAAACACTAGAGACAGAGAGAGAGAGATTAATAAACACTAGAGACAGAGAGAGAGAGATTAATAAACACTAGAGACAGAGAGAGAGAGATTAATAAACACTAGATACAGAGAGTGAGAGATTAATAAACACTCGATACAGAGAGAGAGAGATTAATAAACACTAGAGACAGAGAGAGAGAGATTAATAAACACTAGATACAGAGAGAGAGAGATTAATAAACACTCGATACAGAGAGAGAGAGATTAATAAACACTAGAGACAGAGAGAGAGAGATTAATAAACACTAGAGACAGAGAGAGAGAGATTAATAAACACTGGATACAGAGAGAGAGAGATTAATAAACACTAGATACAGAGAGAGAGAGATTAATAAACACTAGAGACAGAGAGAGAGAGATTAATAAACACTCGATACAGAGAGAGAGAGATTAATAAACACTAGATACAGAGAGAGAGAGATTAATAAACACTCGATACAGAGAGAGAGAGATTAATAAACACTAGAGACAGAGAGAGAGAGATTAATAAACACTCGATACAGAGAGAGAGAGATTAATAAACACTCGATACAGAGAGAGAGAGATTAATAAACACTCGATACAGAGAGAGAGAGATTAATAAACACTAGAGACAGAGAGAGAGAGATTAATAAACACTCGATACAGAGAGAGAGAGATTAATAAACACTCGATACAGAGAGAGAGAGATTAATAAACACTAGAGACAGAGAGAGAGAGATTAATAAACACTCGATACAGAGAGAGAGAGATTAATAAACACTAGAGACAGAGAGAGAGAGATTAATAAACACTCGATACAGAGAGAGAGAGATTAATAAACACTCGATACAGAGAGAGAGAGATTAATAAACACTGGATCCAGAGAGAGAGAGATTAATAAACACTCGATACAGAGAGAGAGAGATTAATAAACACTAGAGACAGAGAGAGAGATTAATAAACACTAGATACAGAGAGAGAGAGATTAATAAACACTAGAGACAGAGAGAGAGAGATTAATAAACACTGGATACAGAGAGAGAGAGATTAATAAACACTAGATACAGAGAGAGAGAGATTAATAAACACTAGAGACAGAGAGAGAGAGAGATTAATAAACACTCGATACAGAGAGAGAGAGATTAATAAACACTAGATACAGAGAGAGAGAGATTAATAAACACTAGAGACAGAGACAGAGAGATTAATAAACACGAGAGACAGGAGAGAGAGATTAATAAACACTAGAGACAGAGAGAGCGAGATTAATAAACACTAGAGACAGAGAGAGAGAGATTAATAAACACTAGAGACAGAGAGAGAGAGATTAATAAACACTAGAGACAGAGAGAGAGAGATTAATAAACACTAGATACAGAGAGAGAGAGATTAATAAACACTCGATACAGAGAGAGAGAGATTAATAAACACTAGATACAGAGAGAGAGAGATTAATAAACACTCGATACAGAGAGAGAGAGATTAATAAACACTCGATACAGAGAGAGAGAGATTAATAAACACTAGAGACAGAGAGAGAGAGATTAATAAACACTAGAGACAGAGAGAGAGAGATTAATAAACACTAGATACAGAGAGAGAGAGAGATTAATAAACACTAGAGACAGAGAGAGAGAGATTAATAAACACTAGAGACAGAGAGAGAGAGATTAATAAACACTAGAGACAGAGAGAGAGAGATTAATAAACACTAGATACAGAGAGAGAGAGATTAATAAACACTAGAGACAGAGAGAGAGATTAACAAACACTCGATACAGAGAGGGAGAGATTAATAAACACTAGAGACAGAGAGAGAGAGATTAATAAACACTCGATACAGAGAGAGAGAGATTAATAAACACTCGATACAGAGAGTGAGAGATTAATAAACACTAGGTACAGAGAGAGAGAGATTAATAAACACTCGATACAGAGAGAGAGAGATTAATAAACTCTCGATACAGAGAGAGAGAGATTAATAAACACTAGATACAGAGAGAAAGAGATTAATAAACACTCGATACAGAGAGAGAGAGATTAATAAACACTAGATACAGAGAGAGAGAGATTAATAAACACTAGAGACAGTGAGAGAGAGATTAATAAACACTAGATACAGAGAGAGAGAGATTAATAAACACTCGATAGAGAGAGAGAGAGATTAATAAACACTAGATACAGAGAGAGAGAGATTAATAAACACTCGATACAGAGAGAGAGAGATTAATAAACACTAGATACAGAGAGAGAGAGATTAATAAACACTAGAGACAGAGAGAGATTAATAAACACTAGATACAGAGAGAGAGAGATTAATAAACACTAGATACAGAGAGAGAGAGATTAATAAACACTAGATACAGAGAGAGATATATTAATAAACACTAGATACAGAGAGAGAGAGATTAATAAACACTAGATACAGAGAGAGAGAGATTAATAAACACTAGATACAGAGAGAGAGAGATTAATAAACACTCGATACAGAGAGAGAGAGATTAATAAACACTAGATACAGAGAGAGAGAGATTAATAAACACTAGATACAGAGAGAGAGAGATTAATAAACACTAGATCCAGAGAGAGCGAGATTAATAAACACTAGATACAGAGAGAGAGAGATTAATAAACACTAGATACAGAGAGAGAGAGATTAATAAACACTCGATACAGAGAGAGAGAGATTAATAAACACTAGATACAGAGAGAGAGAGATTAATAAACACTCGATACAGAGAGAGAGAGATTAATAAACACTAGAGACAGAGAGAGAGAGATTAATAAACACTCGATACAGAGAGAGAGAGATTAATAAACACTCGATACAGAGAGAGAGAGATTAATAAACACGAGAGACAGAGAGAGAGAGATTAATAAACACTCGATACAGAGAGAGAGAGATTAATAAACACTAGATACAGAGAGAGAGAGATTAATAAACACTAGATACAGAGAGAGAGAGATTAATAAACACTCGATACAGAGAGAGAGAGATTAATAAACACTAGAGACAGAGAGAGAGAGATTAATAAACACTAGATACAGAGAGAGAGAGATTAATAAACACTAGAGACAGAGAGAGAGAGATTAATAAACACTAGAGACAGAGAGAGAGAGATTAATAAACACTGGATACAGAGAGAGAGAGATTAATAAACACTAGAGACAGAGAGAGAGAGATTAATAAACACTAGAGACAGAGAGAGAGAGTTTAATAAACACTAGAGACAGAGAGAGAGAGATTAATAAACACTCGATACAGAGAGAGAGAGATTAATAAACACTCGATACAGAGAGAGAGAGATTAATAAACACTCGATACAGAGAGAGAGAGATTAATAAACACTAGAGACAGAGAGAGAGAGATTAATAAACACTCGATACAGAGAGAGAGAGATTAATAAACACTCGATACAGAGAGAGAGTTTAATAAACACTAGAGACAGAGAGAGAGAGATTAATAAACACTCGATACAGAGAGAGAGAGATTAATAAACACTCGATACAGAGAGAGAGATTAATAAACACTAGATAAAGAGAGAGAGAGATTAATAAACACTCGATACAGAGAGAGAGAGATTAATAAACACTAGAGACAGAGAGAGAGAGATTAATAAACACTCGATACAGAGAGAGAGAGATTAATAAACACTAGATACAGAGAGAGAGAGATTAATAAACACTAGATACAGAGAGAGAGAGATTAATAAACACTCGATACAGAGAGAGAGAGATTAATAAACACTCGATACAGAGAGAGAGAGATTAATAAACACTAGAGACAGAGAGAGAGAGATTAATAAACACTCGATACAGAGAGAGAGAGATTAATAAACACTAGATACAGAGAGAGATAGATTAATAAACACTAGAGACAGAGAGAGAGAGATTAATAAACACTCGATACAGAGAGAGAGAGATTAATGAACACTAGATACAGAGAGAGAGAGATTAATAAACACTCGATACAGAGAGAGAGAGATTAATAAACACTCGATACAGAGAGAGAGAGATTAATAAACACTAGATACAGAGAGAGAGAGATTAATAAACACTCGATACAGAGAGAGAGAGATTAATAAACACTTGAGACAGAGAGAGAGAGATTAATAAACACTAGATACAGTGAGAGATTAATAAACACTAGAGACAGAGAGAGAGAGATTAATAAACACTTGAGACAGAGAGAGAGAGATTAATAAACACTCGATACAGAGGGAGAGAGATTAATAAACACTCGATACAGAGGGAGAGATTACTAAACACTGAGCACACCTCACACTGCAATCCGACAGCCCAATACCACCCAGTTAACACTGAGCATCATTCACACTGCAATCCCAGAGTGCATTGTCACCCAGTGAACACTGAGCATCTTCCACACTGCAACCCACAGCCCAGTGTCACCCAGTGAACACTGAGCACCCCCCACACTGCAATCCCAGAGCACAGTGTCACCCACTGAACACTGAGCACGCCTCACACTGCAACCCACAGCCCAGTGTCGCCCACTGAACACTGAGCACCCCCCACACTGCAATCCCAGAGCCCAGTGTCACCCAGTGAACACTGAGCATCCCCCACACTGCAATCCCACAGCCCAGTGTCACCCAGTGAACACTGAGCATCCCCCACACTGCAATCCCACAGCCCAGTGTCACCCAGTGAACACTGAGCATCCCCCACACTGCAACCCACAGCCCAGTGTCACCCAGTGAACACTGAGCATCTTCCACACTGCAACCCACAGCCCAGTGTCACCCAGTGAACACTGAGCGCCGCCCACACTGCAATCCCAGAGCCCAAACCACCCAGCGAACACTGAGCACCCCTCACACTGCAATCCCAGAGCCCAGTGTCACCCAGTGAACACTGAGCACCCCCCACACTGCAATCCCAGAGCCCAAACCACCCAGCGAACACTGAGCACCCCTCACACTGCAATCCCAGAGCCCAAACCACCCAGTGAACACTGAGCACCCCCCACACTGCAGTCCCAGAGCCCAGTGTCACCCAGTGAACACAGAGCACCCCACACACTGCAATCCCAGAGCCCAGTGTCACCCAGTGAACACTGAGCACCCCCCACACTGCAGTCCCAGAGCCCAGTGTCACCCAGTGAACACAGAGCACCCCCCACACTGCAGTCCCAGAGCCCAGTGTCACCCAGTGAACACTGAGCACCCCCCACACTGCAGTCCCAGAGCCCAGTGTCACCCAGTGAACACTGAGCACCCCTCACGCTGCAATCCCATAGCTCAGTGACACCCAGTGAACACAGAGCACCCCTGATGCACCATCAATCAAGCAAAGACTAGTTTGTATGCAAGAACAAATGGTCTTTTATTCGCAAAAGACTTGGAGCACACCCATGCTGATGAACTGGTCCAGAGACTGAGGCAGGGGGTGGGGAGCAGTCGCCTTTATACCTGGACCAGTGGGGGGGAGGAGTCCCGGGCAGGGCCGGCAGGGGCATGCCCAGGCATGTCACATATACAGGTAATAAGCTAACAGTGGTTTACCACATTCACCCCCTGTATAAAAAAGAGTCCGGCTGGGGTGAGGTGGGTGGAACGATATTTACAGAATTACAAATTTAGTCTCTCTGGGGGCTTGATCTGCCGCTGCGACCGCGGTAGTGCCGGTTGTGGTGTTGGTTCAGGTGGCCGCGGTGTTGGTTCAGGCGCCAGGTCGTAGTTGCTTGAGTCGTCTGTAGCCCCTTCAGATTGTCAGGTGCGTGGTGGCGGCTCCTGGGGCTCAGGCGTGCTGTATATGGGGGCTAGGGGAGCGTGCTGTGGCCCTGGTGCTGTATGGACAACGTTGGGGGCTGGGGGTGTGGGGTTGTGGGTCGTAGTGGTCCCTGGGGCACCAGCGGGTGCCAGGTCTCGAATAGAGACCGTGTCCTCCCGCCCGTCGGGGTACGCCACATAGGCGTATTGGGGGTTGGCGTGGAGGAGTTGGACCCTTTCAACCAAGGGGTCTGACTTATGGGTCCTCGCGTGCTTCCGGAGCAGGACAGGGCCTGGGGACGTCAGCCACGACGGTAGTGAGGTCCCCGAGGAGGACTTCCTGGGGAAAACAAACATTCTTTCATGAGGGGTAGCATTGGTAGCTGTGCAAAGGAGTGATCTAATCGAGTGTAGTGCATCAGGGAGGACCTCTTGCCAGCGGGTGACTGGAAGACCTTTAGATCTCAGAGCTAGTAAAACAGCCTTCCAGACTGTCGCGTTCTCCCTCTCTACCTGTCCGTTCCCCCTGGGGTTGTAGCTGGTGGTGCTACTTGAGGCTATGCCTTTGGAGAGCAGGTACTGTCGCAGCTCATCACTCATAAAGGAGGATCCAGTCGCTATGGATATAGCTAGGGAAACCGAACAGGGTGAAGAGGCTGTGCAGGGCCCTGACGACCGTGGCCGAGGTCATATCCGGGCAGGGAATAGCGAAGGGGAAACGTGAATATTTGTCAATGACGTTGAGGAAGTATATGTTGGGGTCAGAAGAGGGGAGGGGGCCTTTGAAGTCGACGCTTAGGCGTTCGAAAGGGCGCGTGGCCTTTATGAGATGTGCTCTGTCTGGCCGATAGAAGTGTGGCTTGCACTCTGCGCAGACCTGGCAGTGTCTGGTTATAGACCTGACTTCCTCAATGGAGTAGGGCAGGTTACGGGCTTTAATGAAGTGAAAAAACCTGGTGACCCCCGGGTGGCAGAGGTCATTGTGGAGAGTCTGCAATTGGACTATTTGTGCGCTGACACATATTCCCGGGGACAGGGCGTCTGGGGGCTCATTGAGCTTCCCGGGCCGGTATAAGATGTCGTAATTGTAAGTGGAAAGCTCGATTCTCCATCTCAATATTTTATCATTTTTGATCTTGCCCCGCTGCGTGTTGTTAAACATGAATGCAACTGACCATTGGTCCGTGAGTAGGGTGAATCGTTTACCAGCTAAGTAGTGGCGCCAGTGCCGTACAGCTTCCACTATGGCTTGGGCCTCCTTCTCGACAGAGGAGTGTCGAATTTCAGGGCCTTGGAGGGTGCGTGAGAAGAAGGCCACGGGTCTGCCCGCCTGGTTAAGGGTGGCGGCTAGGGCAAAGTCAGACGCATCGGTCTCCACCTGGAACGGGATGGATTCGTCTACAGCGTGCATCGTGGCCTTCGCGATGTCCGCTTTGATGCGGTTGAAGGCCAGGCGGGCCTCTGCCGTCAGGGGACAAGAGGTGGATTTGATGAGCGGACGGGCTTTAGCCGCATAATTGGGGACCCACTGGGTGTAATACGAGAAGAAGTCCAGGCATCTCCTCAGTGCTTTGAGGCTGGTGGGGAGGGGAAGTTCCAGGAGGGGACGCATGCGGTCGGGATTGGGACCGATGACCCCGTTTTCCACAACACAACCAAGGATGGCGAGGCGGCGTGTGCGGAATACGCACTTCTCCTTATTATAGGTCAGATTTAGGAGTGTGGCGGTGTGGAGGAATTTGTGGAGGTTGGCATCGTGGTCCTGCTGATCATGGCCGCAGATGGTGACGTTATCCAGGTACGGGAAGGTGGCCCGCAGCCCGTTCTGGTCCACCATTCGGTCCATCTCACGCTGGAAAACCGAGACCCCGTTGGTGACGCCGAAGGGGACCCTAAGGAAGTGATAGAGGCGGCCATCCGCCTCGAAGGCACTATATTGGCGGTCTTCCGGGCGGATAGGGAGCTGGTGGTATGCAGATTTTAAGTCGATGGTGGAGAACACCTGATATTGCGCAATCTGATTAACCATGTCAGATATGCGGGGGAGGGGGTACGTGTCCAGCTGCGTGTAGCGGTTAATGGTCTGACTGTAGTCAATGACCATGCGATGTTTCTCCCCAGTCTTAACAACTACTACTTGGGCTCTCCAGGGGCTGGTACTGGCCTCAATGATCCCCTCCCCTAGGAGCCATTGTACTTCGGACCTGATAAAAGCCCTGTCTCCACCACAGTCTGCTCTTGGTGGCAATGGGCTTGCAGTCGGGGGTGAGATTTTCAAACAGTGAGGGGAGGGGCGACTTTAAGGGTCGAGAGGCTGCAGGTGGTACGCGGTGGGCGATCTAAGAACTGCTGATTGCAAACGGAGAGCGGGGGAAAAGGCCCATTAAACTCCATGGTGACGCTCTTAAGGTAACACAGGAAATCTAGCCCCAGGAGTACGGCAGCGCAGAGTTGTGGCAGCACGAGGAGCCTGAAGTTTTTGTACACTGTGCCCCGTACAGTCAGGGTCGCCACGCAGTACTCGAGGACATCCACCGAGTGGGACTTTGAAGCCATGGAGATCGTTTGCTTCACTGGCAGTACTGAAAGGGCGTAGCGACTGTGGGGAACCATCGTTGGTTCCCACTGGATAGTACTGAGCCAGGGTCTGGCCAGTACTACATGTATGTACATATGTTGCTGTTGGGTTATGCTACTTGTTGCTGTTGGGGTTAGGGTGGGGTTGTTACACCTTTGTATTGTAGTGTTGTGGCACATCCCAGTCGGGCTCCGCCTCCTGGGAGAGGTATAAAGGTCCCTGCTCTGGCTGGGACCCCTCAGTCTGGGATCGTGTACATAATTGTTAGCTGCTTTGTTACAGCAAATAAAAGCCTTTATTTCCTGAGCATCAAGCCTCGTGTATGATAACGCGCATCAATTTTATTTGCTGTTGTTAAACTCTCGTTGAAGAAAAAAAAAGAGAGTATGGAGCAGATACTGAAGCCGGAACGCCTTACACTAGATCCACGTGCGGTGGGCGCCTCTAACACCTTCGACCACTGGCTGAAGTGTTTCGAAGATTACCTGGCAGCCTCCGCAGCGGTCACCACAGATGATGACAGACTCCGGGTCCTCCATGCGAGGGTAAGCGACACTGTCTACCTCGCGATCCGTGCGGCCACCGATTACACAAAGGCCCTCGAGCTTCTGAAGAAGCGTTATATCAAACCGCCCAACGAAATACACGCTCGTTACCTCTTAGCCACTCGACGATGGCAGTCTGGCGAAACGATGGAGGAATACGCAAACGAGCTCCTACAGCTAGCCAGGGGCTGTAACTGCAAAGCTGTGTCGGCTGAGCAGAGTATGAACGACCTCGCCCGAGATGCGTTTGTGGTGGGAGTCGGATCGTCGTACATTCGACTTAAGCTACTGGAGAAAGGTAACCTTGACCTTACCCAGGCAATCGAGCTAGCGGAGATGCTGGAGACGGCCTCCAAAAGCCTAGTATTGTATCCTGAAGACCACGTGGAGACAACGTGGCAGGAGCAGTCGCCAATCCCTCCTCGTCCCTCGGGTTCGAAATGCTGCGTAATGGCGTGCTCACACTCGGGCCAGACGACAGCAGCAGCCCCGGGCGGCCCGCGGTGCTGCTTCTGTGGGGGAGCGAAGCATACTCGGCAACGGTGTCCCGCTAAGGCTGTGTTGTGCTCCACCTGCGGTAAGAAGGGGCACTATTCGAAAGTGTGCCGATCTAAATCTAGGAACGGCAGCGCGGCCTGCGATTCTTCAGAGCCCAGTTCTTCGTCGTCGAAATCATCGAGGGGTTCGTCCACGTGCGAGGCCAGGACGGCGCCATTACGGTCGACGGAGTCGGAGGTGTGTGACCACCAGGGGTCACTGAGTTTGGCGCCATCACCCACGTGCGACCTATGGGAGCGGCCATGTTGGTCAGCACCGACCGCGAACGACCAGCAGGGGTCATCCTCGTCAATTTCAGCTGCCTGCAGTGGCGCTCATGAACCAACAGTGGCATCGATCATCCTGAACCAGGCCAAGCCTCATAGACTTGACAAATCTATGATGAACATCCAGGTAAATGACCACTTGATTTATTGTCTGTTTGACAGCGGGAGCACTGAGAGCTTTATCCACCCAGACACTGTGAAGCGGTGTGGACTCCGGATTCAACCTGCCAAACAGACAATTTCTATGGCATCGAGGTCCCGGTCTGTCACCGTGCTAGGGAGTTGCGTGGTAACTTTGACGGTGCAAGGCACAGTTTACGAGCGTTTCAAGCTCCTAGTGTTGCCATACCTTTGCGCGCCAATACTTCTCGGACTAAACTTCATGGTCCACTTGAGGAGTGTAACCCTACAGTACGGTGGGCCACTCCCTTCACAGTCAGTGGGAGAACAGCAGCCTCCAAATTGCCCAACGTGCCCCGCCTGTAGCCTCTCGACGCTGAAGATCACCACACCCTCCCTGTTCCAGAATCTTGTGCCAGGCTGCAAGCCCATTGTGACTAAAAGTAGGCGTCAGAGCGCTGAGGATCAGATCTTCATTCGATCTGAGGTTCAGCGGCTCCTCAAAGAAAGGATCATACAACCCAGCGCGAGTCCGTGGTTGTGGTGGTCAAGAGCGGGAACAAACCCCGGATGGTCATTGACTACAGTCAGACCATTAATCGATACACGCAGCTGGATGCGTATCCCCTCCCGCGCATATCTGATATGGTCAATCAGATTGCGCAGTACCGGATGTTCTCCACCATAGACCTCAAGTCTGCCTACCACCAACTCCCCATTCGCCCAGAGGACCGACAATACACAGCTTTTGAGGCGGATGGTCGCTTGTATCACTTTCTCAGGGTTCCCTTTGGTGTCACCAATGGGGTCTCGGTCTTCCAGCGTGCTATGGAACGAATGGTGGACCAGAACGGGCTGCGGGCTACCTTCCCGTACCTGGATAATGTCACCATCTGCGGCCATGACCAGCAGGACCACGACACGAATCTCCTGAATTTCCTACACACTGCATCTCGCCTGAACCTGACCTACAACAGGGAGAAGTGTGTGTTTCATATGCGCCGTTTAGCCATCCTAGGATACGTGGTGGAAAACGGGGTCATTGGCCCTGATCCAGACCGTATGCGCCCCCTTTCTGAACTTCCCTTGCCCACTAGTGCAAAAGCACTGAGAAGATGCTTAGGCTTCTTCTCTTATTATGCACAGTGGGTTCCCAATTACGCGGACAAAGCCCGTCCGCTCATTAAGTCCACTACTTTTCCCCTAACGCCAGAGGCCCAATTGGCCTTCGATAAATTAAAAGCCGACATCGCAAAAGCTACGATGCACGCTGTTGATGAGTCCATCCCCTTTCAGGTGGAGAGCGATGCATCTGATTTCGCCCTGGCCGCCACACTTAACCAGGCGGACAGGCCCGTCGCATTTTTTTCCCGCACCCTCCAAGGCCCCGAAATCCGGCATTCAGCGGTGGAAAAGGAGGCCCAGGCCATTGTGGAGGCCGTCAGGCACTGGCGCCATTACTTGGCGGAAAAACGGTTCACTCTGATCACGGACCAGCGGTCCGTGGCGTTCCATGTTTAATAACACGCAGAGGGGCAAGATCAAGAATGACAAGATCTTGTGGTGGAGAATTGAACTCTCCACCTATAACTATGACATCATGTATCGTCCAGGGAAACTCAATGAGCCCTCGGATGCCCTCTCGCGTGGAACATGCGCCAGTATACAGGAGGACCGTTTGCAGGCTCTCCATAATGACCTATGCCATCCTGGGGTCACTCAGCTCTACCACTTTATAAAAGCCCGCAATCTGCCCTACTCGGTGGAGGACGTCAGGTCCGTAACAAGAAGCTGTCGGGTTTGCGCGGAATGCAAACCGCACTTTTACCGACCTTGACCGGGTACATTTAGTCAAGGCCACTCGTCCCTTCGAAAGACTGAGTGTCGATTTTAAGGGCCCCTTCCCTCAACAGATCGGCATGTGTGCTTCCTCATCATCATTGACGAGTACTCTAGGTTCCCTTTTGTTGTTCCCTGCTCTGATACATCCGCTGCCACGGTTATCAAGGCATTCCGTGATCTCTTTACCCTGTTCGGGTACCCCGGCTACATTCACAGCGACAGGGGCTCGTCGTTCATGAGCGATGACTTGAGGCAATTCCTGCTCTCATACGGGATTGCCTCTAGTAGGACCACGAGCTACAACCCTAGGGGTAACGGACAGGTGGAACGTGAGAACGCTACAGTCTGGAAGGCTGTCTTACTGGCATTGAAGTCAAAAAGCCTTCCAGTCTCCCGTTGGCAAGAGGTGCTCCCTGATGCGCTCCATTCTATTCGCTCACTCCTGTGTACGGCAACCAATGCTACTCCCCATGAGAGGATGTTTTCATTCCCTCGGAAGTCTTCCTCGGGGACCTCATTACCGTCTTGGTTGACGTACTCAGGACCCGTCCTCCTGCGGCGACATGTAAGGGCCCGCAAGTCCGACCTGTTGGTCGAACAGGTCCATCTCCTCCACGCCAACCCTCGGTATGCCTATGTGGCATACCCTGACGGGCGAGAGGACACGGTCTCGATCCGAGACCTGGCGCCAGCAGGGGGCGTAGCAACCCCTGTCGCTCCCATACCCCCTGTTACAAACCCCTTAACTCTTGTTTCTCCCGCGGACATGGCCCTGCCAAATGCTCGCAACGCACGCAGGAATTGATCATCCTATCCTCCTGGCTGTTGTCTGCGAGTAGCCAGAAGATGTCTGGCGTAGATTACATTTGTCTGTTTGTTGTACTGGCCTTTTAAAAGTTCGATCGCATCCTCGTAAGTTTCAGCGTCTCTAATCATTGAGAATACTTGATCGCTTGCCCGGGCGTGGAGCACGTGTAGCTTGTCGGTTTCGGTTCGGACGACGGAGGAGGCGGTGGGGAAAGTTTCGAAACAGCGCAGCCAGTGATCGAAGCTGTTAGAGGCTCCTACAGCTTGAGGGTCCACTTCGAGTTTGTCGGGTTTCAGTATCTGCTCCATCCCAAAACTTTTGCTCATAAAATTGATGCACCATCAATCGAGCAAAGACTAGTTTGTATGCAAGAACAAATAGGCTTTTATTAGCAAAAGACTTGGAGCACACCCATGCTGATGAACTGGTCCAGAGACTGAGGCAGGGGGGTGGGGAGCAGTCGCCTTTATACCTGGACCGGGGGGGTGGAGCCCCGGGCGGGGCCGGCATGTCCAGACATGACACACACACAGGCAATAAGCTAACAGTGGTTTACCACAACCCCTCACACTGTAACCCCACAGCCCAGTGTCACCGAGTGAACACTGAGCACCCCCGACACTGCAATCCCACAGCCCAATACGACCCAGTGAACACTGAGCACCCCTCACACTGCAATCCCAGAGCCCAGTGTCACCCAGTGAACACTGAGCACCCCCCACACTGCAATCCCAGAGCCCAGTGTCACCCAGTGAACACTGAGCATCCCTCACACTGCAATCCCAGAGCCACCCACACTGGGTGACACTGGGCTCTGGGATTGCAGTGTGAGGGGTGCTCAATGTTCACTGGGTGACACTGGCTGTGGGATTGCAGTGTGAGGGGTGCTCAGTGTTCACTGGGTGACACTGGGCTGTGGGATTGCAGTGTGAGGGGTGCTCAATGTTCACTGGGTGACACTGGGCTGTGGGATTGCAGTGTGAGGGGTGCTCAGTGTTCACTGGGTGACACTGGGCTCTGGGATTGCAGTGTGAGGGGTGTTCAGTGTTCACTGGGTGACACTGGGCTCTGGGATTGCAGTGTGAGGGGTGCTCAGTGTTCACTGGGTGACACTGGGCAGTGGGATTCCAGTGTGGGGGGTGTTTAGTGTTCACTGGGTGACACATTGGCTCTGGGATTGCAGTGTGGGGGGTGCTCTGTGTTCACTGGGTGACACTGGGCTGTGGGATTGCAGTGTGGGGGGTGTTTAGTGTTCACTGGGCGACACTGGGCTGTGGGATTGCAGTGTGGGGGGTGCTCAGTGTTCACTGGGTGACACTGGGCTGTGGGATTGCAGTGTGGGGGGTGCTCTGTGTTCACTGGGTGACACTGGGCTGTGGGATTGCAGTGTGGGGGGTGTTTAGTGTTCACTGGGCGACACTGGGCTGTGGGATTGCAGTGTGGGGGGTGCTCTGTGTTCACTGGGTGACACTGGGCTGTGGGATTGCAGTGTGAGGGGTGCTCAGTGTTCACTGGGTGACACTTGGCTCTGGGATTGCAGTGTGGGGGGTGCTCTGTGTTCACTGGGTGACACTGGGCGACACTGGGCTCTGGGATTGCAGTGTGAGGGGTGCTCTGTGTTCACTGGGTGACACTGGGCGACACTGGGCTCTGGGATTGCAGTGTGAGGGGTGCTCAGTGTTCACTGGGTGACACTGGGCAGTGGGATTCCAGTGTGGGGGGTGTTTACTGTTCACTGGGTGGTATTGGGCAATCAGGGGCTGTGACTCCAGGCTGACACCCGGTAAATTTAGGTCAGTGCTGATCTGCTGCCAGTTAGTAGGACTGCCCAGTCCTCAGTGCGAGCTGGAGCCAGGCACTGAAATCTCCCAACCGTCCTGATGTCTGATCCAGTCAGCAAGTCTGTTCTGAAGGAATCTTTAGAAGGGGGTCCGGAGACGGATATTGAAAATGAAGTTCAGCCGCAGGAAGAAATGCCACGGAAATATATCTTTCTCACCATATTCTCCTGTCTCTGCCCATCTTATCCCATCAACATCGTGGCGTTCGTGTTTTCGATGATGGTGAGTTAAATGGGGAAGGAATCTGCGATAAGCAACAGTTATTAACCAGCATGAGCTTCTTTACATTGCCTGTTAAATACAAACTGTGTCATTCCTGTAATGATGTGGAGATGCCGGCGTTGGACTGGGGTAAACACAGTAAGAAGTTTAACAACACCAGGTTAAAGTCCAACAGATTTATTTGGTAGCAAAAGCCACACGGCTTTTGCTACCAAATAAACCTGTTGGACTTTAGCCTGGTGTTGTTAAACTCCTTACTGTCATTCCTGTAAAGCAGAGTTTAAAAGTTTTCACTTTGCAAACAGGAAAGTTTGATATCAGGACGGGAGATTGCTGTGATCTGTTGGTGTGAGTTTCACAGGCAGGAAGCCAGCTCCTGGAGTCTGGATTTAAGGTTTGGAGCACTCTGACTGCATGTGTTCAGGCAGCTGAGGACTCCCTCTCCTCTTGATCTGTTTAGTGTTCACCAACCAACCAACCATCAATAAAAGGCCACTGTCCACATTTCCCCGAAAATTCAACCCGACTAGTTTGTGCTGGCCTTGTCCAGGGAGCAGACCCATTCTAAAACTGTCTCACTCACTTATTCACCTCCCCTTTATTGCCAATTCCAAATAGCGGTCTCTGGAAGCTGTTAAAAGTCGATCAAGCGTCAGATCACGCCCAAGGTGCCTTATCTTGTCAGCTTGGATCTTGTTTGTCTCCCTTGTGGGGACCTTGAATTGGATTCAATTGGATTTTGAATTTGGTTTTTGGAGCAAGCAAGGAATGGAGTTGGGTTTGCCTGGTCCACTCTGAGCACTGGCTTTGTAACTTTAAGAATGGAGTAAAAATTAAAAAATTAAAATTCTGAAACATGTGCTAGTTAGGTGTACTGACCTGAACAGGCGCCGGAGTGTGGTGACTAGGGGATTTTCACAGTAACTTCATTGCAGTGTTAATGTAAGCCTACTTGTGACTAATAAATAAACTTTAACTTTAACTTTAAAAAAATCTTGTGGGAACCATGAATTGGATTCAGTTTGAATTGGATTTGGTTTTTGGAGCAAGCAAGGAGATGGGTTAAGTTCTCTCCCAGTCCGCTCGGTGCATTGGCTTTATAACTTTAAGAATGGAATTAAAAAGTTGACTGTATTAGTGTGGGACTGGAATAATATATAAAGACCTGCATCCATATTGTGCTTTTACCTCAGGAAGCCTCTACATGCTATAGGCAGTTTTAAAAAAATGAAATTTGAAACTACTTCAAGGTGTAGTCATTGTTGTGACAGTATGATGTTTCAGGTGAGGTGAAAGTGTCTCCTCCGGATATCAGGACCGTATTTGACCCGGATGTGTAATCAAGCAGCATGAGCAAACATTCAAACCATTGGGGTCAGGACTCACAACTGTTGTAGTCATACCTGGCACAGACAAGTTGGTTGTGGTGGTTGGGGATCAATCAATAAGGGCGGCACGGTAGCACAGTGGTTAGCACTGCTGCTTCACAGCTCCAGGGTCCCGGGTTCGATTCCCGGCTCAGGTCACTGTCTGTGTGGAGTTTGCACATTCTCCTCGTGTCTGCGTGGGTTTCCTCCGGGTGCTCCGGTTTCCTCCCACAGTCCAAAGATGTGCGGGTTAGGTTGATTGGCCAGGTTAAAAATTGTCCCTTAGAGTCCTGGGATGCAGAGGTTAGAGGGATTAGCGGGTAAAATATGTGGGGGTAGGGCCTGGGTGGGATTGTGGTCGGTGCAGACTCGATGGGCCGAATGGCCTCCTTCTGCACTGTAGGGTTTCTATGATTAAATCATCTCAGTTCCAGGACACCTCTGCAGGAGTTCCTCAGGGTAGTGTCCTCAGCCCAACCATCTTCAGCTTCTTCATCAATCACCTTCCCTCCATCATAAGGTCAGAAGTGGGGATGTTCGCTGATGACTGCGTAATGTTCAGTACCATTCGTGACTCCCCAGGTACTGGGGCAGTCCATGTGCAAATGCAGCGGCAACATTCAGGCTTGGGTTGCTAAATCGCAAATAACCTGGCACTTGTGTGGTGTGAATGTTATAACCTTCTCCAACAAGAGAGGATTGTCTTTTGACAATCAATGGCATTACCATTGCTGAATCCCCCACTATCAATATCCCGGGGTTACTATTGACCAGAAAGTTGGCTGGACCATCCATGTAGATCCTGTAGTTACAAGGGCAGGTCAGAGGCTGGGAATCCTGTAGAGAGTAACTCACCTCCTGACTCCACAAAGCCTGTCCACCGTCTACAAGGCACAAGTCAGGAGTGTGATGGAATACTCTCCACTTTTCTGGAGAGACTTTCCAGCTGCAACAACTCTCAGAAAACTCAACACGATCCAGGACAAATCAGCACATTTGATTGTCAGCTTATCCAGCATCTTAAACATTCACTCCCTCCACCACTGACACACACCAGCAGCAGTGTGAACCATCTACGAGATGCACTGCAGCAACTCACCAAGGCTCTTTCAATAGCACCTTCCAAACCTCAACCATCTAGCAGGACAAGGGCAGTAGGTGCAAGGAAACACCACCACCTGAAAGGTCCCTTCCAAGTCACTCAGCATCTTGATTTAGAAATATTCTGTTGTTCCTTCACTGTCGCTGGGTCAAAATCCTGGAACTTCCTCCCTAACAGCGCTGTGTGGATGTACCTGCATTACGGGAACTGCAACTGTTCCCAAGAGGATGACTCACCGCCACCTTCTTAGGGGCAATTAGGGATGGGCAATAAATGCTGGCTAGCCAACCAGCACATTGACGTCACATTCCACATCCTGTGAACAAGTAAGAAACAATTACAACAGCCGGATTGTACACAGCCGGGTTCCACACAAAAAAACATAAATGATCAGACATTTGGTGATGTCCATTAAAGGATAAACATTGGTCAGAACACCAAAACATCTCCCTTGATCTACTTCAAAAATTGCTATGTGATCTTTCACACCCAGCTGAGTGGTCAGGCAGTTTAGCGAACACGTCACCTGAACAACACTCTCAGCATTGATTGGAATGTCAGCCTATGCTTCAATTGCTGGAGTGGACTTGAATTCACAACCTTCTGGTACAGTGTCACAGTGGTTAGCACTGCTGCCTCACAGCGCCAGGGACCCGGGTTCAATTCCCAGCTTGGGTCACTGTCTGTGCGGAGTCTGCACGTTCTCCCTGTGTCTGCATGCGTTTCCTCCGGGTGCTCCGGTTTTCTCCCACAGTCCGAAAGACCTGCTGGTTAGGTGGATTGGCCATCCTAAATTCTCCCTCAGTGTTACCCAAACAGGTGCCGGAGTGTGGCGACTAGGGGATTTTCACAGTAACTTCATTGCAGTGTTAATGTAAGCCTTACTTGTGACACTAATAAATAAACTTTCTAACACAGAGTATAGAGCGCTACCACAGAGCTAAACCTGAGACAAAATATAGATGGTAGTCATGATGTGGAGATGCCGGCGTTGGATTGAGGTAAACACAGTAAGAAGTTTAACAACACCAGGTTAAAGCCCAACAGGTTTATTTGGTAGCAAAAGCCACACAAGCTTTCGGAGCTCTTAGCCCCTTCTTCAGGTGAGTGGGAATTCTGTTCACAAACAGAGCTTATAAAGACACAGACTCAATTTACATGAATAATGGTTGGAATGCGAATACTTACAACTAATCAAGTCTCGGGGATGTCCCGAGGCATGGTACATTGGGGAAACTATGCAGACGCTGTGACAACGGATGAATGAACACCGCTCGACAATCACCAGGCAAGACTGTTCTCTTCCTGTTGGGGAGCACTTCAGCGGTCACGGGCATTCGGCCTCTGATATTCGGGTAAGCGTTCTCCAAGGCGGCCTTCGCGACACACGACAACGCAGAGTCGCTGAGCAGAAACTGATAGCCAAGTTCCGCACACACGAGGACGGCCTCAACCGGGATATTGGGTTCATGTCACACTATTTGTAACTCCCACAGTTGCGTGGACCTGCAGAGTTTCACTGGCTGTCTTGTCTGGAGACAATACACATCTTTTTAGCCTGTCTTGATGCTCTCTCCACTCACATTGTTTCGTTTCTTAAAGGCTTGATTAGTTGTAAGTATTCGCATTCAAACCATTATTCATGATGCGCGTCAATAAGCACATGGAATCAAGGCTTCGGTATTGAAGGCTTTAATAAAGTAACAAGGGAACTACTAACACGAATACACCAGTTCAGACTGAAGGGGTCCTGCCGGAGCAGGGGGTCTTATACCCTGCCACCGGAGGCGGGACCCCACTGGAATGTGCCACGATAACTCTCATAACAGGTAAACACCCTAACCCAACAACATAGTACAACCCCCACAGTAATAACACCCTAGCCCAACAGTAACATGGTAACAAACCCCAGTGGTGAACCAACGATGGTTCACCACATTCACCCCTCCTTTAAGAACAAAAGGTGGCGGGGTGGACGAAAAACAGGTCATATAACAGACAATAACAGAAAAGTCACAGGATTCACAAGTCCAGACGGTCTGGAGGACCGCACCGACGCTGCGATCTCCTCAACACCGGTTGCGAAACCGGAGCAGGTGCCGATCTCTTCAACACCGGTTGCGAAAACGGAGCAGGTGCTTGTGGTGGCGCTCTTAAAGTAACGTCTGGCTGTCCCCTCAAGGACTCCCGGGCCGGCCGGCCCTGGTGAGGCGATGGTGCAGGGGATCCTGGAACGTTTGGTGGTAGTGGTGGTGGTGATGATGATGGTGGTGCCGATCTCCGAGTCTCAGGCAAGCTGTACATGGGAGTAAAAGTGTTATGCACTGGTCCCGGTGCTGACCGCGCCACGTCTGGGGAAGTAATGAGGAGTAGTGGATTTGTGACTGGGGGAATAGGAGCGACAGGGGTTGCTACGTCCCCTGCGGGCGCCAGGTCTCTAATGGAGACAGTGTCCTCTCGCCCGTCAGGATATGCCACATAGGCATACTGAGGGTTGGCGTGGAGGAGTTGGACCGGTTCGACCAAGGGGTCGGACTTGCGAGCCCTCACATGGCGCCGCAGAAGGACGGGTCCTGGGTACGTCAACCAGGCTGGCAATGAGGTCCCCGAGGACGACTTCCGAGGGAATGAGAACATCCTCTCGTGGGGAGTAGCATTGGTTGCCGTACACAGGAGGGAGCGGATAGCATGGAGCGCATTTGGAAGGACCTCCTGCCAACGGGAGACTGGAAGGCCCCTGGATTTCAGTGCCAGTAGGACAGCCTTCCAGACTGTAGCATTCTCCCTTTCCACCTGTCCGTTACCCCTAGGGTTGTAGCTCGTGGTTCTACTAGAGGCAATCCTGAATGAGAGCAGGAATTGCCTCAAGTCGTTGCTCATGAACGACGAGCCCCTGTCGCTATGAATGTAGCAGGGGTACCCGAACAGGGTAAAAAGTTCACTGAAAACTTTGATGACGGTGGCAGTTGACGTGTCCGCACAGGGGAAAACAAACGGAAACCGGGAATACTCGTCTATTATATTGAGAAAATAGACATTCCGGTCCGTTGAGGGAAGGGGGCCCTTAAAATCCACACTCAGCCTCTCAAAAGGGCGAGTGGCCTTGACCAATTGTGCCCGGTCTGGTCGATAAAAGTGTGGTTTGCATTCTGCGCAAATCCGACAGCTTCTAGTTACTGACCTGACATCCTCCACCGAGTAGGGCAGGTTGCGGGCTTTGATGAAGTGGTAGAGTCTGGTGACTCCAGGATGACACAGATCATTGTGGAGAGCCTTCAAGCGGTCCTCCTGCATGATGGCGCATGTTCCGCGCGAGAGGGCATCCGAGGGCTCATTGAGCTTCCCTGGACGATACATAATATCGTAATTATAGGTGGAGAGCTCAATTCTCCACCGCAAGATCTTATCGTTCTTGATCTTGCCCCTCTGCGTGTTACTGAACATAAACGCCACGGATCGTTGATCCGTGATCAGGGTGAACCGCTTACCTGCCAGGTAATGGCGCCAGTGTCTGACTGCCTCCACAATGGCCTGAGCCTCCTTTTCCACCGCTGAGTGCCGAATTTCTGGGCCTTGAAGGGTGCGGGAAAAGAACGCGACGGGCCTGCCTGCCTGGTTTAGTGTGGCGGCTAGGGCGAAGTCAGATGCATCACTCTCCACCTGGAAAGGGATGGATTCATCCACCGCGTGCATCGTGGCTTTCGAGATGTCGCTCTTCAAAACCTTGAAGGCCAATTGGGCCTCCGGCGTAAGTGGGAAGGTCGTGGACTTAATGAGCGGACGAGCTTTGTCCGCGTAGTTGGGGACCCACTGTGCATAATATGAAAAGAACCCGAGGCATCTCCTCAGTGCCTTCGTGCTAGCGGGCAAGGGAAGTTCAGTGAGTGGGCGCATACGGTCTGGATCAGGGCCAATGACCCCGTTTTCCACCACGTATCCGA
Source organism: Mustelus asterias (assembly GCF_964213995.1). Taxonomy (NCBI): domain Eukaryota; kingdom Metazoa; phylum Chordata; class Chondrichthyes; order Carcharhiniformes; family Triakidae; genus Mustelus; species Mustelus asterias. Next base: position 63,644,188 of record NC_135813.1, on the reverse strand, counting down.
GGATGGCTAACCTACGCGTACGGAATACGCACTTCTCCCTGTTATAGGTCAGATTCAGGCGAGATGCAGTGCGCAGAAAGTGTTGGAGATTCGTGTCGTGGTCCTGCTGGTCATGGCCGCAGATGGTGACGTTATCCAGGTACGGGAAGGTAGCCCGCAACCCGTTCTGGTCCACCATTCGGTCCATAGCACGCTGGAAGACCGAGACCCCATTGGTGACACCAAATGGAACCCTGAGGAATTGGTATAGACGACCATCCGCCTCAAAAGCCGTATATTGTCGGTCCTCTGGGCGGATGGGGAGTTGATGGTAGGCGGACTTAAGGTCTATGGTAGAAAACACTCGGTACTGCGCAATCTGATTGACCATATCAGAAATGCGCGGGAGAGGATACGCATCCAGCTGCGTGTATCTATTAATGGTCTGACTATAGTCGATGACCATCCGAGGTTTGTTCCCGCTTTTGACTACCACGACCTGCGCTCTCCACGGACTAGCACTGGCCTGTATGATCCCTTCCTTGAGGAGCCGCTGAACCTCAGATCTAATAAAGATCCGGTCCTCAGCGCTGTAACGCCTACTTTTAGTAGCGATGGGCTTGCAGCCAGGTACCAGATTTTTAAAAAGGGATGGTGTCGTGATCTTCAGGGTGGATAAATTGCACGCGGGGCGCTTTGGGCAATTTGGAGGCTGCGGCTGATTCCCTACTGCCAGTGAAGGGAGTGGCCCACCGTACTGTAGGATCACACTCTTCATGTGGACCATAAAGTTTAGTCCAAGGAGAATTGGCGCGCAAAGTTGAGGTAGCACAAGGAGCCTGTATTGCTCGTAAACTGTGCCCTGTACCTCAAGAGTTACCATACATCGTCCTTGGATCGGTACAGACCGGGACTGTGATGCCATGGAAATTGTCTGTTTGGCAGGGAGAACCCGGAGTCCACACCTTTTAGCAGTTTCAGGGTGTATGAAACTTTCGGTGCTCCCACTGTCAAACAGACAATTCACAGTTCTGCCACTAACCTTTACCTCCATCATAGAATGTTCCAGTCTGTAATGCCTGGTCTGATCCAGAGAGATCGACGCCACCGTTGGCCCCTGGGCGTCACTGCATGCTGCCGATGTGGATGCTGAGGACCCCTGCTGGTCGCTGCTGCATGCTGCCGATGTGGTTGCTGAGGACCCCTGCTGGTCGCTCCTAGTCGTCGTGGACCATGATGGCCGCCCCCATGGATCGCACGTGGGCGAGGGCGCCAAGCGCAGCGACTCCTGGTGGTCTTCCTCCTCCTCTGTCTGCCACGATGGCGCCGTCCTGAGATCGCACGTGGTCGGACCTCGTGGGTACTGCGACGCCGAAAGAGATGGTCTCCGTTCTGGAGGGTTACAAGCTGCACTGCCGTTTTTAGGTTTGGACCTGCAGACTTTGCCGTAGTGGCCTTTTTTACCGCACTGGCTGCAGATTGCCGTTCTTGCCGGACACTGTTGCCGTGGATGCTTGGCCCCTCCACAAAAATAGCATCGCTGGCCACCTGGAGCTGCCGCCGTCGTCGAATCGGTCTGGGAGCGCGGGTTCGTGGGGCGAGGAGGGAGCAGAGCTTGCTCCAACCACGTTGACTGCACGTGGTCCTCGGGGTACAGCGCCAAGCTCTTCGACGCCGCCTCCAACCTCACGGCCATCCCCATTGCCTGGGTCAAGTTGAGTTTCCCCTTTTCTAGCAATTTAAGCCTGATGTACGAGGACCCTACCCCTGCTACGAACGCGTCTCGGGCGAGGTCGTACATATACTGCTCGGCGGAGACGTCCTTACAGTCGCAACCCCTGGCAAGCTGCAGGAGCTCATTGGCATAATCCTCTATGGTTTCGCCCGACTGCCGACGTCGTGTAGCGAGGAGGTAACGAGCATGTATCTCGTTGGGTGGCATAATGTACCTATTCTTTAGGAGCTCGACGGCACCCTGGTAAGTGGGAGCTGCACGAATGGCTAGGTAAATCGTGTCGCTTACCCTCGCGTGGAGGACCTGGAGTCTATCACTGTCCGTAGTGATAGCTACCGAGGCTGCCAGGTAGTCCTCAAAGCACTTCCACCAATGGTCGAATGTGTTAGCTGCACCGACCGCACGTGGGTCCAGTGTCAGACGATCCGGTTTTAGGATCTGTTCCATACTCTCTGTTTTTTTTTTCTTCTTGTTGCACAGTTGTGAGTTTTCTGTTTACTTTATTAAATTGATGCGCGTCAATAAGCACATGGAATCAAGGCTTCGGTATTGAAGGCTTTAATAAAGTAACAAGGGAACTACTAACACGAATACACCAGTTCAGACTGAAGGGGTCCTGCCGGAGCAGGGGGTCTTATACCCTGCCACCGGAGGCGGGACCCCACTGGAATGTGCCACGATAACTCTCATAACAGGTAAACACCCTAACCCAACAACATAGTACAACCCCCACAGTAATAACACCCTAGCCCAACAGTAACATGGTAACAAACCCCAGTGGTGAACCAACGATGGTTCACCACAATTCATGTAAATTGAGTCTGTGTCTTTATAAGCTCTGTTTGTGAACAGAATTCCCACTCACCTGAAGAAGGGGCTAAGAGCTCCGAAAGCTTGTGTGGCTTTTGCTACCAAATAAACCTGTTGGACTTTAACCTGGTGTTGTTAAACTTCTTACAAAATATAGAGCCACACCAGGTAAGGATGAAAAGTGTCCCTTTCAGAATGGGCTTTTACAACAGTCTGACAGTCACTCTCACTGCTATCTGCATTTTTTTTCATTTCCAGAGTTTTTTAAAGACTGAATTCAAATTCTCAAATAACTAAAGTGGGATATGAATTTACATTGAATCTTCTGGACTGTTGAATTCTCAAATTCAAATTCTCAAATTACCCAGGTGGAATGTGAATTCACTTTGAATCTTTGAGATTATTAGTCTGGCAACATAACTAGTTATCATAAACTGAGGCACAAGTTGGTGAAAACCAGTTAACCAGTGCATCATCAGTGGGGTGCTGTGTGCTGCAAAGCTGTCAACTCAAGAATGGGATTACTGAAGCTGAACATCACCTGCAGTGACTTGATGAAAAAAGAGTGAACATATGTAGATACAATCGCCATACAATAGGGCGGCACGGTGGCACCGTGGTTGGCACTGCTGACTCACAGCGTCAAGGACCCGGGTTCAATTCCAGCCTCGGGTCACTGTCTGTGCAGAGTCTGCACATTCTCCCTGTGTCTGCGTGGGTTTCCTCCGGGTGCTCCGGTTTCCTCCCGCAGTCCGAAAGATGTGCTGGTTAGGTGCATTGGCCATGCTAAATTCTCAGTGTACCTGAACAGGCGCTGGAGTGTGGCGACTAGGGGATTTTCACAGTAACTTCATTGCAGTGTTAATGTAAGCCTACTTGTGACACTAATAAATACATAAACAAACTTTAAATAAAATAAATAAAAATACCAGCAGCAGTTTGCAGTACCGAAGCTCTGTGCTCTACTGGGTGCCTCGTATGGTTTCTGATATCTGCACAGGTCAGCTCGATATTACATCTCTCCATTCCAATCCAGCGAGTCTTTCCACCTTCAGTCACCTTTCCCAGACAGAAACAAGTCCGCAACCTCCCTGTGATTCTCATTATAACATCTCCAATCCTCCACCTCATTATAATCAGCCTCAGTGTTCCTCACTTTGCTTCCAGTTGAAGGTTTTGTCCGTCAGTTATTATCTTGCCCAATGGATTTTCACTACCTTTTGAACAGCTTCTGCCCACTTCAATGTTTAGTTTCCATCTGGGTACAACTTGGCTGAGCAGGAGTGATTTTTAGATATTCTCCTTTTTAACATCAGCAGGATTTTAGAGCAGATTAATAATACTCCATGACTGTGTGTATCTGAGTGTTATATACTCACATCTCCATTTGCACAAGTGCTGTTAGCCTGTATCTGACTCAGTGCTGTTTGTCTGTTCTGGAACCATCAAAACAGAAACTAGAAGCTGCAGAAGGCCATTCGGCCCTTCAAGCCTGCTCCACCATTCATTTTGACCATGGCTGATCATCGAATTCAATTTCCTGATCCCGCCTACTTCCATATCCCTTGATCCCTTTTGTCCCAAGAGCTATATCTAATTTCTTCTTGAAATCAGACAATGTTTTGGCCTCAGCTACTTTCTGTGGCAGTGAATTCCACACATTCACCACCCTCTGGGTGAAGAAATTTCTCCTCACCTCAGTCCTAAAAGGTTTACCCCTTATCCTCAAACTATGACCCCTAGTCCTGGACTCCCCCACCATTGGGAACATTCTTTCTGAATCTACCCTGCCTAACCCTGTTAGAATTTTATAAGTTTCTATGAGATCTCAGTGCCATGAGATCTCCCATGACTTTATCTGTTTGATTCAGTATTATTGACCTAGTTGTCAGACTGTATATTTACTCAGTGTTAGGCAGCAGCCTGTGTCTCTGTCTGCCTGACTTGGTGCTGTTCACCTGTCTCGTTCTGACTGTACTATCTGCTTGTGTCTCTGTCTGACTCAGATCTGCCTGTCGCTGACACATGCTGTCTGCTTGTGTCTTTGATTGGTGCAGTATTATCCGCCTGTGTCTGCCGGTGTGAATCATCGCTAACCACGGTGTCTCTGTCTGCCTGACTCAGTGCTGTGTTTTGTAGGTGGTTCCCAGCTATCCAATGTTATTGACAGGCTGCGTAGCTGCTAGGAGGCACAACTGATGCTGAAGCTGATGAATATTTCTGAACTTAAATTTTCTCTTTAATGTCCACTTATTTTTATTACTCGGTTTAGCTCAGTTGGCTGGACAGCTGGTTCGCGGGGGTTCAATTCCCGTACCGGCTGAGGTTCTTCATGAAGGTCCCGCTTTCTCAACCTTGCCCCACACCTGAGGTGTGGTGACCCTCAGGTTAAATCACCACCAGCCACCCCTCCCCCTCAAAGGGGAGAACAGCTTATGGTCATCTGGAACAATGGTGACTTTACCTTATCTATTTTCATTACTCTCTCTCCCAACCTTCTCGCACCCTGATGGTGCACATGTCAGACTTTTGTCTGTTTCTGGAGTTAATTATTCCCGGAACAGGTCACTAGTCTGTCGCCAAGGGCTCATAGCTTGAGGGGCATTACACAACACACACACACATAGATACACACACACACACATATATACACACACACATATATATACACACACCCACATTTACACACATATACACACACCCACGTATATACACACACGTACACACACACACAAACAAACTAAGGGGCAATTTATTGTCCCACATACTTGGACTGTGGGAGGAAACCGGAGCACCCGGAGGAAACCCACGCAGACACGGGGAGAACGTGCAAACTGCACACAGTGACCCAAAGCGGAATTGAACCTGGTTCCCCGGCGTTGTGAGGCAGCAGTGCTAACCACTGTGCCACCGCGCCGCCCATTTTTATTACCATAAGATGCTGATTAATACTCCAGTTTACAACACAAATTAGGAAATGCTAATTACATATTAACACTTGACATCCATTCCCTTTTTGGGTCCATGCACTTTCTCACAAGAAGTATGAGTTCCCTTGAAAGAATTATAGCATCATCGAATCATATGGCGCAGAAGAGGTCCTTCGGCCTATTTAGTCTGTGCTGACATGTGTGAAACACCTGACCTCCCACCTCACCCCATCTCCCAGCACTTGGCCCATACCTTGAATGTTATGATGTGCCAAGTGCTCATCCAGGTACTTTTTAAAGGATGTAAGGCGACCAGGCTCTACCACCCTCCCAGGCAGCACATTCCAAACCGTCACCACCCTCTGGGTAAAAAACATTTTCCTCACATCCCCCCTAAACCACCTGCCCCTCACCTTGAACCTACATCCTCTCATGACTGACCCTTCAACAAAGGGGAACAGCTGCTCCTTTTCCACTCTATCATTCCCCTCTTAATAGAGTGGGCACCTCAATCAGGTCAACCCTCAGTCTTCCCTGCTCCAACAAAAACAACTCAAGCCTACTCAACCTCTTTTCATAACTTAAATGTTGCATCCCAGGCAGCATCCTGGTGAATCTCCTCTGCACCCTCTCCAGTGCAATCACATCCTTCCTATAATGTGGCGATCAGAACTGCACACAGTACTCCAGCTGTGGCCTCACCAAAGTTCTATACAATTCCCATCCTGACCTCTCTGCTTTTGTAATCTATGCAAGTGTCTAGGAAGTGTCTCATATGCCTTTTTCACCACCCCTCTAACAAGCCCTTCCGTCTTCAGAGATTTATGTACAAACACACCAAGGTCCCTTTGTTCCACAGAACTTCCCAGTGTCATGCCATTCACTGAATACTTCCTTGCCAAAATACTCCTTCCAAAGTGTTTTTGGACTTTTCAGGTTTAAATTCCATCTGCCCATTTGATCATCCTGTAACCCAAGACACTCTGCCTCACTGTTAACCACCAGCCAATTGTTTGTTTCATCTGCAAATTTACTAATCCTACTCCCCACATAGTCATCCATGTCATTTATATAAGTGATGAATAATAGGGGACCTGTAGTACGCCACTGGACACTGGCTTCCAGTCACTAAAGCAGCCTTTTGTCATCACCCTCTGTCTCCGACAACTGAGCCAATTTTGAAACCAATTTGTCAAATTACCCTGTATCCCATGTGCATTTGCCTTCTTTATAAGTCTCTCATGTGGAACCTTGTCAAAGGCTTTGCTGAAATCCATATAAAGTATATCAACTGCACTACCCTCATCTGCACACCCGGTCACCTCCTCAAAAAATTCAATGAAATTTGTTAGACACAACCTCCCTCTGACGAAGCTGTGCTGATTATCCCTAATCAGGCCTTGTCTCTCCAAGTGGAGGTAGATGCTCTCCTTCAGAATTGTCTCCAATAGTTTCCCTACCACTGATGTGAGACTCACTGGTCTGTAGTTCCCTGGCTTATCTCTACAGCCATCTTATTGGAGTGACTCCAATAGCGTGCACTGTTGAGAGAAAGTTGACAACACAACTCCCTGAATGTGAATGACAGAACTAGTGCACTCCAGACACAAATGAGAATGCAACATGGTGGTTATGTTACTGGACTAGTATTCCAGAAGCCAGGACTAATGCTCCAGATACACGAGTTCAAATCCCACAATAGCAACTGGGGGAATTTAAACTGAATTAAATCAATAGATCTTGAATAAAAAACTCTCGTCTCAATTATATTAATTATGAAACTACCAGATCATCATCAAAACGTTTTGGTTCCCGAATGTCCTTTAGGGAAGAAAATCTGCCAGCCTTACCTGGTTTGGCCTACGTGTGACTCCAGGCCCACAGCAATGTGGCTGTCCTTTACAAAGTCCTAGTAAACCACTCACTCCCAAACAGAATAGCCAAAAAGGGATAAAATTAAAGAGACCACCTGACATCGACCTAGATACTGGATATGACAAAGGCATAGTTGTCCCTGCAAAGTCCTCCTCACTAACATCTGGGTACTTGTGCCAAAAAGGGACAGCTGTCCCACCAGACCGGTTAAACAACAAACTAACATGGTCATATCCACCATATCATATCTTCCAGCAAATGCCCCAAGCTCATCCATCACCATCCTTCGGTATGCCCTTTCTCACTGGCAGGATAGGGCCATCAGAGGTGGCAGCACAGTGGGGAGGGAGTGGCCCTGGGGATTCTCAACATTGACTCGGGACCATAAAGTCTCATGGCACCAAGTCAAACATGGGCAAGGAACCCTCCTGTTGATTACAACTTACTGCCCACCCTCAGCTGATGAATCAGTACTCCTCCGTGTCAAACACCACTTGGAAGAAGTACTGAGGGTGGCAAGGGTAGAGAATGTCCTTTGGTGGGGACTTCAATATCCATCACCGAGAGTTGCCCGGCAGCAGCACTACAGACTGAGCTGGCCAAGTCCTAAAGGCCATAGCTGCTAGATTGGGACTGCGAAAGGTGCCGAGAGAATACAAGAGGGAAAAAGCTACTTGATGTCATCGTCACCAACATAATGGCCCAGCACGTCCCTCAAACTAACACTACCATCAAGCCAGGGGATCAATACATAAAGCAAAATACTGCAAACATTGGAAATCTGAAATAAAAACAGAAATACTCTGCAGGTCGAGCAGCATCTGTGGAGAGAAACAGAATTAAAGTGTCAAGTTGATGAACCTTCATCAGAACTGTTGAGTTCCATTTGCAATTCTTTCGATGCAGTGCGATCTGGATGATATTTATGCCAAGGCTAGCTAGTGGTAAGTAACATGAAGTGTCATTGACCTGAAATGTTAACTCTATGGTTCTCTCCATGAATGCTGCCAGATCGACTGAGGTCCAACACTTCCTGTTTTAAGCTAGGAGGCCAACCCATGTTAAATGAGGAGTGTAGGAGAGAATGCCAGGATCAAAACCAGGCATACTAATCCAAAGATGGTGAATTGGCCATGCTAAATTTCCCCTTAGTGTCCTAAGATGTGTAGGTTGGAATAATGAGTCATGATAAATGTGTGAGGTTACGATGACAGGGCAGGGGAGAGGGCCTGGGTAAGATAATCTGTCAGAGATTCAGTGCAGACTCAATGGGCCAAATGGCCTCCTTCTGCACTGTAGGGATTCTCTGATTCTACCTAACCATGAGGTGCTAACCCAGTGAAGCTACAATAGAGGGACATCATACATGTTAAACGACAGAAGCAACTGGCTCTAGAGCAATCTCAGTTCCAAACAATCCTGCCACGTACAGTCAAGCATAATGTTGGACAATTAACTAATTAATCGGAGGAGAAAGTTCCACAGACATTCCCAGCTTTATTACTGACAGACCTTAGAACTTCATTGCAAAAGGCAAGGTTGAAGCACTTGCAACCATCTCTAACTCAAGTTGGCTGATCCATCTCAGCCTCCTCCTGAGGTTCCCGCATCACAGATAACAGTCACCAACCAACTCAGTTCACTCCACCTGATATCAAAAAATGTCTAAAAGCCCTGAGTACTGTGAAGGCCATGGACCCCGACAACAGTTCAACTGTGGAACTGAAGACTTGTGCTCCAGAAATAGCTGCCCCCCCAGCCAAGCTGTTCCAGTACAGCTAGAAATCTGGCATCTACCCAACAATTTGGAAAGTTGCCCAGATTTATTCTGTACACAAAAAGTAGAACAAATCCAATCTGGCAAATTACTGCCCCATTGGTCTACTTAAAATTCTCAGCAAAGCAATGGAAGGGTTTATTGACAGTGTTATTAAACGGCTCTGACTCAGCAATAACCTGCTCACTGACACTCAGTTTGGGTTCTAGCTTGGGTTATACAGCTTCAGAACTCATTATAACCTTAGTTCAAACTCGGACAGAGTAGTTGATTTCCAGAGATGAGGCTCTTGGCATCAGGCAACATTTGACTGAGTGTGACATCACGGAGCCGCAGTAAAATTGAAATCATTGGGGATCAGGGGGAAAAGGATGGCACGGTGGCACAGTGGTGAGCACCGCTGCCTCACAGCGCCAGGGACCCGGGTTCGATTCCCAGCTTGGGTCACTGTCTGTGTGGAGTTTGCACGTTCTCCCCATATCAACATGGGTTTCCTCCGGGTGCTCCGGTTTCCATCCACAGGCTGAAAGATGCGCTGGTTAGGTGCATTGGCCATGCTAAATTCTCCCTCAGTGTACCCGAACAGGCGCCGGAGTGTGGCGACTAGGGGATTGTCACAGTAACTTCATTGCAGTGTTAATGTAAACCTACTTGTGACACTAATAAATAAACTAAAACTAAGTCCCCACTGGTTGGAAATCATACCGAGCACAAAGGAAGATTGTTGTGGGCGTTGGAGGAGAATTATCATTGCTCACAGATCACTGCAGGGATTCCTCAGGATAGTGTCCTGGACCCGACCATCTCCAACCGCTTCACCAATCACCTCCATCATTAGCTCAGAAGTGGGGATGTTTGCTTATGATTGCACAAAGGTGAGCACCATTCACACCATTCCCAATGCATCAAGACTTGGACAATATTTAGATTTGGGCTGATAAGTGACAAGTACCATTTATGCCACACAAGTGCCAGGCAATAACCATCTCCAACAAGAGAGAACCTAACCACCTCACATTGGCACTTAGTGGCTCTGCCATCACTGAATCTCCACTCTTGGGGCTTACCATTGACCAGAAACTTAGCTGAACCAGTCACATAAATACAGTGCTTACAAGAGCAGAATTCGGAAGTGAGTAACTCCCCTATGGTCTCCCCAATGTCTGTCCACCATCAACAAGGCACAAAGCAGGAGTGTGATGGAATACTCCGCATTTGCCTGGATGAGCCCACCTGCAACACTCAAAAAGTGTGACATTATCCAGGACAAAGCAACCCAATTGATTGGCACTCTATCCCGCCAACTTAAACATGCACTCTCTCCGGCACTGATGCATAGTGGCAGCAGCGTGCACCATCTACCATTTGTATTGCAGCAATTCAACAAGGATCCTTTAAAAGCTGCTCCCAAACCTGTGACCTCTACCACTTCGAACTAAAGGGCAACCAATTCTGCTCATTGGAGCACCATCACCTGCCAGTTCCCCTCCAAACCACTCACCAGCCTGACCTGGAGCTCTATCACAGTTCCTTCACTGTTGCTGGTTGCTGGAGCTCCTTTCCTGGCCGTATTATAGGTCTACCTACACCAAATGGACTGAAGCTCTTCAAGGAGAGCGTCCATTCCCAAGGGCAAATCCAAATGAACAATAAATGCCAGAAATGCTCCCGCCCCATGAATGAATAAAAAACACCTTGTGGATCCATTGACCCCACAACCAATTCCATCAAATAACTCTATTGCACTCCCAAATGGAAACAATAGAAATGTAATACTTGATAATTAATACTTGTCAGCAAGGATGAGCTGTCTAAGAATGGAAATCCAGAGGATTGAACCTCCAATGTTTCAAGTAAATTCACTGGCAAATGCTGACAGGTTTCAACATTGAATCCTGGTGATAAATGGGACTATCTGTTAGCACAACATTCTCCAGCCAAGATAAAAGGAGTGATTTGAGTTTGATATTTCGCTAATTGTAGCAATGAGCAGGATTGGTTACCCTGAAAATCGCTGAATTGCCAAGGTATGTGCACATGATTTCCAAATGGTGGCACAGTGGCACAGTGGTTAGCACTGCTGCCTCACAGCACCAGGGACCTGGTTCAATTCCTGCTTCGGTCACTGTCTGTGCGGAGTCTGCACATTCTCCCCGTGCCTACGTGGGTTTCCTCCAGGTTCTCCGGTTTCCTCCCAAAGTCCGAATGATCATCATAGAAACCATAGAAATCATAGAAACCCTCCAGTGCAGAAAGAGGCCATTCGGCCCATCGAGTCTGCACTGACCACAATCTCACCCAGGCCCTACCCCTACATCCCTACATATTTACCCACTAATCCCTCTAATCTACGCATCCCAGGACACTAAGGGGCAATTTTAGCATGGCCAATCAATCTAACCCGCACATCTTTGGACTGTGGGAGGAAACCGGAGCACCCGGAGGAAACCCACGCAGACACGGGGAGAATGTGCAGACTCCACACACACAGTGACCCAAGCCGGGAATCGAACCCAGGTCCCTGGAGCTGTGAAGCAGCAGTGCTAACCACTGTGCTACCGTGCCGCCTGGTGTGCTGGTTAGGTGCATTGGCTGTACTAAATTCTCCCTCAGTGTACCCATACAGGCGCCGGAGTGTGTTGACTAAGGGATTTTCACAGTAACTTCATTGAAGTGTTAATGTAAGCCTACTTGTGACACTTTAATCCAATTGCAGGCTGGACCATGGGGCCTGAGGGACTGTTCTGTGATGATGTGGCGTTCATTAAGTAGCAAATGAGGTTTGCGCCGTGATATGCTGTTATACTCCATATCACATTGCATAATTACTTTTCCTTGTGGTTTTAAAGGGATATCGTCCTAATAAAAAATAGATCTGGCAAACTGATTTCATTTCAGAAGAAAGGGTTGTATTGACTGCGATCGTGTTAAGTGGGGAGTCAGCAGAAATAATCAAGAGAGATGCAAATGTTTATTTGCTATCTTGCCTCTCACAGTATAATGCATGAATACAGCGCCTTTGACATAATAACACTCTTCGAGACACTTCATAGGAGCATTGTCAGACAGAATTTCACACAGACCCACATCGTGACATAGCAGGAGAGGTGACCCATAGCTTGCTCAGAGAAGTTTCAGAAGCATCTTAATGTGCGAGAGAGGTCGCGAGCCAGGGAGATTTAGGGAGGAAATTCCAGAGATTACTGGCCTAGGCAGCTGAAGGCAGGTCTGCCAATAATGGCCAATGACATTGAAAGAAAAGCAGCAGAGCAGAATTGGAGGAGGACGGGGAGTTGTAGGGCTGAGGAGGAGGTTAGAGAGATGGGGAGAGGCGAGGCCATGGAGGGACTTGAATACAAAGATGTGTTGCTGGACTAGGCGCCAGTGTAGGTCAGTGGGCACTGGGTGATCAGTGTAGGTTAGTGGGCACTGGGTGATCAGTGCAGATTAGTGGGCACTGGGTGATCAGTGCAGATTAGTGGGCACTGGGTGATCAGTGTAGGTTAGCGGACACTGGGTGATCAGTGTGGGTTAGTGGCCACTGGGCGCCAGTGTAGGTTAGTGGGCACTGAGTGCCAGTGTAGTTTAGTGGCCACTGGGTGATCAGTGTAGGTTAGTGGCCACTGGGTGATCAGTGTCAGTTAGCGGCCACTGGGTGCCAGTGTAATTTAGTGGGCACTGGGTGATCAGTGTCGGTTAGTGGGCACTGGGTGATCAGTGTCGGTTAGTGGGCACTGGGTGATCAGTGTCGGTTAGTGGGCACTGGGTGATCAGTGTCGGTTAGTGGGCACTGGGTGATCAGTGTCGGTTAGTGGCCACTGGGTGATCAGTGTAGGTTAGTGGCCACTGGGTGATCAGTGTCAGTTAGTGGCCACTGGGTGCCAGTGTAATTTAGTGGGCACTGGGTGATCAGTGTCGGTTAGTGGGCACTGGGTGATCAGTGTAGGTTAGCGGACACTGGGTGCCAGTGTAATTTAGTGGGCACTGGGTGATCAGTGTAGGTTATTGTGCACTGGGTGATCAGTGTCGGTTAGCGGACGCTGGGTGCCAGTGTAATTTAGTGGGCACTGGGTGCCAGTGTAGATTATTGGGCACTGGGTGATCAGTGTAGTTTAGTGGGCACTGGGTTATCAGTGTAGGTTAGTGGGTGCTGGGTGCCAGTGTAGGTTAGTGGGCACTGGGTGTCAGTGTAGCTTAGTGGGTGCTGGGTGCCAGCATAGGTTAGTGGGTGCTGGGTGCCAGTGTAGGTTAGTGGGCACTGGGTGCCAGTGTAGGTTAGTGGGCACTGGGTGTTGTGTAGGTTAGTGGGCACTGGGTGATCAATGAACTTGGTGTGAGGAATGATGGTGGCAGCACAGCTTTGGATGAGCTCAGGTTTCTGGTGACTGGATGGTGGATGGCCAGCCAGTGGAGTATTGGAATAGTCAGGATTTACAGGTAACAATTATATAGATGTGTTTTAGCAATGGCTGAGTTGATGCAGGCATGGGGATAGGTGATACAGTATTACAGAGGTTGTAGGGTGAGACCTTGTTGATGCAGAGCGTATAGCTGAATTCACAGTGTTCAGTACATGGGCGGCATGGCGACACAGTGGCACGGTGGTTAGCACTGCTGCCTCACAGCGCCAGGGACCCAGGTTCAATTCCCGGCTTGGGTCACTGTCTGTGTGGAGTCTGCACATTCACCCCGTGTCTGCGTGGGTTTCCTCCAGGCCCTCCGATTTCCTCCCACAGTCCAAAGAAGTGTAGGTTAGGTGCATTGGCCATGCTAAATTCTCCCTCAGTGTACCCGAGCAGGTGCTGGAGTGTGGCTTCATTGCAGTGTTAATTTAAGCCTACTTGTGACACTAATAAATAAACTTTAAAACCATGCTAATCGCTAAGTTACAGTAAACATGATTTGGACTAACGGTTGTTCTCTGTTCTTCAGGCTCTACAGAGCTATAACGAGGGGAATATTGATGGAGCCAAAAAGCTGGCACACATAGCGATGTTAGTTGCCATAGCAGCCATTATTGTTGGATTATTAATTATCGCAATCTCTTGCATCGTTCACTTCTCTATGGTAGGCTCTTTTCACTTTATTTCTTTTAACCTGTCCATGTTTGAAGTAGATCTGATATTTGAAAGTTGATGATACCAATTGAATTCCGACAGCTTTGACAAAAGTGATTCAGAGTTATCAGCTGCCACTTTCTGCATCTTCTCTCATTCACAGAAATGGGTGACGTTTTTTTGAAAAGGTTTACCAAAGACGTCTTTGATTTTAGGATAGATGGAAAAAATAATAAGAACATCGGGATTCAGATGTAACTGTAAAGGTAACGGTCTTAGGCTGGTGAATCCGGAGCTTGATTGAGAAGATGTGAAGCTGAGATTGGGAATGTTTACAGGGTTCAGGCCCTGGTCTGTGCTGAGTTAGCTGTCTTCAACTCTAGGTTATAATTAGGGGAGATGGCGACATGGTGGTAGTGTCGGTAATGTCACTGGGTTGGTAATCCAGAGGCCCAGGCTCATGCTTTGGGGAGTCATTATGGCAGCTGGTGCAACTTCTATTCAATTAATAAATCTAGAAGCTAATGGTGACCATCAAACTATCATCAACTGTCTTAAAAACCCATCTGCTTCACTAATGTCCTTTAGGGAAGGAAATCTGCCATCCTTACCTGGTCTGGCCTACTTTGTGTCTCTGCACTGTTTGAGAGCACATTTCCACTCCATCTGACGAAGGAGCAGCGCTCCGAAAGCTTATGGTATTTGCTACCAAATAAACCTGTTGGACTTTAACCTGGTGTTGTGAGACTTCTTACTGTGTTCACCCCAGTCCAACGTCGGCATCTCCACTATATGTGACTCCAGATCCTCAGCAATGCGGTTAACTCTTAATTATCCTCTGTAATGAGCTAGTTAGCCACTCAGCCACTGGGTGGCACGATGGCACAGTGGTTAACACTGATGTCTCACAGCGCCAGGGACATGGGTTCGATTCCTGGCTTGGGTTACTGTCTGTGTGGAGTTTGCACATTCTCCCCGTGTCTGCGTGGGTTTCCTCCGGGTGCTCCGGTTTCCTCCCACAGTCCGAAAGACGTGCTGGTTAGGGGCATTGGCCATGCTAAATTCTCTCTCAGTGTACCCGAACGGGTGGCAGCTAGGAGATTTTCACTGTAACTTCATTGCAGTGTTAATGTAAATTCACTTGTGACTAATAAATAAACTTTACTGACTTTACAGTTCCAGGGCAATTAGGGATGGGTATCAAATGCTGGTCTTGCCACTGGTGTCCACATTCCATCAAAGAATATATTTTAAAAAGTAAGCTTCAGTGCTCCTGGGTTAGAGGAGGTTGGCTATCCAGTAACCCTTACTCTAAAGTACATGTTTGTGAAAGGACAAGTTCAAGTATGGTAGTGAAACCTGCCACACTTTTTTTTATTCATTCGTGGGACATGGGCATCGCTGGTTGGCCAGCATTTATTTCCCATCCCTAGTTGAGAGTTAACCACATTGCTGTGGCTCTGGAGTCACAAGCAGGCCAGACCGGGTAAGGACAGCAGATTTCCTTCCCTAAAGGACAAGAGTGAACCAGATGGGTTTTTCTGACAATCGGCAATGGCTTCACGGTTATCAGTAGATTCTTAATTCCAGATATTTGTTTTTATTGAAATCAAATTCCACCATCTGCCGTGGCGGGATTCGAACGTTAGCTGAGTTTCTGGATTAATAGTCTCATATAATAATTGGGCGGCACGGTAGCACAGTGGTTAGCACTGCTGCTTCACAGCTCCAGGGACCTGGGTTCGAATCCCGGCTCGGGTCGCTGTCTGTGTGGAGTCTGCACATTCTCCCCGTGTCTGTGGGTTTCCTCCAGGTGCTCCGGTTTCCTCCCACAGTCCAAAGATGTGCGGGCTAGGTTGATTGGCCATTCTAAATTGCCCCTTAGTGTCCCGGGATGCATAGGTTAGAGGGGTTAGTGGGTAAATATGTAGGGATACGTGGATAGGGCCTGGGTGGGATTGTGGTTGGTGCAGACTCGATGGGCCGAATGGCCTCTTTCTGCACTGTAGGATTCTATGATTCTAGCAATAATACCACTCGGCCGCCACCTCCCCTGAATAGTGTTGAGACACTTGCTGTCCAGGCTCATACATGATGGGTGATTACTATACCCAAGGACTTGAGGGAGACAATGGCATCATGGTAATGTCACGGATCTAGTAATCCAAAGATTCAGGCTGAGCTGTGGGGATATGGGTTCAAGCCCCAGAACCACAGCTAGCGGAATTTAAATTTAATTTGTAAGTCTGGAATTAAAAGCTAGTCTTAGCAATGATGACAATTGTTATCTGGTTCACTAATGTCTTTTAGGGAGGGAAATCTGCCATCCTTACCCGGTCTGGCTTATAAGTGACTCCAGACCCATGACAATGTAATTGCCTTCTGAGCAAGCTGCTCAGTTTAAGCACAGTTAGCGATGGGCACCACGTGCCAGCAAAGCCCACAGCCCTGAAGGATTTCTATTTGTATTTCTTGCTGCACTGTTCAGGAGATTAATCCTGAATTCCAGGAGATTCCAGGATTGTTGACAAATCTAATTCCTGGCCATTGATCTGGAGTTGAAGCACTGGGGCCAATTGTGCCAGAATTTGGCAGAGCACTGATTCCGGTGAGAAAAATGGCATGAATGATCCTCCCATTCAGGCCATGGAGGTCTCAGGGGCATACCCTCCCTCCACTCCCCCACCTCCCCGATTCACTCCCCCACCCCTCTGATCGGACTCGGCACTTCCTAGCACTGCCAGGTAGACACTGCCAGGTTGGCATGGTGCCAACCTGCCAATGCCAACCTGGCTGTTCTAACCTGTACCGGGGAGGCTAGGCCACTGCCATGTCCCTCTCTCCTGGGGACTATACTCACCTTTATGCCCCTGGGGAGATCCCCACGACAGGTTCAGGTTTGGGTGAACCTGCTGTAAACCGCTCCAATAGACGGCGAGGGGGCGTGCCAATTATATTCAAATCCATTCAAACGTATTTAAATCTGGTTCACACCAGCATTCTAACGAACAGCGAGAGTAGGCTCAAGATCTCACTCAACGTCTTCCTGAAATGTGACTTTTTAAAGAATTAACAAAATGGTGGAATAATACCAAACAATTGTCTTTTCTTCCATTTGAAAATGCTCCAATATTTCTTGAAGTTCATTCAGTTCAAATGTGAATGTTTGTGATTGGAAGAAGCAGGTCTAAGGAACATAATAGCAGAGGCCTCAGTGACTCCACAGCAGAGGGCACGATGTTATTTTTGGAAAGCTGGCTGTTCATGTGTCGAAATATTCGGAGGTTGCATTCTGTGATCCTGCGCTCCTAACAGGAAGTCATATTTAAAGAAGGTGCAGTTCAGAGAATCAGAGTCCTCACCTGGTACTGGTCTGAACTGGAGTTCCGTGTTAAGGTATACAAGACCAGTTCAGACCAGACTGGCCAATTCCTGAGTTTTCCTGGTTTTTCTATCTTCTTAGAAATGTCTTGAGATGAAGAAGGGTTTAAAGAGGGAATTCTGGAGTGTGCAGCTAGAGTTTCACTGTTTATGGGACTATCTAACAGGATTTCCTTCTCTGTGAATGCTGAGTGGTGCCAAGGTACAAGTTGGTACTGGCTTACAAACAAGACTGAAAATAGAATAAAATATAGGATACACCTCTCATTCTGCTGTGTAGCATCCTGACTGACAGCTGGTCAGCACATAACAGTCTGTGAGAACTCTGACGTGGAGATGCCGGTGTTGGACTGGGGTAAGCACAGTAAGAAGTCTCACTGTTGGATTTTAACCTGGTGTTGTGAGACTTCTTACAGAACTCTGACCCACAGCACTAAAACAATGTCAAAAATCTAGGCTTAGTTAAACTTAGTTCCTCTGGTCCCATGTGGGAGAATAGGCAGCAAGACTCCACCAATTAGAGGAGGTGATGGTATTATTGCTAGACTATTAATCCAGAAACTCAGCTAATGCTCTGGGAACCCGGGTTCGAATCTTGCCATGGCAGATGGTGGAATTGAATTCAGTAAAAAATATCTGGAATTAAGAATCTACTGATAATCATGAAACCATTGTCAATTGTCAGGGAAAACCCATCTGGTTCACTAATATCCTTTAGGGAAGGAAATCTGTTGTCCTTACCCAGTCTGGCCTACATGTGACTCCAAAGCCACTCAACTTCCCTTGGGCAATGAGGGATGGGCAATGAGGGACGGGCAATGGGGCCAGCCAGCGACACCCATTTTGCATGAATGAAGAAAAAGTGGCCCCGGTTCATCACAATCTCTTTCGCTCCAACCCAGGAGGTGTCCCATTCTTGAAGATCATACTTTGCCAGGTCTCCTTTGGCTATCAGTTTCTGCTCAGCGACTCTGCGCTGTCGTGTGTCGTGAAGGCCGCCTTGGAGAATGCTTACCTGAAGATCCAAGGCTGAATGCCCGTGACTGCTGAAGTGCTCCCCCACAGGAAGAGAACAGTTCCGACGCGCCACAGCGAAAAACCGCACCGACCTCCTCAGAAGACAAACACGGGACACGGTGGACAGAGTACCCTTCGTCGTCCAGTACTTCCCCGGAGCGGAGAAGCTACGGCATCTCCTCCGGAGCCTTCAACATGTCATTGATGAAGACGAACATCTCGCCAAGGCCATCCCCACACCCCCACTTCTTGCCTTCAAACAACCGCACAACCTCAAACAGACCATTGTCCGCAGCAAACTACCCAGCCTTCAGGAGAACAGTGACCATGACACCACACAACCCTGCCACAGCAACCTCTGCAAGACGTGCTGGATCATCGACACGGATGCCATCATCTCACGTGAGAACACCATCTACCAGGTACACGGTACATACTCTTGCAACTCGGCCAACGTTGTCTACCTGATACGCTGCAGGAAAGGATGTCCCGAGGCATGGTACATTGGGGAAACCATGCAGACGCTACGACAACGGATGAATGAACACCGCTCGACAATCACCAGGCAAGACTGTTCTCTTCCTGTGGGGGAGCACTTCAGCAGTCACGGGCATTCAGCCTTGGATCTTCAGGTAAGCGTTCTCCAAGGCGGCCTTCACGACACACGACAGCGCAGAGTCGCTGAGCAGAAACTGATAGCCAAGTTCCGCACACATGAGGACGGCCTAAACCGGGATGTTGGATTTATGTCACATTATCAGTAACCCCCACAGCTTGCCCCTGGTCTTGCATAATCTCACCAGCTGTTCTGTCTGGAGACAATACACATCTCTTTAACCTGTGTTTAATGTTCCCTCCAACCACATTATCTGTACCTTTTAAGACCTGGCTGGCTGTAGAGATTTGCATTCTAATTAGTATTCTGTAACTTGATTTCTGTGTCTGTGCACTGTTGGAGAACAGAGACCACTCCATCTGACGAAGGAGCAGCAAGCTCCGAAAGCTTATGGTATTTGCTACCAAATAAACCTGTTGGACTTTAACCTGGTGTTGTGAGACTTCTTACTGTCTCTATGTGATAACCAGGACCTTATATAGGAGCACTGGTGAAAGATGTCCAGCTTATGTGACACCTTTTCTGTTCTCCTCTGTGTCTCGCTGGCATACATTGGGGATGGTGGGTTGGTTGAGGCTTCCATTCGAAAGGAATTTTTGACTCCATCAAATAAATTCTTTGCATCCAAGAGCCAGAGGGCTCATAGAAACCATAGGAACATAGAATCCCTACAGTGCAGGAGGAGGCCATTCAGCCCATCGAGTCTGCACCCACAACAATCCCATCCTAGGCCCTACCCACAACCCCACACATTTACCCTGCTAACCTAACACATCCTGGGACACTAAGGGGCAATTCAGCATGGCCAATCAACCTAACCCACACATCTTTGGACTGTGGGTGGAAGCCGGAGCACCCGGAGGAAATCCACACAGACACGGGGAGAATGTGCAAACTCCACACAGACAGTGACCCGAGCCGGGAACCGAACCCAGGACCCTGGAGCTGTGAGGCAACAGTGCTAACCACTGTGCAACAGTGCTAACCACTGTGCCACCGTGCCACACTACATACCGCAGTAAAATACGTGAATGCCCTCGCAGTGTCCCATCCTCCTATAGACAAGCCCACCTAGTCAAAGAAATACAGGTTCTTCAGCGTATCTTGTTGGAAGATTTTGTGAGAATTTTTACAGATTTGAGTTGAAGCTTCAACACCCCGAGGTCCAACCCTGGCTCTGAATTCCAGAGACTGCTCCCTGGTTTTCATATCTGTAAGCCAGAGGGTGGTTGTAGAGAGTTGTTTTTCAAACTGGAGGCCTGTGACCAGCGGTGTGCCTCAGGGATCAGTGCTGGGCCCACTGTTATTTGTCATTTATATTAATGATTTGAATGAAAATATAGGGGGCATGGTTAGTAAGTTTGTAGATGACACCAAGATTGATGGCATAGTGGACAGTGAGGAAGGTTATCTCCAATTGCAATGGGATCTTGATCAATTGGGCCAGTGGGCTGACGAATGGCAGATGGAGTTTAATTTAGACAAATGCGAGGTGATGCATTTTGGTAGATTGAACCAGGGCAGGACTTACTCAGTTAATGGTAGGGCGTTGGGGAGAGTTACAGAACAAAGAGATCGAGGGGTACAGGTTCATAGCTCCTTGAAAGTGGAGTCACAGGTGGACAGAGTGGTGAAGAAGGCATTCTGCATGCTTGGTTTCATCAGTCAGAACATTGAATACAGGAGTTGGAATGTCTTGTTGAAGTTGTACAAGACATTGGTAAGGCCACACTTGGAATACTGTGTGCAATTCTGGTCACCCTATTATAGAAAGGATATTATTAAACTAGAAAGAGTGCAGAAAAGATTTACCAGGATGCTACCAGGACTTGATGGATTGAGTTATAAGGAGAGGCTGAATAGACTGGGACTTTTCTCTCTGGAGCATAGGAGGCTGAGGGGTGACCTTTATAGAGGTCTATAAAATAATGAGGGGCATAGACAAGGTAGATAGTCAATATATTTTCCCAAAGGTAGGGGAGTCTAAAACTAGAGGGCATAGGTTTAAGGTGAGGGGGGAGAGATACAAAAGTGTCCAGAGGGGCACTTTTTTCACACAGAGGGTGGTGAGTGTCTGGAACAAGCTGCCAGAGGTGGTAGTAGAGGCAGATACAATTTTATCTTTTAAAAAGTATTTAGATAGTTACATGGGTACGATGGGTATAGAGGGATATGGGCCAAATGCGGGCAATTGGGATTAGCTTAGGAGTTTTAAAAAAAAGGGCTGCATGGACAAGTTGGGTCGAAGGGCCTGTTTCCATGCTGTAAACCTCAAAGAAAAGTCCTTCCTTAGCTGCAGTAACCACATGTCCCACACCTCTCTCTCCTCCGTTAAGACTCTGCTTAATAATTGACCTCCGTGAGGAAGATTCTAGTCACGTTTTTTCCTCCTTTCGCCTGGTGACAATTTTTGTTCATCTTCAAAACTGTGAACCAGCTTGGCATGTTTTCCAAAGTTAAAGGTGCTACTCAAATGCAAGTTGTTGTAATCCTTGGTTTTAGTTTTCATGGGTTCACCTCTGATTTTTAGGTCCATCCTAACCCACAAAGGTCTTGTGGTGCAGTCCCTGCCTCTGAGCCCAAGGCTCCAGGTACGAGTCCCACCCAACGACTTGGTGGCCATGGAAGGTTCCTTCATAACACGGCCAAACAACCTGAAATATCCTTCCAATATGGCAGGCGGTAAGAGCGGGACCTGGTCAACCACTCTTGATGTGAAATGGTGCACCTTAAGCTATAAGCCTCTGGCGACAGACTAACAACTTGTTTCAGGAACACCATCACTCTGGGAACAGATGCAAGTCTGCCTTATGTGCCACTAGGTGTGGGAACAACTATAACCCACAGTGTAAGGGTAAAAGTGAATCTTAACATCGACAGCAGCAGAGCAAACCTTTTCATTTGTCTGATTGGACACTGTGTCTGTGTGGGTTTCCTCTGGGTGCTCTGGTTTCCTCCCACAGTCTGAAAGATGGTCAGGTGAATTGGCCATGCTAAATTCTCCCTCAGTGTGTCCAAACAGGTGCTGGAGTGTGGCGACTAGGGGATTTTCACAGTAACTTCATTGCAGTGTTAATGTAAGCCTACTTGTGACTAATAAATAAACTTTAAGCTTAAACTTGGTGGGGGTTCCTGTGTGTGCCAGTACTTGGAGGGAGTTTCTAAAGAGTGCACCAGTATTTGGAGGGACGTGTCAGTTTGTAGTGAGCTTCGGAGACTTATACAGTGTTTTCAGACAAAGTTCCTGTGTGTTTCTCAGCGTTTGCAAGGCCTGTGTTCATGGTCTGAGACAATACACATCTCTTTAACCTGTGTTTAATGTTCCCTCCACCCACATTGTCTGTACCTTTAAGACCTGGCTGGTTGTAGGGATTCGCATTCTAATTAGTATTCTGTAACTTGATTTTGTGTCTCTGTGCACTGTTTGAGAGCACATTTCCACTCCATCTGACGAAGGAGCAGCGCTCCGAAAGCTAATGGTATTTGCTACCAAATAAACCTGTTGGACTTTAACCTGGTGTTGTGAGACTTCTTACTCATGAGGGCTATCAGTATTGGTGGGGGAGGGGGGCAGAGGTGGGGGGGAGGGGGTGTCCTGAGTGGAGAGGGGAGTTCCTTGGAAGATGTCAGACTGGTAGACACAGAGCAGCCGATGCTATCATTTATTGTCAAAGGATCCATCGCCACTTGTCCGTGGAGGGAACCTGCTCAGCATTCCCCTCTGTAATATGAGCCTTGAACGAATGCCACTGGATTGGGAATTATCCAGGGAGGTTAATCCCAGAAGGAAGACAGGTGCAGTGTTATAGTGAGGGGGAATTACAGCACGCACAGCAATGCTGATTACCAGCTAAGTGTTCAGTTATCAGGAAAAACTGCGTGTTTGAAATGCTCTGTAATCATCTTGACAACTTGAAAGAGTTTTGTTTTGTAAAGCTACATGCTGCATCTCAGTAGTATTGTGTATAGGAGGAGGGCTTACGCAGTGATTCACTGCCCACCAGCAGATAAGTAGCCTTTGAAATAAACTAAACTTGCGTGATCTTGCTATGTTTAATAAAAACAACTTTAAAAATATCAACTCAAAATGAGCATTTGTTGTTTAACTTTATGTAGTTATTTTGGAAACATGTAACCTACAATTATCTGGGTAGAGCTTTCCAATAGAGCTGTCCAGCCAAAGTTTTAAAATAGTGGTTTCCAGACCTTTCGGAACCCATAAAAACGATCACCAGTGTTCTGCTTGTCCATGTGGAAGATGATTTTGTGTTTCCTGATAAACTAGAATGTTTGTGGCTGCACCCTCACAGAATGCAGCAATGGCAACATCTTCAGTCTGTTTATATTTTCAGGGGTCCTCGAG
Source organism: Mustelus asterias (assembly GCF_964213995.1). Classification (NCBI taxonomy): domain Eukaryota; kingdom Metazoa; phylum Chordata; class Chondrichthyes; order Carcharhiniformes; family Triakidae; genus Mustelus; species Mustelus asterias. The sequence goes on along the minus strand of NC_135813.1, from coordinate 63,620,648 downwards.
CATGTCTTAGAAATTTTAGGGAGTTTCTAAAGAGTGCGCCAATATTTAGAGGGAAAGTTTTAAAGTTTATTCATTAGTGTCACAAGTAGGCCACACTCCGGCGCCTGTTTGGGGACACTGAGGGAGAATTCAGCATGGCCAATGCACCTAACCAGCACGTCTTTCAGACTGTGGGAGGAAACCGGAGCACCCAGAGGAAACCCACACAGGCACGGGGAGAACGTGCAAACTCCACACAGACAGTGACCCAAGCCGGGAATTGAACTCAGATCCCTGGTGCTGTGAGGCAGCTGTGCTAACCCACTGTGCCACTGTGCTGCCCCAAATACTGGTGCACACACAGGAGCTTCTGGCTTGGCACACTGCATGTTCTCCTCGTGTCTGTGTGGGTTTCCTCTGGGTGCTCTGGTTTCCTCCCACAGTCTGAAAGATGGTTAGGTGAATTGGCCATGCTAAATTCTCCCTCAGTGTATCCAAACAGGTGCTGGAGTGTGGCGACTAGGGGATTTTCACAGTAACTTCATTGCAGTGTTAATGTAAGCTTACTTGTGACACTAATAAATAAACTTTAAGCTTAAACTTGGTGGGAGCTCCTGTGTGTGCCAGTACTTGGAGGGAGTTTCTAAAGAGTGCACCAGTATTTGGAGGGACGTGTCAGTTTGCAGTGAGCTTCGGAGACTTATACAGTGTTTTCAGACAAAGTTCCTGTGTGTTTCTCAGCGTTTGCAAGGCCTGTGTTCATGAGAGCTATCAGCATTGGTGGGGGAGGGGGGGGGGGAGAAGTGGGGGGGAGGGGGTGTACTGGGTGGAGAGGGGAGTTCCTTGGAAGATGTCAGACTGGTAGAGGTAATGACCTGGGCATCTATCAGCATTAATAGAGATGAGTTCCTGAGAGATTTTTGGGGTCAAACAGAGAGAGGACTTTTCCTCTTTTCTTCATGCTCTGCCACTTTTCTTTCGGCTCACGTCCAACCCTTGTTGCCCCCTGTGATGCCTTGCCGTTATCTTGTGGCTTGTTGTCTTTTTGTCTCCTGGGCCTTTTTCTTTTTATATATTATATATTATTATTCCTGTTAGCTTTTTCGTATATAGGGTGGTGTACCCCTGTGTGGCAGAAGAGAAAGATTAGGTGGAGTGGGGGAGAAAAACAATGGAAAACAGGGTGATGGTTTGCTTCTGTGTATTTTAGGTATTTGGGGGGAGGTGGGTGTTAGCGTTGGGAGAGGCAGGTGTTCCTTGGAAGATGAGGAACGGTTGAGGACTCTGGGTCTGTACTCATTGGAGTTTAGAAGGGCGAGGGGGGATCTTATTGAAACTTACAGGATACTGCGAGGCCTGATAGAGTGGACGTGGAGAGGATGTTTCCACTAGTAGGACAAACTAGAACCAGAGGGCACAACCTCAGGCTGAAGGGACAATCCTTTAAAACAGAGATGAGGAGGAATTTCTTCAGCCAGAGAGTGGTGAATCCGTGGAACTCTTTGCCGCAGAAGGCTGTGGAGGCCAGGTCATTGAGTGTCTTTAAGACTGAGATAGATAGGTTCTTGATTAATAAGGGGATCAGGGGTTATGGGGAAAAGACAGGAGAATGGGGATGAGAAAAGTATCAGCCATGACTGAATTGGGGAGCAGACTCGATGGGCCGAGTGGCCTAATTCTGCTCCTATGGTCTTATGTCAGTACTGGCAGATGGTTGGAGATGTCCTGGAGCAGGGGTGGGGGTGGACATTATTGGTAGAGGGGAAGTTCTAGGCTGGGATATTGCTGCAGGAGTTTCTCAGGGTAGTATCCAGCTATCTTCAGCTGCTTCATCACCTTCCCTCCATCATATGGTGAGAAGTGAGGATGATTGCACAATGTTCAGCTCCATTTGTGACTCCTCAGATACTGAAGCAGTCGTGTCCAAATGCAGCAAGACCTGGACAACATTCAACTTTGGACTGATGAGTGGCAAGTAACATTCACGCCACACACGTGTCAGGCAATGATCATCTCCAACAAGAGAGAATCTAACCATCTGCCATGACATTCAATGGCATTACCATTTCTAAGTTCCCCACTATCAACATCCTGGGGGTTACCATTGACCAGAAACTGAACTAGACTAGCCATATAAATACTGTGGCTACCAGAGCAGGTCAGAAGCTAGGGATTCTGTGGCAAATAACTCACCGCCTATCCACCATCTACATGGCACAAGTCAGGAGTATGATGGAATACTCTCCATTTGCCTGGAAGAATGCAGCCCCAACAACACTTAAGAAACTTGAAATCATCCAGGACAAAACAGCCCGCTTGATTGGCACTCCATTGACCACATAGAGTAGCAGTGCTAATTACTGAAACAGATGCTTCCACAATCATGAGGAAAGATGCAGGGAAAGCACTGGGAAAACCTCCTAAAAGAGGTGGTCAGAGGGGTAAAGAGAGAATGAGCAGCCCTGTACAAATAAAATGCAGTAAGAAGTTTAACAACACCAGGTTAAAGTCCAACAGGTTTATTTGGTAGCAAAAGCCACACAAGCTTTCGGAGCTGCAAGCCCCTTCTTCAGGTGAGTGGGAATTCTGTTCACAAACAGAGCTTATAAAGACACAAACTCAATTTACATGAATAATGGTTGGAATGCGAATACTTCCAACTAATCAAGTCTTTAAGAAACAAAACAGCATGAGTGGAGAGAGCATCAAGACAGGCTAAAAAGATGTGTATTGTCTCCAGACAAGACAGCCAGTGAAACTCTGTGGGAGTTACAAATAGTGTGACATGAACCCAATATCCCGGTTGAGGCCGTCCTCGTGTGTGCGGAATTTGGCTATCAGTTTCTGCTCAGCGACTCTGCGCCATCGTGTGTCGCGAAGGTCGCCTTGGAGAACGCTTACCCGAATATCAGAGGCCGAATGCCCGTGACCGCTGAAGTGCTCCCCAACAGGAAGAGAACAGTCTTGCCTGGTGATTGTCGAGCGACAATCACCAGGCAAGACTGTTCTCTTCATGTTGGGGAGCACTTCAGCAGTCACGGGCATTCGGCCTCTGATATTCGGGTAAGCGTTCTCCAAGGCGGCCTTCGCGACACACGACAACGCAGAGTCGCTTAGCAGAAACTGATAGCCAAGTTCCGCACACATGAGGACGGCCTCAACCGGGATATTGGGTTCATGTCACACTATTTGTAACTCCCACAGTTGCGTGGACCTGCAGAGTTTCACTGGCTGTCTTGTCTGGAGACAATACACATCTTTTTAGCCTGTCTTGATGCTCTCTCCACTCACATTGTTTCGTTTCTTAAAGACTTGATTAGTTGTAAGTATTCGCATTCCAACCATTATTCATGTAAATTGAGTCTGTGTCTTTATAAGCTCTGTTTGTGAACAGAATTCCCACTCACCTGAAGAAGGGGCTTGCAGCTCCGAAAGCTTGTGTGGCTTTTGCTACCAAATAAACCTGTTGGACTTTAACCTGGTGTTGTTAAACTTCTTACTGTGTTTACCCCAGTCCAACGCCGGCATCTCCACATCACAAATAAAATGCAACAGGAATAAATGAATGAAGTGTTATTACAGCTAAAGGAAGATTCAAATTCCTTTAGGACATGAACAGGTTTGAAAGTGAGGATGAATTATTAGTGTACGGAATGATAATACCCAGGTAAGTATTCACTGACGGGGATTTTAGATGAGTGATATCTACAGTTGAACCTGATATCATTAACAGCACTGGCAAGGAAGCCCGAGATAGATGTGATATTAATGATAGTAATGTAACTGGGCGCGTGATCCAGCCTAATGCTCTGGGGGCATGGGTTCAAATCTCAGCATGGGAATTTAAATTAAATTAATAAATCTGGAATTGAAAGCTAGTCGCAAGTGAGGATAACCATGATTGTTGGAAAACCCCACCTGGTTCACTGGTGCCCTTCAGGGAGGTAAATCTGCCGTCCTTACCCGGTCTGGCCTACATGTGACTCCAGACTGACAGCAATGTGGTTGACTCTTAACTGCCCTCTGAAATGTCCTCTCAGTTTTTAAGGGCAATTAGGGATGGACAACAAATGCTGGCCCAGCCAGTGACACCCACATCCCATGAAATAATAAAGGAAGGAACATTTAATATCCAAAGGACGGAATCTAACAGAATTAGTTTGGGATCAGGTATGGGAAGTGCTGACATTGTCTTGGGGGTGTCATTAGGTAGCTCTATGGTGCAATGGATAGTGCATTGGACTTCTAGTTGGGGCAGCACGGTGGCACAGTGGTTAGCACTGCTGGCTCACCGTGCCAGGGACTCGGGTTTGATTCCTGGCTTGGGTCACTGTCTATGTGGAGTTTGCATGTTCTCCCCATGTCTGTGTGGGTTTCCTCCGGGTCCTTCAGTTTCCTCCCACACTCCGAAAGCCGTGCTGGTTAGGTGCATTGACCCAAACAGGTGCCGGACTGTGGCGACTAAGGGAATTTCACAGTAACTTAATTGCAGCGTTAATGTAAGCCTTAATTGTGACTAATAAATAAACTTTAAACTTTTAGTTGATTGCAAAGACATTTAAAGGTTCTGGGTTCAAGTCCTGGTGGAGTAATTGCTTTACATTTGCCTGACAGCGCCAGGGTTCGATTCCAGCCTTGTGGTGTGTCTATCTGTGTGGAGTCTGCACGTTCTCCCCGTGTCTGCGTGGGTTTCCTCTGGGTGCTCTGGTTTCCTCCCACACTCCAAAGATATGCAGATTAGGTAGATTACTCCTTAGCATCCAAAGATCTCTGAGTTAGGGGGATTAGCAGGGTAAATGTGTGGGATTATGGGGAGAGGGCCTGGGTAAGGTGCAGTGTCGAAGAGTTGGTGAAGACTCGATGGGCCAAATGGCCTCTTTCTGCACTGTAAGGATTGTATGATTGAATACACAGGAGCTCCCACTGCGTTGTAAACACGTTGACATGGTGCTTCTTGTCATAAACATTTTTTAAAAACCTCAAATAATTTGAGATTTATTAGTCTTACAAGAGACACAGGCACAATACTGGAATTGATCATTCGAAGCAAACATGGCAATTATCCACAGGAAAATGAAATGACTTGAGGAAATTATCAACACACTTTCACCAGGGGCTGGGGAGACCTACTGAGACCAGTTTCTGTGACTCCTTCAGGAAACTAACCTTCCAAATAGCTGTTGGAAAGTTATAGAGTAAAAACAATTAGACAAAGTGCAGATGATGGAAAATGATGGATGGAAAGACTGTTCAATCTGATGATGAAGGAATTGTATTAAAGATAAAATATAGATGTACGAGGCAGATTTTTTACGCAGAGGGTGGTGGGTGCCTGGAACTCACTACTGGGGGAGGTAATGGAAGCAGATACGATAGTGACTTTTAAGGGGCTTCTTGACAAATACATGAATAGGATGGGAATAGAGGGATGTGGTCCCCGGAAGGGTAGGGGGTTTAAGTTCAGTCAGGCAGCATGGCCGGTGCAGGCTTGAAGGGCCAAAGGGCCTGTTCCTGTGCTGTAATTTTCTTTATTCTTTGTTCTTAGATAAAGTATAGAGTATATCCAGAATATAGTCACACCCCAGCACATATTCAGTGTGACTGATGGGGAGCGGAGTAGCAGGGATTTAGTGGGGATTGGAAAGGAGGCCCCTCAGACATGGCTCCGGTCCAACAGTACGAGGCAGTCACAGCTTGTGGGGACATGGAGAAAGGCTGTAGGGATCCCTAAAGGGTACAATAGAAGCATAGATTGCCTACAGTGCAGAAGGAGGCCATCTGTCCCATCGAGTCTGCACCGACTCCCCAAAAGAGCATCTTACTCAGACTCACCCCCTGCCCTATCCCCATAACCCCACACATTTCCCTTGGCCAATCCACCTAACTCACACTTCTTTACACACTAAGGGACAATTTAGCATGACCAAACCATTTAACCTGCACATCTTTGGACTGTGGGAGGAAGCCAGAGCACCCGGAGGAAACCCATGCAGGCATGGGAAGAACGTACGAACTCCACACACAGAAAGTCACCCAAGGCTGGAATCGAACCTGGCTCCCTGGTGCTATGAGGTGGCAGTGCTAACCACTGTGCCATTGTGCTGCCCCATAGTTAAACATAAAGAGAGAGTGTGGTAAACCACTGTTAAGCTATTGCCTGTGTGTGTGTGTGAGACATGCCTGGGCATGCCCCTGCCAGCCCTGCCTGAGACTCCTCCCCCCCTGGTCCAGGTATAAAGGTGACTGCTTCCCACCCCCTGCCTCAGTCTCGGGACCAGTTCATCGGCATGGGTGTGCTCCAAGTCTTTGCGAATAAAAGCCTATTTGTTCTTGTATACAAACTAGTCTTTGCTTGATTGATAGTGCATCAGAGAGGAAACTCTGCTATGCACAAAATGTCTTATAAAATAGGGGAGTTGGGTGCAATCATGCTTTCAGAGGAACCAGACATAATCGGGATTACAGAGAGGCATGGCTACAGGGAATCAGAACTGGGAATTGAATACTGCAGGGTACATTATATTTAGAAAAGATACTCACTTGATGAAGGAGCAGCACTCTGAAAGCTCGTCATACCAAATAAACCTGTTGGGCTTTAACCTGGTGTTGTGAGAGTTCTTACTTAGAAAAGATGGAGAGGGAATAGAGGGAGCTGGAGCAGTCCTTATTCAGGATAACATAATGCCTAATAGAAAGGGATACAGCTATCAGCAGAACAGAAATAGATTTCATAAGGATAGAGATAAAATATAATAAAGGATCAATCACACTAAAAGCTGTAATCTGCTGGTCATCTAATAGTGGAATGTATTCAAGAAGCAGCTGGATATAGCACTTGGGGCGAATGGCATCAAAGGTTATGGGGAGAAAGCAGGATTAGGCTATTGAGTTGGACGATCAGCCATGTTCGTGATGAATGGCAGAGTAGGCTCGAAGGGCCGAATGGCCTCCTCCTGCTCCTATCTTCTACATTTCTATGGAAGGGAGGCGGCAGTAGAAAAAAGCAATTTCCCTCTGACTGTTTTGAGGTTTATAATATGCTCCACGCAGTTATTTACTCCTTTTTCGTTCCTCAGCTAAACCCAAATGACCTCATTTGATGATCCTCCTAGCTTATCCCTCCTCGCCGCTGTGATTGTTTCTCTAACCAATATTGCAATCTTCCTCTTGTTTTATCCTGCTCTCTACCTCGATTGCAAACTCAGTTGCTTGGAATATTGAGCTGCCATTCTGCTGTTCTTTAAAGCATATTTCTGTAATAACTACAATATCACACTTCCAAATCTCTAACTGCGCCCTCAGCTCATCTGCTTCTTTCATTTTGGCATGGATTGAAGATTGGCTGGTTAACAGGAAACACGATCAGCATGGTGGCACAGTGGTTAGCACTGCTGCCTCGCAGCGCCAGGGAGCCGGGTTCAATTCCCGGCTTGGGTCACTGTCTGTGCGGAGTCTGCATGTTCTCCCTGTGTTTGCGTGGGTTTCCTCCGGGTGCTCTGATTTCCTCCCACAACCCAAAGGTGTGTGGGTTAGGTGAATTGGCCATGCTAAATTGACCCTTAGTGTCAGGGGGATTATCAAGGTAAATACATGGATTATCAGGGTAAATACATAGGGTTATGGGGATAGGGCCTGGGTGGGATTGATTTGATTTGATTTACTATTGTCACATGTATTGAGATACAGTGAAAAATATTGTTTCTTGCGCACTATACGGACAAAGCATACCATTCATAGAGAAGGAAAGGAGAGAGTGCAGAATGTAGTGTTACAGTAATAACTAGGGTGTAGAGAAAGATCAACTTAATGTGAGGTAGGTCCATTCAAAAGTCTGATAGCAGCAGGGAAGAAGCTGTTCTTGAGTCGGTTGATATGCGACCTCAGACTTTTGTATCTTTTTTCTGACGGAAGAATGTGTAGGAGATTATGTCCGGGCAGGCTCACTGGGCCGAATGGCCTCCTCCTGCACTGTAGGGATTCTATGATTCTAGAGAGTTGGCATAAATGGGTCTATTTCTGGTTGTCAGGATGCAATGAGTGGGGTTTCCCAGAGATCAGTGCTGTAGCCTCAACTTTTCACAATTTATATCAATGATTTGGATGAAGGGGCCAGAGGTATGGTTGTGAAATTTGCTGATGACACAAAGGTAGATAGGAAAGTAAATTGTGAAGTGGACATAGGAAGACTACAAAGTGCCATTGATAGGTTAAGTGAGTGGGCAAAGATCTGACAAATGGAGTATAATGTAGGCAAATATAAAATGGTCTATTTTGGCAGGAAGAATAAAAAATAAACTTTATCTAATGGTGAGAGTCAGAGGGATCTGGGTGTCCCCACACACACTCTGTTCCCGAGCCACCCGACTCCATCCTTTGACCCAGTGAATGTGTGAGGCTGAACCAGACTGTTTGTAACCTCACTGTCACATTTAACCCCAAGATCAGCTTTCAACCACATATCCACACTGTCGCTTAACATACCCTCTTTCCACACTGACTCTGCCCCAGCCTCAGCTCATTGGCTGCTGAAACCCCCATCGATGCCTCTGTTACCTTCAGACTTGACCGTCCCAACACACTCTGGCAGAGCTGCCACATTCTACACTCTGTAAACCTGAGGTCATCCAAAGTTCAGCCACCCATGTCCAAAATGGAACCAAATCCCATTCAATCATCACCTCCGTCAGTTTCTGGTTAAGGAGCATCTTGGTTTTAAAATTCCCATCCTTGTTTTCAAATCCCTTCACGATCTGGCATCTACCTATCTGTGTCGGGAATCTCCTCTAACCCTACAATCCTCCGGCATGTCTGTTCACCTCTAATTCTGGCTGCTTGAGCATCCCAGATTTTAACCATGGGTGACCATGCCTTCCGTAGCCTCGACCTCGAGAATTCAATCCCTAAACTTCTCTGCCTCATTTTAAGACACTCCGTAAAACCTACTTCCTTAATGTGGCTTTAGATCACATTTTGTGACTATCTGATGCACTTTGAGATGTTTTACTAAGTTAAAGATGCTACAAGTTGCTGCTTTATTGTTGAAGCGACTATCACTGACCTTCCTCCCCCCGCTGAACTGTTGAGCCAGCTGTGTGGACTTGACCCAGGCTGCACTCAGTCCACCGCAGTCATGACGTCCACAGCAGTCGCCTCACCTCTTGAATTCAGCTCTTTAGGTCATGTTTGTAGCAAGTCTGTAAGAGGCAACCCTGGCAGAACGCAAACTGAGCGTCAGTGAATAAGTTATTGATGTGTAAGTGCCGTTTGATAGCACTGTTAACTCCACCTTAAATCATTTTGATGTTAACTGAGATAGATTGATGGGGCAGTAATTATAGACTCATAGAATCCTACAGAGCAGAAGGAGGCCATTCGGCCCATCAAATCTGCACCGGCCACAATCCCACCCAGGCCCTATCCCCATAACCCCATGCATTTACCCTAGCTAGTCCCCCTGACACTAAGGGTCAATTTACCATGGCCAATCCATCTAACCCGCACATCTTCGGATGTGGGAGGAAACGGGAGCACCCGGAGGAAACCCAGGCTGACACAGGGAGAATGTGCAGACTCCACACAGACAGTGACCCAAGCCAGGAATCGAACCCGGGTCCCTGGCGCTGTGAGGCAGCAGTGCGAACCACTTAATGTAAGCCGATTTGTGACACAAATTAGATTGGGTTGGATTTGTCCTGCTTTTTGTGTACAGGTCAATTCTTCACATTGAACACAAGCCCCCCGATGTTAGTGAGGGGGACTTTGCTGGGTTAGCTGTCATTTTAATCTCCAGTGCTGAGCTCAACGCCAGGTGATCATTTGGATTCAGTTATTTTTGTCTTTTCTGTAGCTGAGGGCGATTAATTGTGAAGCATAATCCGTGTGGGCCTGGGGTCACATATCGATAACGTAAAGATGGCAAATTTCATTCCCTAAAGGGGCATTAGTGAAGCAGATGGTTTATTACAAGAACCAGTAGTCTCATGGTCACCATTAGAGATTGGTTTTTCAACCCAGATTTAGGATGGCACAGTGGTTAGCACTGCTGCCTCACAGTGGTTAGTGCTGCTGCCTCACAGTGGTTAGTGCTGCTGCCTCACACTGGTTAGTGCTGCTGCCTCACAGCGGTTAGTGCTGCTGCCTCACAGTGGTTAGTGCTGCTGCCTCACAGCGGTTAGTGCTGCTGCCTCACAGTGGTTAGTGCTGCTGCCTCACAGTGGTTAGTGCTGCTGCCTCACAGTGGTTAGCACTGCTGCCTCACAGTGGTTAGTGCTGCTGCCTCACAGTGGTTAGTGCTGCTGCCTCACAGTGGTTAGTGCTGCTGCCTCACAGTGGTTAGTGCTGCTGCCTCACAGTGGTTAGCACTGCTGCCTCACAGTGGTTAGCACTGCTGCCTCACAGTGGTTAGTGCTGCTGCCTCACAGCGGTTAGTGCTGCTGCCTCACAGTGGTTAGTGCTGCTGCCTCACAGTGGTTAGTGCTGCTGCCTCACAGTGGTTAGCACTGCTGCCTCACAGTGGTTAGTGCTGCTGCCTCACAGCGGTTAGTGCTGCTGCCTCACAGCGGTTAGCACTGCTGCCTCACAGCGGTTAGTGCTGCTGCCTCACAGTGGTTAGTGCTGCTGCCTCACAGTGGTTAGCACTGCTGCCTCACAGTGGTTAGTGCTGCTGCCTCACAGTGGTTAGTGCTGCTGCCTCACAGTGGTTAGTGCTGCTGCCTCACAGTGGTTAGTGCTGCTGCCTCACAGCGGTTAGTGCTGCTGCCTCACAGTGGTTAGTGCTGCTGCCTCACAGTGGTTAGTGCTGCTGCCTCACAGTGGTTAGTGCTGCTGCCTCACAGTGGTTAGCACTGCTGCCTCACACTGGTTAGTGCTGCTGCCTCACAGTGGTTAGTGCTGCTGCCTCACAGTGGTTAGTGCTGCTGCCTCACAGTGGTTAGTGCTGCTGCCTCACAGCGGTTAGTGCTGCTGCCTCACAGTGGTTAGTGCTGCTGCCTCACAGTGGTTAGTGCTGCTGCCTCACAGTGGTTAGTGCTGCTGCCTCACAGTGGTTAGCACTGCTGCCTCACACTGGTTAGTGCTGCTGCCTCACAGTGGTTAGTGCTGCTGCCTCACAGTGGTTAGTGCTGCTGCCTCACAGCGGTTAGTGCTGCTGCCTCACAGTGGTTAGTGCTGCTGCCTCACAGTGGTTAGTGCTGCTGCCTCACAGTGGTTAGTGCTGCTGCCTCACAGTGGTTAGTGCTGCTGCCTCACAGTGGTTAGTGCTGCTGCCTCACAGTGGTTAGTGCTGCTGCCTCACAGTGGTTAGTGCTGCTGCCTCACAGCGGTTAGTGCTGCTGCCTCACAGTGGTTAGTGCTGCTGCCTCACAGTGGTTAGTGCTGCTGCCTCACAGTGGTTAGTGCTGCTGCCTCACAGAGGTTAGTGCTGCTGCCTCACAGCGGTTAGTGCTGCTGCCTCACAGTGGTTAGTGCTGCTGCCTCACAGCGGTTAGTGCTGCTGCCTCACAGTGGTTAGTGCTGCTGCCTCACAGTGGTTAGTGCTGCTGCCTCACAGTGGTTAATGCTGCTGCCTCACAGTGGTTAGCACTGCTGCCTCACAGTGGTTAGTGCTGCTGCCTCACAGTGGTTAGTGCTGCTGCCTCACAGTGGTTAGTGCTGCTGCCTCACAGTGGTTAGTGCTGCTGCCTCACAGCGGTTAGTGCTGCTGCCTCACAGTGGTTAGCACTGCTGCCTCACAGTGGTTAGTGCTGCTGCCTCACAGTGGTTAGTGCTGCTGCCTCACAGCGGTTAGTGCTGCTGCCTCACAGTGGTTAGTGCTGCTGCCTCACAGCGGTTAGTGCTGCTGCCTCACAGTGGTTAGCACTGCTGCCTCACAGTGGTTAGTGCTGCTGCCTCACAGTGGTTAGTGCTGCTGCCTCACAGCGGTTAGTGCTGCTGCCTCACAGCGGTTAGCACTGCTGCCTCACAGTGGTTAGCACTGCTGCCTCACAGCGGTTAGTGCTGCTGCCTCACAGTGGTTAGTGCTGCTGCCTCACAGTGGTTAGTGCTGCTGCCTCACAGTGGTTAGTGCTGCTGCCTCACACTGGTTAGCACTGCTGCCTCACAGCGGTTAGTGCTGCTGCCTCACAGTGGTTAGCACTGCTGCCTCACAGCGGTTAGTGCTGCTGCCTCACAGCGGTTAGTGCTGCTGCCTCACACTGGTTAGTGCTGCTGCCTCACAGCGGTTAGTGCTGCTGCCTCACACTGGTTAGTGCTGCTGCCTCACAGCGGTTAGTGCTGCTGCCTCACAGTGGTTAGTGCTGCTGCCTCACAGTGGTTAGTGCTGCTGCCTCACAGCGGTTAGTGCTGCTGCCTCACAGCGGTTAGTGCTGCTGCCTCTAGTGAAAAAGGTTGGATCCCATGGGATAAAGGGGGAGGTGGCTAGATGGGTGGAGAACTGGCTTGGTCACAGAAGACAGAGGGTGGTAGTGGAAGGGTCTTTTTCCGGCTGGAGGCCTGTGACTAGTGGTGTACCGCAGGGCTCTGTATTGGGACCTCTGATGTTTGTGATTTATATAAATGATCTGGAAGAAGGAGTAACTGGGGTGATCAGTAAGTTTGCGGACGACACAAAACTGGCAGGACTTGCAGATAGTGAGGAACATTGTCAGAGGCTACAGAAGGATATAGATAGGCTCGAAATTTGGGCAAGGAAATGGCAGATGGAGTTCAATCCTGATAAATGCGAAGTGATGCATTTTGGTGGGAATAATGTAGGGAGGAGCTACACGATAAATGGAAGAACCATAAAGGTTGTAGAGACGCAGAGGGACCTGGGTGTGCAAGTCCACAGATCTTTGAAGGTGACGTCACAGGTGGAGAAGGTGGTGAAGAAGGCATATGGCATGCTTGCCTTTATAGGACGGGGCATAGAGTATAAAAGTTGGGGTCTGATGTTGCAGATGTATAGAACGTTGGTTCGGCCGCATTTGGAATACTGCGTCCAGTTCTGGTCGCCACACTACCAGAAGGACGTGGAGGCTTTGGAGAGAGTACAGAGGAGGTTTACCAGGATGTTGCCTGGTATGGAGGGGTTTGGTTATGAGGAGAGATTGGGGAAACTGGGGTTGTTCTCCTTGGAAAGACGGAGGATGAGGGGAGACTTAATAGAGGTGTATAAAATTATGAAAGGCATAGATAGGGTGAACGGTGGGAAGCTTTTCCCCGGGTCGGTGGTGACGTTCATGAGGGGTCATAGGTTCAAGGTGAAGGGGGGGAGGTTTAACACAGATATCAGAAGGACATATTTCACACAGAGGGTCGTGGGGGCCTGGAATGTGTTGCCGGGCAAGGTGGTGGAGGCGGACACACTGGGAACGTTTAAGACTTATCTAGACAGCTGTATGAACGGAGTGGGAATGGAGGGATACAAAAGAGTGGTCTAGTTTGGACCAGGGAGCGGCGCGGGCTAATTGTTCCTGGTTTCTCGTTTCAAGGCTTCATTCTATGATCATCTTGCTGGTGCCAGTACAGAGTGAGACTGCGGATAGTTGGGAACCTGTCTCGGGGGCAGGGAATTCATATGGTGTTCGTGGAAGTGGAAATGACTAGGGTTGGGAAACATTTTCCGATCGGGGCCATTGTGATCTCCTGGACTCGTTTCGATCGCCTCAGGGGGTCGGAGAGGAATTTCCCAGATTTTTTTTTCCCCATATTGGCCCTGGGGTTTTTCACTCTGGGTTTTCGCCTCTCCCTGGAGATCACATGGTCTGGAATGGGGGGGGGTGGGGGTAAGTTAATAGGTTGTAATGAACAAAGCATCGTAGCTGTGAGGGACAGCTCGGTGGATAGGATATTGGTATGTAGATAGGCTGGAAAATTGGGCGGGGATCCTGGATTCAGGATTCAATCCTGGACCGGGGAGCGGCGCGGGCTTGGAGGGCCGAAGGGCCTGTTCCTGTGCTGTATTGTTCTTTGTTCTTTGTTCTTTGTTAGTGCTGCTGCCTCACAGCGCCAGAGACCCGCATTCGATTCCCGGCTTGGATCTGTGCGGAGTCTGCAGGTTCTCCCCTTGTATGTGTGGGTTTCCTCCCACAGTCCAAAAGATGTTTTGGTTAGATGCATTGTCCATGCTAAATTCTCCCTCAGTGTACCCGAGCAGTCTGCTGGAGTGTGGCGACTAGGGGATTTGCACAGTAATTTCATGGCAGTGTTAATGTAAGGCTACTTGTGACACTAATAAATAAACTTTAACTTTAAATACCTAATTGAATTTAAATGCCACCAGTTGCCACAGGGGGATTTGAACCTGTGTTTCCAGAGGGTTAGCCTGGGAGTCTGGATTACTCGCCTCTGTCACTACACTTTCTCCAGACACATCTTATGTCCTTTTGCCCTTTGCCTTGTGCCAACATCCCTATTGACCTTGAATCTCTGCTGCTTCCACTTTATCATAGACTTCTTCTTTTATTCTTTGCCCCTTCCTTTTCCCGCCTCCGCGTTTCGCTTCAAACCTGTGATATCTTCACTTTTCCCAGTTCTGATGAAAGGTCATCGAGCAGAAATGTTAACTCTTTCCCTCCCCAGAGATGCTGCCTGACCTGCTGATTGCTTCCAGCACTTTCTCAGTAGATTATCCACATTCTTGAACTAGTAATATTTAACCTCCATCATTAAGCATTCTCCTTAACTGATTGTGATCAGATTATACAGAATCGGAGTCTAGTCTGACTGCTCAGTGGGAAAGACACTGCGCTGAGCTGAGCTCTTTGGACAGTGGTGGAGTTACATGAGCTAATGCAGTTATGGACTGTGTTGAAGTCTTACAGAAAGGGTCAGTGCCAAAGATAACACAGACATGAATTGGATTAATGATGTTAAATGTTTGATGCAAATGTAACAAGGTCAATACAGTTGATGTATTGTTATATCAGGCACACTAAAACAGGGTCAATATTAAATGTAAAACGCATAAAACAGGTCAAAGCCGTGGAAATCTCGATTAAAAGCTCCACGTAAAACAGGAAATGCAATGTAAAATGTTAAATTGATCAGACACGTGAAGAATGTCAGTGCCACGGGGGTATTAAATATGAGACACAAACAAAATGGCCAATACCACAGAACCATTAAAAATATGAAACGTGAACAGGTCTGTTCCGAGGATATATTCCATCTACTGGAAAGGCTTCATGAAGTGGGTTCAATGTCATGCACACAAAACAGAGCGATGAAAGAAATTTACAGACATTTTAGACTGAAGCTGACCACTCAGACCATTGTGTCTGTGATAGCCAAAGAAGACCAATCCAACCTCACTCAGCGACTGCTCCCTAGTCCTGTAGCTAATAACGCTCCGAATAAACATAGAATACTTTGATGAGGATTTCCATCTCAGCCACCATCCCAAGCAGGAACATCTCTGGCAAGATTTAACTTGGTGCTTTGGTTATTGACCTTGCTGCTAAGGATAAATAGGTTCTTCCTATCCCTCTATCTTCATCCCTGGTAAGGTAGACATGTCAATCCAATTTCCCCTCAGCCTTCTCTTTCCCAAAGGAAAAAAACCCAATCTATCCAATCTGTCCTCATAGCTAAAACTGACAGCATCCTTGCAAATCTCCGTTGTACCTTCTGGGCAGCACGGTGGCGCAGTGGTTAGCACTGCTGCCTCACAGAGCCAGGGATCTGGGTTTGATTCCTGGATTGTGCCACTGTATGGAGTTTGCACATTCTCCCTGTATCTGTGTGGGTTTCCTCCCACAGTCTGAAAGATGTGCTGGTTAGGTGCATTGTCCAGGCTAAATTCTCCCTCAGTGTACCCGAACAGGTGCCGGAGTGTGACGGCTAGGGGATTTTCACAGTAACTTCACTGCCATGTTAATGTAAGCCTACTTGTGACACTAATAAATAAGCTTTAAAAAACTTTCTCTCGTGCGATCACATACTACCTGTGGGGGGCAGAAATGTGCACCATATTCTAGCTGTGGCATAGCTAGTGCTTCATACAGTCCCGCGTAATCTCTCTGTTCTTACATCCTGGGCCTCAGCGAATAAAGGAAAGGTTTCCTTTGAGCCTTCATAACCACAATATCTGCCTTTATCCACATTCCTGCTCCCATCGCGTGGATATGTAGTTTGAGGTCTCCCTATTCCTCTACACCTCTCACTATCCTACCATTTATTGTGTATTCCATTGCCTCGCTTGTGATATTAAATATATTGGACACATCTCATGAAGTAGGCCAGTGTCACAGGTATATTAAACAAATGAAATATGAATATAAAACACATCAGTGAAATGGGAATATTAAATATTTCACAATGTATAAAATTGAAATGCCGCCACACATGGCCAGATTATATTTCGAATTGTAGCTGAAAATAAATCACTGTTGAAAGAGGAACAGTTGAGCATCATTTTGTTTCTAATATAAGAAGCAATGAAGAATATAAATGTACAAACAGATATTGAGAATCAAATTATCTGGAATGATGCTCACTGTTTTAAGAAGCTGCGGAGATGAAAGCTTTTAAAAACTGGTTTACTGTAATCTTACGATGAAATATTCTACAAACTGGCCATGAACTTAAAATGCTGAATGTTTATAATGAAGTTTGAAAGTTCCACAAATGTCCCAAGCTTCTGACCTGTTATTAATGATGTGGAGATGCCGGCGTTGGACTGGGGTAAGCACAGTAAGAACTCTCACAACACCAGGTTAAAGTCCACCAGGTTTATTTGGTAGCAAATACCATAAGTTTCGGAGCACAGCTCCTTCGTCAGATGGAGTGGATATCTGTTCCCAAACAGTGCAAACAGACACAGAAATCAAATTACAGAATACTGATTAGAATGCAAATCTCTACAGCCAGCCAGGTCTTAAATGTACAGACAATGTGGGTGGAGGGAGCATTCAACACAGGTTAAAGAGATGTGTATTGTCTCCAGACAGAACAGCTAGTGAAATTCTGCAAGTCCAGGAGGCAAGCTGTGGGGGTTACTGATAATGTGACATCAATCCAACATCCCGGTTTAGGCCGTCCTCATGTGTGCGGAACTTGGCTATCAGTTTCTGCTCAGCGACTCTGCGCTGTCGTGTGTCGTGAAGGCCGCCTTGGAGAACGCTTACCTGAAGATCCAAGGCTGAATGCCCGTGACTGCTGAAGTGCTCCCCCACAGGAAGAGAACAGTCTTGCCTGGTGATTGCCAAGCGGTGTTCATTCATCCATTGTCATAGCGTCTGCATGGTTTCCCCAATGTACCATGCCTCGGGACATCCTTTCTTGCAGCGTATCAGGTATCAGGTATCAGGTACCTGATACGCTGCAGGAAAGGATGTCCCGAGGCATGGTACATTGGGGAAACCATGCAGACGCTACGACAACGGATGAATGAACACCGCTCGACAATCACCAGGCAAGACTGTTCTCTTCCTGTGGGGGAGCACTTCAGCAGTCACGGGCATTCAGCCTTGGATCTTCAGGTAAGCGTTCTCCAAGGCGGCCTTCACGACACACGACAGCGCAGAGTCGCTGAGCAGAAACTGATAGCCAAGTTCCGCACACATGAGGACGGCCTAAACCGGGATGTTGGATTTATGTCACATTATCAGTAACCCCCACAGCTTGCCTCCTGGACTTGCAGAATTTCACTAGCTGTTCTGTCTGGAGACAATACACATCTCTTTAACCTGTGTTGAATGCTCCCGCCACCCACATTGTCTGTACATTTAAGACCTGGCTGGCTGTAAAGATTTGCATTCTAATCAGTATTCTGTAATTTGATTTCTGTGTCTGTTTGCACTGTTTGAGAACAGATATCCACTCCATCTGACGAAGGAGCTGTGCTCCGAAAGTTTATGGTATTTGCTACCAAATAAACCTGTTGGACTTTAACCTGGTGTTGTGAGACTTCTTACTGTTATTAATGGACAATGTTGCTAGATCAACAGACTTAGAATGTGTTTCATTCAAGGGATGTGGCAGTCACTGGCTAGACCAATATTCATTGCCCATCCTTAATTGCCTTTGAGAAGGTGGTGGTGAGCTGCCTTCTTGAACCGCTGCAGTCCATGTGGTGTAGGTACACCCACAGTGCTGTTAGGGAGGGTGTTCCAGGATTTTAACCCAGCGACAATGAAGAAATGGTGATATATTTGCAAGTCAGGATGGTGTTTGGCTTGGAAGGGAACCTCCAGGTGAGTTTTGCCCCTGTATCTGCTGCCCTTGTCCTTCTAGGTGGCAGTGGTTGTGGGTTTGGAAGGAGCTGTGTCAGGAACCTTGGTGAGTTCCTGCAGTGCATTTTGTAGATGGTACACAGCATTTAACAGTTCTTTGGCAGCTTTGATAG
The DNA here is from genome assembly GCF_964213995.1 of Mustelus asterias. Taxonomy (NCBI): domain Eukaryota; kingdom Metazoa; phylum Chordata; class Chondrichthyes; order Carcharhiniformes; family Triakidae; genus Mustelus; species Mustelus asterias. The sequence goes on along the minus strand of NC_135813.1, from coordinate 63,602,344 downwards.
TTCTTTAACAGTTTAGGCAGTACGTGGACCTGCTCTTGTAGTCACAGTATTTATATAGCTGGTCCAGTGCAGTTTCTGGTCACTGGTGACCCCCAGGATACTGATAGACTTAAAGAGGCATATTTAGGACTAGTCAGGGGGTTCTATGTACAACAATGATCAATAAATGGGCCTAGGGGGTTGAGTAGTGGAGAATCAAATACTGGATTAATTTTTGAAACAATGGAATGGAGCCAATAGGGTTTGGCTGGTTGGGCTGAATGGCTACCTTTACTCTTGAATATCTTGAACCTTTTATTAATAAGTAGGTAAATGTGTGTGGAAATATAATTTATTTCTAACTGGTTTGTTAATATTACAATTTATAATCTAATAAAAGCAAATGCCCAGTAGGCGTATTAGTAGGAGGCAAGGTTCCTGCTTAGTAATAGCCCTGTGACACATCGCAATCCTGACTGGCTTGCTGTGATTTTCTGTTTTAATGTCAGATTTCCAATATTTGTATGTTGTTTCTTCCTCCTCCATTTATTTCATCTGTTTGTTTTGTCTTTGTTTGCAGCAGCAGTGATCGGGCACCAAGGAGAACGACCTGATTCGGAAATTCACCAGCAAGAAGCTGTGAGGAAGGGAGTTACGTGTAATTAGTGCCAACCATGTACAGATTATATTGTAATTGACGTGTCTGTCTTACTCAGCTGGCTCGAGGTCAGATTTTTTTTTTAAGTCTTAAAAACCAGTCACGTCTTTTCATCAGGGAAAATTGAAACTATTTCAAAGCTTCCTGCTAACAGGGAGTTCGAGAGAGAGACTTCTCCATCAAATCTGGCAGCTGGATTAACACAGAAACACCTGGGCAGCAACTCGGGAAGTTATTTTAAAATGTATCAGACCTCACCTTTAGGCTCCAGAATTAATTTGGCGCAGAAACAGATTCCCAAGTGCAGGCGATCACATCAGTTCTCAGTGTGACCCACTCTATGTTTACCGTATGGCTAGACGCCATCACATAGGTTATTAATCATTTTATTAGAAAGATAATCCTTTGAAAGTCAGCTCTCACAATATTAGCTCATGGCATTACACACATTTCTACCAAGCTCCTGTCAATCTTTTAGCAGAGGTATTTGAAGATAGATGCTGGGAAGATAGCAGAGGAAGTGATTTCTTAGATTTGATTTGATTTATTGTTGTCACACGTATCAGTGAACAGTGAAAAGTATTGTTTCTTGTGCGCTATACAGACAAAACACACCATTCATAGAGAAGAAAAGGTGAGGGTGCAGAATGTAGTGTTACAGTCATAGCTAGGTTGTAGAGAAAGATCAACTTAATGCGAGGTAGGTCCATTCAAAAGTCGCAGGGAAGAAGCTGTCCTTGAGTCCGTTGGTACATGACCTCAGACTTTTGTATCTTTTTCTCGATGGAAGAAGGTGGAGGAGAGAATGTCCGGGCTGTATGGGGTCCTTGATTATGCTGGCTGTTTTTCCGAGGCAGCGGGAAGTGTAGACAGAGTCAATGGATGGGAGGCTGGTTTGAGTGATGGACTGGGCTTCGTTCACGACCCTTTGTCAGGTACAATTTCAGGTACAAATCAGAAAGAGCTCAATCTCAAGGTGTGTATGTTTGTGTGACTATATTGTAGTTGATGATTTAATGAGGTGCGTCACTCACATTCTGGTGTCAACACTCACCAGAAAACACCAAAACCACCCAATACCCTGCAACATGAGCATGTGCACCATGCTCAACTCATCAGCTCCAACCGTTCTCAGTGTGATACTTTAGAATTCATTCTCGGGATATGAGCGTTGCCAGGATGGCCTTTCCTAGTTGTCCTTGAAAAAGTGGTGGCGGACCTTCGTCTTGCACCACTGCGATCCAAGTTGGTGAACCTACAGCCAACGCTAGTAACCATCCTGTAATCGTCAACACACCTCCCCAGTGTCAGACAGTGGCAACCACTCTTTGCAGCCATGTTTAGAAAGACAAAGGACAATATCATTTCACTGATAGGGGTTTGTGGTTCAAAAGGGCATTATGTGGAAGTTTCACGCAGTCACCACCGTGTTTTACTGAAATGTTAGTGACTCGATGCAATTAGTAATCCTGTATAAAGTCAGATCCTGCTGTGTGGGACAAATTCATCCATCTACACAGATAACTACTGCTCTTAACTTACATAGCGAATATATTCGCCATTGACATTCTGCAACTGTCACGTTCTTTGCAGTGAGAAAAACATTTATAACAGGGAATGGAGTTGCCGGCCTTTATTCTTGTTTCATGTTTACAAATTAGATTCTCTTCCAGTGTCTGATGATGCGATATTTATCTACATTTTCAAAGCTGTCTTTTGTAAATAAAACGGTGACTCTGGTACATGTTAGAAAAGGGTGTACAGTTCAGTGAGAATGAAATAAAGAACATTTTAAGAGATGAGTCCTTTCTTTCAAAATTAATATTGTACGTTTGAGCCATGGAGTTGCCTATCACTTGGGCCTAATTGCCTGGTCTGGTGAGTCCTAAGGATGCCTGTTGTTCTGATCTATTTACCTCAGTTACGTTTGAAATAAAGGGTTGTTTTCTCTTGGCCGCCCTCCATTGGTACCTTTGCCACCAAGAATGTTCTAATGGCTGCAGGTTAATGAGCGGCCACTGGCAATGAGCAGGGAAGTGAACAGTCTGAAGGATTATCCTACCCCGTCCCCCACCTCCCCAAGTTATCCGAGGAAAGTAAATTGCTCCCTGACTTGGTGAGTTTACCCAATCAATAAGTAAGCCACATAGAAGTATGAGGGCCTCAATCCTGGTCTGTCAATCTTTTTTTTAATGGAATCACGGAATCATACAATCCCTATAGCGCAGAAGGAGGCCATTCAGCCCATCAAGTCTGCACTGACCACAATCACACCAAGGCCCTATCCCCATAACCCCACCTATTTACCCTAGCTAGTCCCCCTGACACAGGGCCAATCAACCTAACCCGCCCATCTTTGGACAAATCGTGGGACATGGGCATCGCTGGCCGTTCAACATTTATTGCCCATCCCTAGTCACCCTTGAGAAGGTGGTAGTGAGCTGCCTTCTTGAAACGCTGCTGTCCACATGCTGTGGGTTGACCCACAATGCCGTTAGGGAAGGAATTCCAGGATTTTGACCCAGTGACAGCGAAGGAATGACGATATATTTCCAAGTCAGGACAATGAGTGGCTTGGAGGGGAACTTGCAAGTGGTGGTCTTCCCATGTATCTGCTGCCCTTGTCCTGCTGGATGGAAGTAGTTGTGGGTTTGGAAGGTGCCGTGTAAGGATCTTTGGTAAGGCAACTGCAGCCATGGGGCTACTGCAGTTAAACTTTAGCACTTAGTGAGTTACTCTGGTTTTCAGCTTCATTTCCAAGAACAAAAATCACTGAAGTGGTTTAATGGTTGACAGCCAGGCCCAGGAAAAAGACACTTTGCGCTGTACTGAAAAATGGCTGCTAATAAAGAAAATATACACACTATTTCTATTTACATGTTGGATAGATATATATATATATTATATCTTGTCTTTTACAACTTTAGCGCATCTTAAAACACATGTCAGCCAATACAATTACTATTCTGAAGTGTTCTCTTCGCTGTCATGTCGGAATGTTACAGCCAGTTTGCACACACTCAATTAGGTGCAACAAGCAGCAATATAATGGGCGGCACGGTGGCACAGTGGTTAGCACTGCTGCCTCACAGCTCCAGAGACCTGAGTTCAATTCCCGGCTTGGGTCACTGTCTGTGCAGACTCTGCATGGTCTCCCCATGTCTGCCTGGGTTTCCTCCGGGCGCTCCCATTTCCTCCAACACTGCAAGGATGTGCGGGTTAGGTGCGTTAACCATACTAAATTGCCCCTTAGTGTTCCGGGATGTGTAGGTTAGAGGGATTAGCAGGATAAATAGGTGGGATTACGGGGATAGGGCCTGGGTGGGATTGTGGTCAGTGCAGACTCGATGGGCTGAATGGCCTCTTGCTGCACTGTAGGGATTCTATGATCTGCTGTGATCTGGTACTTCCTTTGAATGCACTGAATAATAATGGCCAGAGAATCAGGCTGATTGAGAGATAAGCGTTCTCCAAGCACCAGAGAACTCTCTTGCTCTTCTTCGAAACAGTGTTTTGGGATCTTCACGTCCTTAACAGAAGGCCTCTGTTCACTGTCACATCTGGAAGGCGGTGCTCCCAGCAGCGCAGCACCCCATCAGCGCCCCGTGCCAGCCTAGCATGATGTTCTCAAACCTCTGGACCGAGACTCGAACTCCTGACCTTCTGACTCAGAGCTGAGAGAGCCATTGCTCAGCCACAGCTGACAGTTCCGTGGCTAGCGAAGTGACTGCGGGGCCTGATTTTGTGAAAGGAGAAACTACAGGGGAGAGCGGCGGTTTAAAAATGTGCAGACTCTCGGAGTGGCAGGGGTGGGGAAGGGGGCATGTGTTCTGTTCTCCTGTTACTGACATTAACAGATGCAGAACTGCTGCTCTCAGCATGTGCAGCGGTGTCAGTGACTGCAGCCTGGGGGTGAAGACAGGTGCATTCTGCACATGTTCAAATCTGTATTTTGATATGTAATCCTATCATTGACTCAGCTAATTATAGGGAAAAATGTCCCCTGTGCAAAAAAAATTCAACAACTCATAAACTGAAAGCAAACAGCAATAGTCAGCATGTATCCAAATTGTAAACATTCAAACTTAAGAGTTAGTGCAATTTTACAGGATTAAAAAAAAAGCAAACACGTGAATATACACAGAGATACTGGTATCTAAGCAAAAAAGTGTAACATTTCAACATTGGCAGGTTTGATGTAGTGAGTTTTGTTCAGAGTATTTCAATTTTAACACCAGTTATTAGCTGAAGAGTCTTTGGAAAGAAAAAGAGTGGAGAGATTAAAAGAGGGAGAATCTATACCCTTGGTTCCTCGCTTCTATGTCCCCTGTTTCTCTCTGTCCAATATTAATCTGGGAAAATGGATCGTGTAACACTGGCCCCCAGATTCAGAACATTTCACCAAAGCGCCTAAATATATCCCCCCTCTCTGGTGGCGAATTCATTTCTACACTTTGTGTAGAGTTTGGCAATTGCAGGTCATCGTGGGGCGGTATGGAGGCACACTGGTTAGCACTGCTGCCTCACAGCGCCAGGGACCTGGGTTCAATTCCGGCCTTGGGTCACTGTCTGTGTGGAGTTTGCACATTCTCCCCGTGTCTGCGTGCGTTTCCTCTGGGCTTTCCGGTTCCTCCCACAGTCCAAAGATGTACAGGTTAGGTGGGATTGTGGTCGGTGCAGACTCGATGGGCTGAATGGCCTCCTTCTGCACTGTAGGGATTCTATGATAAGCCTGTTGATGTTGCTGGTCTCCGAAAGCATTTCCTGCTGAAATGCTGATACTTGAACTGATGAAAGGAAGCTGCCAATTTCTTTTCTGACTCACTGTGTAACATCGAAAGGTTGATGAGGTGCCACAGGAAAGAGTGTTCCAGTGATGCCAAGCCGGAAAGCTGTTGGGGTGAAAGAAGGAGCGTGTATTTATATTGCATCCTTCAAATCTTCAGGTCTCTCCAGGAGGCTTTCGTAATGAAGTACTTTGGGAGTGCAGCTAATGCTGTTTTCTGGCACAGTGTGGAGTCTGCATGTTTTCCCCGTGTCTGCGTGGGTTTCCTCTGGGTGCTCCGGTTTCCTCCCACAGTCCAAAAGACTTGCCGGTTAGATGCATTGACCATGCTAAAAAGGGGGAGATTATGGCCTAGTGGTGATATCGCTAGACTATTAATCCAGAAATGCAGCTAATGTTCTGGGGGACCCGGGTTCGAATCCCGCCCCGGCAGATGGTGGAATTTGAGTTCAATAAAAAAAAGTCTGGAATTAAGAATCTACTGGTGACCATGAAACATTGTCGATTGTTGGAAAATGGTTCACTAATGTCCTTTAGAGATGGAAATCTGCCGCCCTTATCTGATCTGGCCTACATGTGACTCCAGAGCCACAGCAATGTGGTTGACTCTTAACTGCCCCTCGAAGGGCAATTAAAGATGGGCAATAAATGCTGGCCAGCCAGCGACGTCTGTGACTCACAAATGAATAAAAAATATTCCCCCTCAGTGTACCCGAACAGGCATTGGTGTGTGGCGACAAGGGGATTTTCACAGTAACTTCATTGCAGTGTTACTGTAAGCCTACTTGTGACACTAATAAAATAAAAATAAACTTTAACTGATGGGAGGTCTGAGAAAGATTATTATTTCGGCAGTTCTATACTCTGGGGAAAGAAGTGAGCTTTTTGCAGGGGGCAAGAAAAATGAGCCTGAATAGTGAGGAGGCAGAGAGAATGGTGTTCGATGACGCTACCCAGCTTTGTCATCACTGAATCCCTACAGTGCACAAGGAGGCCATTCGGCCCATCGAGCCTGCACTGACTCTCCGACAGTGCATCTAACCCAGGCCCACTCCCCTGTCCCATTCCATTAACCCCACAAATTTACCCCACAAATTCCCCTAACCTACACATCTTGGAACACTAAGGGACAATTTAGCGTATCAAGACCACTAATTCTTTTAGCCTGTGATTTGCCCCCCTGAATTTATCTTGTACTTTCTCCACCTCGGAAAGCCCTAACTTGTGCCCCATGAGGCAGGTCTATATGAAGAAGCTCCCTAAAACTTCACCAAAGGGGCCCATCCATCGTGTGTGACATTGAAACCACCAAACTGAGAATTAGATGAAAAAACAGCTTGTATCATGGCAAACATCTGCAAAGGAACAGTAGCTTTCAATTCTTAAATGGGCCAATGCTGTGCCAACTGCCCATGGTGAGGATGTATCTAACGTCCATCACCACAGTTCAAAGGTCACAAAGAAACATAGGCGTCGCTGGCTGGCCAGCATTTATTGCCCATCCCTAGTTGCCCTTGAGAAGGTGGTGGTGAGCTGCCTTCTTGAATCGCTGCAGTCCATGTGCTGTGGGTTGACCCACAATGCCGATAGAGAGGGAATTCCAGGATTTTGATCCAGCAACTGCGAAGGAACGGCGATATATTTCCAAGTCAGGATGGTGAATGGCTTGGAGGGGAACTTGGAGGTAATGGTGTTCCCATGTATCTGCTGCCCTTATCCTTCTAGATGGAGATGGTCGTGGGTTTGGAAGGTGCTGTCTAAGGACTTTTGGTGAATTGCTGCAGTGCAGCTTGTAGATAGTACACACTGCTGCTACTGAGCGTTGGTGGTGGGGGGAGTGGATGTTTGTGGATGTGGTGCTAATCAAGTGAGCTGCTTTGTCCTGGGACACAAGTGAGGTCCCAGAGGATTGGAGGATAGCAAATGTGGTCCCATTATTTAAGAAGGGTAGCAAGGATAACCCGGGTAATTATAGGCCAGTGAGCTTGACGTCCGTGGTAGGGAAATTGTTGGAGAAGATTCTTAGAGATAGGATATATGCGCAGTTAGAACTGAATAATCTCATTAGCGATAGACAGCATGGTTTTGTATGAGGGAGGTCATGCCTCACAAATTTGGTTGAGTTTTTTGAGGAGGTGACAAAAACGATTGACGAGGGAAGGGCCGTGGATGTCGTCTATATGGATTTTAGTAAAGCGTTTGACAAGATCCATCATGGCAGGCTGGTGCAAAAGGTTAAATCTCACAGGATAAAAGGTGAGCTAGCTAGATGGGTGGAGAACTGGCTTAGCCATAGAAGACAGAGGGTAACAGTGGAGGGGTCTTTTTCCGGTTGAAGGTCTGTGACTAGTGGTGTTCCGCAGGGCTCTGTACTGGGACCTCTGCTGTTTGTGATATATATAAATGATTTGGAGGAAGATGTAGCTGGTGTGATCAGTAAGTTTGCGGACGACACAAAGATTGCTGGAGTTGCGGATAGTGATGAACATTGTCAGAGAATACAGCAGGATATAGATAGGCTGGAACATTGGGCGGAGAATTGGCAGATGGAATTTAATCCAGTTAAATGCGAAGTGATGCATTTCGGTAGATCTAATGTAAGAGTGAGCTATACAATAAATGGCAGAACCATCAGGAGTATAGACACACAGAGGGACCTGGGTGTACAAGTCCACAGATCCTTAAAGGTGGCAGCATAGGTGGAGAGGGTGGTCAAGAAGACATATGGCATGCTTGCCTTTATTGGACGGGGCATAGAATATAAAAGTTGGCATATGATGTTGCAGCTGTATAGAACGTTGGTTAGGCCACATTTGGAATACTGCGTCCAGTTCTGATCGCCACACTACCAGAAGGGCGGGGAGGCTTTGGAGAGAGTGCAGAGGAGGTTTACCAGGATGTTGCCTGGTATGGAGGGTCTTAGCTATGAGAAGAGATTGGGTAAACTGGGGTTGTTCTCCCTGGAAAGACGGAGGATGAGGGGCGACCTAATAGAAGTGTATAAAATTATGAAGGGCATAGATAGGGTGAACAGTGGGAAGCTTTTTCCCAGGTTGGAGGTGACGAACACAAGGGGCCATGGGTTCAAGGTGAGGGGGGCAAGGTTCAACACAGATGTCAGAGGGACGTATTTTACACAGAGGGTGGTGGGGGCCTGGAATGCACTGCCAAGCAAGGTGATTGAAGCGGACACACTGGGATCGTTTAAGACTTATCTAGATAGCCACATGAATAGACTGGGAATAGAGGGATACAAACGAATGGTCTAGTTGGGCACATGAGCGGCGCAGGCTTGGAAGGCTGAAGGGCCTGTTCCTGTGCTGTATTGTTCTTTGTTAGATGGTGTCAAGCTTCTTGAGTGTTGTTGGAGCTGCACCAATCCAGGCAAGTGGGGAATATTCCATCACACTCCTGACTTGTGCCTTGTAGATGGTGGACAGGCTTTGGTGAGTCAGGAGGTGAGTTGCTTGCTGCAGTATTCCTAGCCTCTGACCTGCTCTTGTAGCCACTGTGTTTATGTGGTGAGTCCAGTTGAGTTTTTGGTCAATGGTAATCCCAAGGATGTTGACAGTGGGGGATTCAGTGATGGTTACACCATTGAATGTCAAGAGGCAGTAGTTAGAGTGTCTCTTTTGGTGATTGCCTTGCCTGGCATTTGTGTGGTGTGAATGTTACTTGCCACTTGCCAGCCTAAGTGCGGATATTGTCCAGATCATGTTGCATTTGAACATGGACTACTTCAGTATCTAAGGAATCACGAATGGTGCGGAACATTGTGCAATCATCGGCAAACATCCCCACTTCTGACCTTATGACGGAGGGAAGATCATTGATGAAGCAGCTGAAGATTGTTGGGCCTAGGACACTACCCTGAGATACTTTTGCAGAGATGTCCTGGAGCTGAGATGACTGACTCTCCACAACCACAACCATCTTCCTATGTATGACTCCAACCAGCGAAGACTTTGTCCCGATACCCATTGATTCCAGTTTTGCGAGGGCTCCTTGATGCCACACTCGGTCGAATGAGGCCTTGGTGTCAAGGGCTGTCACTCTCGCCTCACCTCTGGAATTCAACTCTTTTGTCCATGTTTGAACCAAGGCTGTAATGAGGTCAGGAGCTGAGTGACCCGGGCAGAACCCAAACTGGGAGTCACTGAGCAGGTTATTGCTGAGCAGGTGCTGCTTGATAGCACTGTGGATGACCCCTTCCATCACTTTACTGATGATTGAGAGTAGACTGATTGGGCGGTAATTGGCCGGGTTGGATTTGTCCTGCTTTATTTTGTGTACAGGACATACCTGGGCAATTTTCCACATTGTCGGGGAGATGGCGGTCTTGTAACTGTACTAGAAGAAGCAAATTTTCTTTTAATTTCAAAAATATACTTTATTCATAAAAATAACTCTCAAATAAGCCATTGCAAAACATATCCGATACTTACAAACAGTGCAAAAAAACCCCACTCATTTTTACAGTACTTTATGATGCTTAGTTACAAGACATTACATTTAAATCTTAAAACTATATACATTCATTGGATTTCACTGTGTGCTGTTATTTTTCAGATTAGCACACAGTTACGCAGGCCGAGTGTATTCTGCAGTTACCGGGCCCTCGGTCTGCCTCGGTTGAAAGGCTTTACACGGTGGCCTTTCCCCATTGTGCCTTTGCGGCGGCTGCCCCAAGCTTGAGCGCGTCCCTGAGCACGTAGTCCTGGACCTTGGAATGTGCCAGTCTGCAACACTCAGTTGAGGACAAATCTTCCAATTGGAAGATCAGCAAGTTTCGGGCGGACCAAAGTGCGTCCTTCACCGAGTTGATGACCCTCCAGCAGCAGTAGATATTTGTCTCGGTGTGCGTCCCTGGAAACAGCCCATAGAGCACAGAGTCCTGCGTCACCGAGCTGCTCGGGACGAACCTCAACAAATACCACTGCATCTCACTCCAGACCTTCTTTGCAAAGGCACATTCCACAAGGAGGTGTGTGACCGTCTCATCACCCCCGCAGCCGCTTTGCGGGCAGCGTGCATAAAAGATCTCACCACCAGCCAAGCCAGGTCTTGGTGCTTGTTTGTGAGTTCTGGTGATGAGACGTTCTGCCAGATGACTCTGACAGTCTGCACAGGGAACCATCCGACAGGATCCACCATCTCCTTTTCTCTCAGGGCCTCGAGGACATTACGTGCTGACCACTGCTTGATTGCCGTGTGGCCAAAGGTGTGTTGCCGGAAAAAAATTTCCATGAAGGACAAGTGCTGCGGTACGGTCCAACTACTTGGAGCGTTCCGCGGCAGTGTGGCTAGACCCATCCTCTGCAACACTTGGGACAGGTAGAACCTCAAAAGGAAGAAGCAAATTACTGCAGATGCTGGAATCTGAAACCAAAAGAGAAAATGCTGGAAAATCTCAGCAGGTTTGGCAACATCTGTGGGGAGAGAATAGAGCTGACATTTCAAGTCCAGACGACCCTTTGTCAAAGCTAAAAGGCATAGAAAGTGGGAGATATTTATACTGCAGGGGGAGGGAATGAAAGATGAGTCATAGCCACAGAAACCAGGGAAACCAGTTAATGGCGGCCCATAGAGAGAATAAAGGGTGTGAACGGCCAAACGGCAGAGAAGCTAAAATGAAGATGCTGGGGGAGGGAGGGGAGGAAAATGGATGGGACATAGGTAAGATTTAGAAAAGGAGAAGCAATGGGGGAGAAAAGGTAAGGGAAGGGGAGTAAAGTAGGGGAAAAGAGTGGGGAAAAAATGAAGAAAGACAATGAAGAAAGAAAAGGTAGAGAACAGTAAAAAATTAAATAAAATAGAATAAAAACAGAGGGGTTGAGAAGGGGTAGAGCAAATCATCTGAAGTTGTTGAATTCGATGTTGAGACCAGAAGGCTGTAAAGTGCCTAGCCGGAAGATGAGATGCTGCTCCTCCAGTTTGTGTTGAGCTTCACTGGAACATTGCAGCAGGCCAAGGACAGACATGTGGGCATGGGAGCAGGATCGTGTGTTAAAATGGCAAGGAACCGGAAGGTCAGGGTCCTGATTGCACACAGACCAAAGGTGCTCAGAAAAGCGATCACCCAGTCTATGCTTGGTCTCTCCAATATAGAGACCACATTGGGAGCAGTACCTCCGGGATAACCTAGTACACTCCTCCCCTATACCCAACACCTCTCCCGTCACTCATGGCACTTTCCCATGTAATTGCAGAAGGTGTAACACCTGTCCCTTTACCGCTTCCATGCTGACCATCCAAGGTCCAAAACACTCATTCCAGCTTAAGCAGCGTTTCGCTTGTACCTCTTTCAATTTGGTCTATTGCATTCGCTGCTCCCAATGGGGTCTCCTCTATATCGGAGAGACCATGCGTAGACTGGGTGATCGCTTTGCTGAGCACCTTCGGTCTGTGTGCAATCAGGACCCTGACCTTCTGGTTGCTTGCCATTTTAACACACGATCCTGCTCCCATGCCCACATGTCTGTCCTTGTCTTGCTGCAATGTCCCAGTGAAGCTCAACACAAACTGGAGGAACAGCATCTCATCTTCCGGCTAGGCACTTTACAACCTTCCGATCTCAACATCGAATTCAGCAACTTCAGATGATTTGCTCTACCCCACCTCGACCCCTTTGTCTTCATTCTATTTTATTAAATTTTTTACTGTTCTCTACCTTTTCTTTCTTTAATGTCTTTCTTCATTTTTCCCCCACTATTTTCCCCTACTTTACGCCCCTTCCCTTACCTTTTCTCCCCCTTCGCTTCTCCTTTTCTAAATCTTACCTCTGTCCCATCCATTTTCCTCCTCCCCTTCCCCCAACATCTTCATTTTAGCTTCTCTGCTGTTTGGCCGTTCACACCCTTTATTCTCTCTATGGGCCGCCATTACCAGTCTTTTCCCCTGGTATTTGTGGCTATGACTCACCTTTCATTCCCTCACCCTGCAGTTTAAATATCTCCCACTTTCTATACATTTTAGCTTTGACAAAGGGTTATCTGGACTCGAAACGTCAGCTCTTTTCTCTCCTTACAGATGCTGCCAGGCCTGCTGAGAGTTTCCAGCATTTTCTCTTTTGGTTACTGTACTGGAAGAGCTTGGCTGGGGGAGTGGCAAGTTCTGGAGCACAAGTCTTCAGTACTATTGCCGGAATGTTATCAGGGCCCATTGCCTTTGCAGTCTCCTGTGCCTCCAACCGTTTCTTGATATCATGTGGAGTGAATCGACTGGCATCTGAGATGCTGGGGACCACTGGAGGAGGCCGTCATGGATCATCCGTTCGGCACTCTTGGCTGAAGATTGCTGCGAATGCTTTAGCCTTATCTTTGCACTGATGTGATGGGCTCCTCCATCACTGAGGATGGGGATATTTGTGGAGCCTCCTCTTCCAGTGAGTTGTTTAATTGTCCACCACCATTCATGACTGGATGTGGAAGGACTGCAGAGCTTAGATCTGATCCGTTGGTTGTGGGATCGCTTAGCTCTATCACTTCCTGTTTGGCATGCAAGTAATCCTGTTTGGTAGCTTCACCAGGTTGACACCTCATTGTTAGGTATGCCTGGCATACCCTCCTGCACTCTTCATTGAACCAGGGTTGAATCCCTGGCTGGATGGTAATGGCTGAGTGGGGGATATGCCAGGCCATGAGGTTGCAGATTGTGCTGGAGTACAATTCCGCTGCTGTTGATGGCCCACAGCGCCTCATGGATGCCCAGTCTTGAGTTGCTAGATCTGTTCGAAGTCTATCTCATTTAGCACAGTGATAGTGCCACACAACACGATGGAGGTTATTCTCAACGTGAAGGCCGGACTTTGTCTCCACAAGGACTGTGGAGATTGGTAAGAATGAGGTCAAGTATATTTTTACCACTTATTGGTTCCTTCCCCACCTGCTGCAGACCCAGTCTAGTCGTTATATCCTTTAGGACCCATCCAGCTCTATCAATAGTGCTGCTGCCGAGCCACTCTTGGTGGTGGACATCAAAATGCCGCACCCAGAGTACATTTTGCGTCCTTGCCACCCTCAGTGCTTCCTCCAAGTGTTGTTCAACATGGAGGAATACTGATTCATCAGCCGAAGGAGGACGGTACGTGGTAACGATTAACCAGTTTGTGAACCTCTTGTGGGAGACATGTCCACATGCCCCTTAAACAGGAAAGTGAATTTGTATTGATCTTGCCATCTTAATGGAGTGGACCAAAACCCATTGGCTATGTCCAACACAGTGCGGCCTTCACAGGGATATTCCCTATTAAATCAGCCACTTGCTGCTACCATGGGTACACAGGCAGGGATGTTCTTATTGAGCGCTCGGTAATCCACCGTGGCTCTTCACATCTGTTCGGGCTTCCTAACTGGCTACGGGAGAGTTTACACGGGTCACAATCGTTCCCACCCCCCCCCCCCCCTCCATGGAGTTTAAGCTATTTTCAGGCCCCTCTCTGCTTCCCTGGAGAAACTGTGCTGTTCCTGAGATTGCAACATCACATTTTCCTGTACCCTCAATTTTCCGCCTGTTTCCTGCAGTTTCAGCTCTGAAGAACTCCACTCTTCCTAGTTCAGCCCCCCTCGCCCTTCCCCCCGCCCCATCCCTCCTGGCTCACCCACCTCCGCAATCCCTCATTCCATTCCCTCTCTAGCTGTTCAATCAGTTTGATTGGTTAGTTTGAAATCTCAGCCCACAAGACAGATTCAACATGCTGCTCTTTGCGGGATCTTGCTGTGTGCAAAGTGTTGCACTGCAAATAACTACACTTTAAAAAATTTTATTGGTTGTGAAGCACTTTGGCACATCCTTTCACTTTGTGAAAGATGTCAGAGTCATAGAATGTTATAGCACAGCAAGAGGCCCATTCAGCCCATTGTGTATGTGCCAGACATCAAACGTCTATCTATTCTAATTCCATTTCCACTTGTTCTGTAGCCTTGCGTGCTTTAGCGTTTCAAGTGCTCATCTAAATGCTTCTTACATAAACACCAGTTCTTCCTTCCTTTATAAATTCTGTACTAATGTAACTTGCTCAAGCTAATCTGAGCTGGAACAAAAGTAAGCTCAGCCCAATCGGCTTGAGAGCCCCAAGTTAGGGGAAAAGCCTCTTGCCTCAGTGCCCTTCCTGGGAGCATTTACATGGAAATTAACTGAGGGCAGATCCCTGGATGTCTTCAGATGAGAACTAAAGAAACACATTTGTAATTTCAAAAAATTCAGTGTGCTCAGTGCCTCGTGTGGCTAGTCACTTCCACATTGCACTGGATCAGGCCTTTAGTTACTCATTTTTGTTGTAAATGCATCATTATAGGTCAGATGCATCTTATTACACAGGGCCTTCATTTCAGGTCTGCAGTGTCGATTTCCCTTCCACCTACAACCTATCGACTAAAACAAATCCAAGATCAGCATCACCCGAGCCCGACTTCCATCCTATTCAATCTTGGTGGTATTACACGGTGCTGGCTTTCTTCACTCAACCACAGACTGGTTACAGTACAGGAGGCGGCTAGTTGGTCCATCACAAACAATGCTGGCCCTCTGTCAGAGCAACTCTGCTGATCCCTCTGCCTCGTTCTTTCCCTGTCAATGTTGTATGTTCATGCCCTCTTCCAGTTCCCCTTTGAGTATCATGATTCTGGGCAGTGCATTCCAGATCCTAACCACTCACTGCCGCTTTTGTCAATTACCTTAAATGGGCATCCTCTGGTTCTGGACCGTTTGGGCAATGGGAAACAGGTTCTTTCCATTTACTGTCTTGATGCTTTGTGATTTTGAACAGCTTTATTGAACTTCTCCAACAAGAACAAACCCAGCTTCTCCAATCTATCCACCAAACTAAAGTCCTTCAGTCTCAGCACCTTCTCACAAATCTTTTATTGAATTATTTGTTCACGGGATGTGGACGGCGCTGGTTAGGCCAGTATTTATTCCCCATCTTTAATTGCCCTTCTGTAAAACCTTCACATCCTGTGTAGAATATGATGCCCAGAATTAGGCACAGTATCTAGAGCAGTGGAAACTGGGTCAATGAATATATTCAGGTCTCAGGCAGGTTTATGGTTGACAAGAGAGTCAAGGGTTATGGGGAAAGGGCAGGAAAGTGGAGTTGAGGTCAGCCATGAATTTACTGACGGCAGACTAGGCTTGAGGGGCTGAATGGCCTACTGCTGCTTCTATTTCTTATGCAGTTTTTGTGCCAGGTCTCTATTATTGCCAGGACACACTATTCCCAGGTGCAGTTCATCACCCACATTTCACACCTTCTTTCACTGGAAGCTACCAGGGGACACGATGATGATGAGACTATGAGATGAAGGGCGGCACGATGGCACAGTGGTTAGCACTGCTGCCTTACAGCACCAGGGGCCCGAGTTCAAGTCCCGGCTTAGGTCACTGTCTGTGTGGAGATTGCACATGTTCCCTGTGTCTGCCTGGGTTTCCTCCGGGTGCTCTGGTTTCCTCCCACAGTCTGAAAGACGTGCTGGTTAGGTGCATTGGCTATGCTAAATTCTCCCTCAGTGTACCTGAACAGGCACCGGAGTGTGGCGACAAAGGAATTTTCACAGTAACTTCATTGCAGTGTTAATGTAAGCCTACTTGTGACTAATAAATAAACTTTAAAATTAGCATGGTACATTAATACAGAGCAGCTCTTATAACATGATGTTTGTTACAACCTAACTGGGCCCAAGTCTCCAATCAGAACATTTATTGATTGTCAGAAGAATGCCAGGGATACAAGAAACCCAAAGAACTCCTGGGAAACCGCCTGAGAGTTTCACTGTTACCATGAAGAGTACACTAACATCTCATCTTAGTGGTCTATGATATTGCATAACAGGTGAGGAGTTGCCAGACAGGATGAATTTAATTTACTTGACATTTCAGGAATTTATTCGACAGAGAAAGCCTGGTTGGCATAAAAACTGAAAATCGCTTGAAGCCGAGCAGTGTAACTGGCTTAATCATCCGTTTGAACAAGTGAGTCACAGTCCCAGAGCGCTGCCATGTGGTGCAGACTTCAAACAGCAACCCATCTGACAATTCCACATTCCTCCTCCCACCCTGAACTTAAAGGGGTTTAAGCTGCACAGACATTAACTAACGGGCTGACATGGAGACCCTCTGAACTGGGATGGGCTTAAACACAAATGTGCCAAGTGGTGTGGGGAGAGAGAAGCAAAAAAGGTGGTCGTGAGACGGAGAGTGTTCTTTCAGATCTCTTCCAATGACTCAAAGGATTAAACATCTTATCCAATACAATGCTGAAGCAGGGAGGATCCCAGACCTACTCCCATCTGTGCTAAATTAGCTGATCTCAGCTAGGACAGGGCCGAAGACAGGGGTAAGAGATCGACATCTGCAACAATGGTCTAACCCATGGAGACGGGGGGGGGGGGGGGGGGGGGCGGGGGGAAAGAGGACCGTTTGGAGTCCTGCTCCTGACAGCTGACCAGCGAGCACTTCTGATGCCTGTAAGGACGGAATGAGGACAGAGCTTTCCGCCTGAAATGCAGAGGAGGGAGCACAAATCAAGAGGCAGCATTTGAATAAATACAGGATCAGGCACTCCAGTAACCGTGGGGTTGGGTAGGTGCCGACAACAGACTATCACAACAGCAACTGAGACTCAGACATAAAGAGTGGCCCCTCGTTACTGGTGGGATAGCGATTGGTGGGGAGAAAGGACTAAAGATTCACTTTCATAAGTTAGGTTAGACTTGATGTGGCTGAAGAAACTCGATTGCGACATGAGCATTGCTGTAAAAGGACAGAAAGAACGTGTACACACATTGCACCTGTTTCAACTGCACAAAATAGATGAAAGCCAGTCTCAGGTTCATTCCTCAGGGCAAGGACTTGACCAATCAGAATCAGCCTGCCTGGTATGAATTTAACAAAATTTGGCAGTTAACCTGTCAGCCATCAGTTAACTGGTGCATTCTCCATGGTAACATGTCTACCAGAATCCTCTTGCCAAACAATCAGCACTCTCTTCTCATGAAGTATAAATTGTTGTTCCCATTACATTTGGTATCCTTGAGAATAGTCCTGATGAGTGCAAGGCAAAAGGTTTCTACAATGTGTCTTTTTTCAGCAATACTCAGGTGCAATATTACCATACGGCGATTTCTATTGCATCTTTGTGACTGGGAGAGTTACAGAGTGTTAATGAATGCAACTGCATGATTAAAAAGTGCCAAATTGAAACTGTTGAAATACATCATGGTACAATACCCAAGGACAACACCCAGAGCACCAAACCCTCCCTAATCCACAACCATCAGTCAAGTCCTCGCAGCACCAGGGACAGAATGGAAATCCATAACTCTGATAAGGAAATCTGACTGTTGCCACATACACCATGTGTGTACATTGAGCACTGTTTTGTGCAGCAGTCGTTACAATTCTAGTGGACCCACAGACGTAAAGAAACCTGAGATTCCAGTCAGTTCCCCATTACGTTACAATTCACACACTTTTGCTTTTGTTCCCTTAATAATCATGAATGTTCCACCCGGAGCCGATTAGCAGGGTCCCCATGATATAGCTTTAACATGCTGAAAACGTCATCACGCAGTCTGTTGGGGACGGGGATGTGGGGAGAGTTTGGGTGATTCTGGTTGGGGAGGTGGGGAGACTCCTTCACACGAAAGATCTGTGAAACAACAGAGCACTCTGAGCAGAGGCTGAAGAAACTCTTACATTGGTAAAATGGAGTTAGACATGCTGCAGTAAGGGGCATGGATTCACGGTCAGGAACTAGCTTGAGTGAGGGGGACCGGGAGGAGAGCACTTTGCTTGGCTTTAGATTACTGATTTCCCTTTTCTAATCAGGAAGCAACAAGTGAAGCAAGTTCTCAATTGCTGAAGAGGGTTCTGGAAATTACCATCCGATTCAATCTTCCTGAGCACATCCGGGACAATAGCTGGTGAGTGGAGAGTGATTGCAGAAGGAAATGCAGCTTCCTGATCGGATGAGAGCGGAATGTCGCTTTGAGAGATCATATGGGCTTGTAGAGGAGAGTGGTGACATACTTCTTCTTGTAGCGATGTGTGGCACTCAGCACCATAACACCATCCTGTGAACAATTCAAAATACTTTCAATACAGAAATCAAACTCTGTCACTGGACAATTAAAAAAGGATGGGTTTAGACACCGTGGTACCTGGTTACATCACCTCTGGCAATGGACCATGAATCTGCTTGGATGTGAACTGAATGGTCTCCTTCCTCAGACAACTGCAAAGTGCTCAGTGTTAAGCTTCATTCAGCGACATTGACTCCAATCGGAGATGTACGCATAGGTGCAGAATCGAATAGAAAGCATCAAAAAGGGGACGTGGAGTACAGAATGGGGGGGGGGGGGGGGGGGTGGAAAGAACAAGAAATGTGAGAGAGGGGAGATTGTGCAGAATTGGACACAGGTCTGTGAAAGCTGCAGTGAGCCACATAACGAGAGGGTGGAGGAGGAGCACTTATCATTGGATCATTGTCGCTATCTGTGGGATGTCCTGAAATACTTTACAGATAGAGGACTATTGATGTGTGGTTGTAGATGAATAAGTAAATCCAGTAGTCAATATGCTTGCAGCAAGATTCCACAAACAGCAATGAGATAAATAAGCAATGAACCTGTTTAGCTGGTGCTGCCCGAGGGATGATGTATTGGTCAGGACATTTGGGAGCATTTCCTGCTTTTCTCCAAAATGTGCCTGAAACTTTTATGTTCACCTGAACAGTTAGAGAAGGCCTCGGTTTAATGCCGTATCCAAACAGCGCAGCAAAGAATATCAGCTTTGATGCTAAAGGTCTGCGGTTGAAGCTTTGAATCTCTGATATTCTGAGTCAAAGGTGGCATGGTGGCACAGTGGTTGGCACTGCTGCCTCACAGTGCCAGGGACCCGAGTTCGATTCCCGGCTTGGGTCATTGTCTGTGTGGAGTCTGTACATTCTCCCCGTGTCTGCGTGGGTTTCCTCCGGGTGCTCCGGTTTCCTCCCACAGTCCAAAGATATGCGGGTTAGGTTGATTGGCCATGCTAAATTGCCCCTTAGTGACAGAGGATTAGCAGGGTAAATATATGGGGTTACGGCAATAGGGTTTGGGTGGGATTGTGATTGGTGCAGACTCGGTGGGCCGACTGGCCTCCTCCAGCACTGAAGGGATTCTAAATTCCACATTAAATAACACTCGAGAGCAAAAAGCATGTGTGTATAATGGGAGAGGTGTACAAACTGGAGGAGAGGGTGGACGGAATATAGAATGGGAGAAGCTAAGTGTGTAAGGGAGTTTGGTATAGAATGGTGATATGAGGGAGTCAGTGGGGTAGGCAGGAGAGGTTTATCAAAATCTCTCAGTATTTCTTTTACCAAGCCTGTCAAAAGAACATGCCTTAGATCAACTGACAGAACTCAAAACGATGGATGATGAGTCAGTTCCATAATCTAATCAGTGAAACTTGATTAGTTGGGTTCATTGGAATAGAGTCAGAGTTTTACAGCACAGAGAGAGGCCCTTCAGCCCATCATGTCTGCGCCAGCCATCAAGCACCTATTTGTTCTAATCCCATTTTCCAGAACTTGGTCCATAGCCTTGTATGTTACGACATTTCAAGTGATCTTTGAAATGCTTCTTTAATGTTGTGGGGGTTCCTGCCTCCACCGCCCTTCAGGTAGTGAGTTCCAGATTCCCACCACCCTCTGGATGAACAGGTTTTTCCTCAAATCCCCTCTACATCTTCTGTTCCTTACCCTAAATCTATTCCCCCCTGATTATTGACGGCTCTACTAAGGGGAAAAGTTTCTTCCTATCTCTCCTATTCATGTCCCTCATGATTTTGTACATTACTGCAGTGCGGGGCACGGTGGTTAGCACTGCTGCCACACAGCGCCAGGGATCTGGGTTCAATTCTGGCCTTGGGTCACTGTCAATGTGGAGTTTGCACGTTCTCCCCGTGTCTGCGTGGGTTTCCTCCGGGTGCTCCAGTTTCCTCCCACAGTCCAAGGATGTGCAGGCTGGGGGGATTGGCCATGATCAATACGTGGGCCACAGGGGAGTGTGGGCCTAGGCAGAGTGCTCCTCGGAGGGTTGGTGCAGATCCGATGGGCTGAATGGCCTCCTTCTGCACTGTAGGAATTCTATGATAATAATCAAGTTATCAAGAGACCAGTAAGATTGTGGTCTTCAGGTTTCAAAGATTTTGACCAGCAAATCTAATTTTTCCTTTTGTTTGCATTATTTGAGTTGTCAGATTAATGGAAACAAAACGTGCTTTCACTGGAACCCCACGGTAAGATTTACATTAAAAAAAGAGACATTTTGAAGTACTTCGGTTCATTCTGATGAACTCGTAACCGGACATCCGCACGTCCAGTGCTCCCCAAGAACAAAGTATCCGGAAAAAGACAGTGCGTTACAGGATGAAAGGAGGGATAGGAAATGAATGAAGTGGAGGCTGGAAGTGAGCAGACAGCAGTAAGAGTATTAAATGGATGGGTTAAATAGATGGCACAATACTGACCTTAATGGACAAAGCATACAGATGGTTCAACATGACGTGGTTTGGTTCCGGCAGCAAGGCAGGATCACACTGTAAGAGCAAAGAGAATAGGCTGAGAACCAGGCCTCCTGCACAACAGCCTGTTCTCTAACCTTGATTATCAGAGTGCTGTGACTCACAGCTTTCCTCCACTCAGCAGCTAAACTAACTTTACCAGCTCCTTAGTCCAGCACAGGCAATCAGAACAGAGCAGAGGGAATGCAAGCCTTTCTGGGTAGGTTCAAAACATTCACTGGATACTAGGCCAGAATGAGCAGACAGCTTCCAGGGGTGACAGTGGGGTGGAGGGAGGGGGGTGGCATTGCCCGGGATGCTCAGAGCAGACAGACAGCACTCAGGGAGCTAGGTCAGAGCAGATAGCACCCAGGGAAGGTGGGGATGGTCAGGGTACATAGCTCCTGGGGATGTGGGGGTGTCAGAGCACACAGGAAGAGGGGGTGATCAGAGTAGAATGCTCCGGAGAAGTGGGGATGGTCAGAGCAGACAGCTCCGGGGGAGAGGGGAGGCGGCGGGTCAAAGCATTGGTATTCTGGGGGAGGGGGGGGGGGGGGGGGTGGAGGCAGCAGCAGCATTGCTCTGGATGATGGGCCACTCCTGCTCTCTAATAATTACTGATTTGGCAAGTGTACAATGATTGCTTCATAGCTTTTCAACGTGGGAGAGGATGGTATGGTATTGTAGATAATGCTAACTCAGCGATGGACAAAGCTGTTCCCCAGTTAGCACAGAAAATGATGATGGCTGTGCTGGATGAAAAACGAAACCAAAATCCTGGGTTCTGCAAACAGATGAAAGGATCCAATGGAATCACGGTTTCTCATGTGAGATAATAGATGGATTCTGTGAATTTAATGGTCGGATTGGTCAACTATTTAAGTTACAATGGAATGATTCCAGAATGTCCTTGAAGGATTAGAAACCAAAGTGACACCTGCAAACATTAGGATACAGACTGCAGGATGGATTTAGCACATGGCAACTCGGTTCGTATGTTCACACCGGTGATAAACATAAACAGACAAGCTCGTACACACAATGCCCAGCGGGTGTGCACAGGTTCAGGCGCATTCAGTGGTCACACACGCACACAATCTGAGATACCCAGTTTCCACAGGCTGGACCCAGCACACATATATAGTATTGTGTAATTGTGCAAATGTAGACATACATAACACTGGACAATGTCAGACAATAATGGGGGACGTTTGGGGGGGGGACGATATAAGCCACCCATGTGAGAGAAGGCGAGTAGGTTAAGCTCACCCAGGATCTTACTCTCATCAATTCTAACCCGCTTCTTTCAGTGAACAGTGAGGACATATTTCAAAGAACAAAGAAAAGTACAACACAGGAACAGGCCCTTCGGCCCTCCAAGCCTGTGCCAGTCATAATGCCCTAACTAGACTAAAAAACCTTCTGCCCTTACTCGGTCCATATCCCTCTATTTCCTCCCTCATGGACCCATCTAGATGTCTCTTAAATGTTGCTAATGTGGCTACTTCCACCACCACCTCTGGCAGTGTGTTCCAGGCACCCATCATTCTCTGTGTGAAAAAATCCCCCCGCACATCTCCCTTAAACTTTCCCCTTCTCACCCTGAACCTGTGCCCCCTTGTAATTGACCCTGGGAAAAATCCTCCAACTATCCATCCTGTCTATGCCTTCATAGACCTCCATCAGGTCTCCCTTCAGCCTCCGTCTTTCCAGTGAAAACAATCCCAGTTTATTCAACCTCTCCTCATAGCCAACACCCTCGAGACCAGGCAACATCCTGGTGAACCTTCTTTGCACTGTTGCCAAAGCTTCCATGTCCTTCTGGTAGTGTGGTGACCAGGACTACATGCAATACTCCAAATACAGCCTAACCAAGGTTTTAGCTGCAACATGATTTCCGAACTCATGTACTCAATGCCCCAGCTGATAAAGGCAAGCATGCCATAAGCCTTCTAAAACACCCTGGCCACCTGTGTTGCCACTTTTAGGGAACTGTGGACCTGCACGCCCAGATCCCTCTGTATGTTAATGTTACGTTTCCTCCAGTGATTACATTTCAAAACAGGCACAACATGGGCGGTACAATGGTTAGCACTGCTGCCTCACGGCACCAGGGACCCAGGTTCAATTGCAGCCTTAGGTCTTTGTCTGTGTGGAGTTTGCATTCTCCGTGTATATGTGGATTTCCTCAGGTGCTCTGGTTTTGTCCCACAGTCCCAAGATGAGTAGGTTGTGGACAAGCCATGTCCAATGTTCGGAGATAGGGCAGAGGGGATGTTCTTTCCGAGTCAGTGCAGACTCGATGGGCCGAATGGCCTCTTTCTGCACTGTGGGGATTCTATGATACTTTAGGACATGCTGGTGATGAGTCATTCCATCGATATTCAATCTGCATGTTGGGTCAGAGTGGAGAAGTCACTGCAGTTTTCACAGCAGGAGAAGACCAGTCAGCAAGAAGAGACCTTTGTTGGAAGGATGGGTGCTCCTCTGGGCCCCATTGGGAAAGCCTAGGCCTCCACAGGTCTGGATGCAACCTAGAAGCTGATCGCCTCCTAACCACCTTGTGTCTGAGGACCACCCTACAATTAACCATCTCTTCCCACTGACCAGGTGGCCCTGAGTTAAGATATCCTAGGCCTAATTTCTGGAGCAGTGAGTCTTTAACACATCTCATTCCCTGCAATTAAAATCAGGACAGCTGTATACAGCTTCTGGCTCGTGCACATAGCGTCAGGCTCAGAGACATTGGCTTGTGCATTAACTAGACATAGATTCCCTACAATGCAGAAGGAGACCATTTGGCCCATCTAGTCTGCACTGACCAAAATTCCACCCAGGCCCTATTCCTGTAACCTCATATATATACCCTGCTAAACCCCTGACACTAGGGTCAATTTAGCATGGCCAATCAACCTAACCTGCACATCTTTGGAGTGTGGGAGGAAACCAGAGCACCCGGAGGAAACCCACACAGACACGGGGAGAACGTGCAAACTCCACACAGACGGTGACCCGAGGCTGGAATTGAACCTGAGTCCCTGGCACTGTGAGGCAGCAGTGCTAACCACTGTGTCACCGTGCGCACTATACACATTTACTCCAGATATCCAGGTCTGTTACTAGGATATTTGATAGAAAGCTGACCCATCAGATTATGGTTGTTAAGCAAACCCAGCAATACAGAGCTAAAACTTATCTACAATTGCTGCTGTAAAGGATTATCCACATCGACAGACTCAAATATCCCATCACTGCAAATGAAAGAAAGGGGACAGTGGTTTTTACTCACGGAAATGCCTGTGTCCTTGTTCAGAATGACCTGGAGCAGGTGTGGCGGCAGAATAGGAGGCGTTTTAATCCTCTCCTCAGATTTGTACACATAAGGATCCTGATGATATGGGCCAGGGGGAGAGCTTGATAGATCTGAGGAAAGTTAATTGTCTCAATTACACCAGCACCGAGATGGATGAGGGAAGCTGTGCACGGATCTAAATTAGAGAGCAGAAACAAAGTGCACATAGGGCGAGGAGAGTAAAGAATAGTGCACAAATAGGGTGATTAAAGAGGGGCAAATGCAGAACAGTCCAAGATCAGTTGGTGTCCGTGCATGTAAATACACTGAACATGGTAAATAAAACTGGCTAGCTACAGTCACAAATGACCACATAGAACTATGATATGATGTGGAGATGCCGGCGTTAGACTGGGATGGGCACAGTAAGAAGTCTCACAACACCAGGTTAAAGTTTATTTGGAATCACCAGCTTTCGGAATGCTGCTCCTTCATCGTGGAGCGCAGTGAAGGAGCAGCGCTCCAAAGGCTGGTGATTCCAAATAAACCTGTTGGACTTTAACCTGGTGTTGTGAGATTTCTTACTATGATATGATAGGGACTGCAGAGACCGGGCTCAAAGGAGGGGAGGATTGGGAACTTAATATTCCTAGTTACAAGTCTTTCAGGAAATAGAAGGAAGAATGAGAGGAGGGACAGTGGCAGTATTGACTAAATAAACTACTGTAGCACTGAGGAGCGATGGCCTAGTGGTATTATCGCTAGGCTATTAATCCAGAAACTCAGCTAATGTTCTGGGAACCCAGGTTCGAATCCCGTCACGGCAGATGGTGAAATTTCAATTCAATAAAAATATCTGGAATTAAGAATCTACTGATGACCGTGAAATGATTGTCGGAAAAACCCATCTGGTTTATTAATATCCTTCAGGGAAGGAAATCTGTCATCCTTACCTAGTCTGGCCGACATGCGACTCCAGAGCCACAGCAATGTGGTTGTCTCTCAGCTGCCCTCTGAAAAGGCCTAGCAAGCCACTCAGTTCAAGGGCAACAGGAATGGGTAATAAATGCTGGACTAGCCAGCGAACACCATGTCCCACAAATTAATATTAAAAAAAGTTTAGGATTTGAATCAAGGAAAAGCAAATTTTCAGACAACTTCTAGAGTAGTGATACTGGGGAACTTCAATTATTCAAATATAGACCAGGATAGTAACAAGGTGAGGGGCAAGGAGGGGGGGAGTAATTATTGGAATGTGTACTCGAGAACTTTATTGATTAGTGTGTTTCTAGCAGAATGAGGAAGTGGGGCAAATGAAGCATGTTTCAGTGGAAGAGTATTTGGGAAATAGTGATCATAATATCAGGATTCAAATAGTTGTGGAAAAGGGACAAAGAACAATCGAGCATAAAGATACTAATAGGAGGAGGGTTGACTCTAAGTTTAAAAGGGATCTGGCAGGTGAACTGAAATCAAAAATTGGCAGGCAGAAACAGTAATTGAGCAACAGAGGATCACCAAAGTGGAAATGGTTTGGGTACAGAGTAGCATAGTGTAAAAGATGTACTCCAGCAACTCGTCAAAGCTCCTTCAACAGCGTCTTCCAAACCTGTGACCTCTACTATCTGGAAGGAAAAAGCAGCTAGTTCCCTTCCGGTTCACACACCATCCTGACTTGGAACTATGGCTCCTTTACTGACATCGGGTCAAAATCCTGGAACTCCCTTCCTAACGGCACTGTGGGTTGAGCTGTACCAGATGGGCTGTAGCAACCAAGATGACCTCCACTTTCTCGAGGGCAATTAGGGATGGGCAACAAATGCTGGCCTCGGCAGCAACGCTCACATCCTAGAAATGATTTGATTTATCATCACATGTATTAACATACAGTGAAAAGTATTGTTTCTTGCGCGCTATACAGACAAAGCATACCATTCATAGAGAAGGAAACGAGAGAGAGCAGAATGTAGTGTTACAATCATAGCTAGGGTGTAGAGAAAGATCAACTTAATGCAAGATAAGTCCATTCAAAAGTCTGACAGCAGCAGGGAAGAAACTGTTCTTGAGTCGGTTGGTACGTGACCTCAGACTTCTGTATCTTTTTCCCAAAGGAAGAAGGTGGAGGAGAATATGTCCAGAGTGCGTGGGTCCTGGTAAGTGGCATGTTTTCAAAAGTGTGTTAACCAGGGTTCAGGGTAAACACATTCCTCTTAGAGTGAAGGGCAAGTCTGGCAGAAGTCGGGAACCCTGGATGACTCAGGATATTGAGGCCCTGGTCAAGAAGAAGAAAGAGGCACATGATGTGCATAGGCAGCTGGGATCAAGTGAATCTCTTGAAGAGTATAGGGGGTGTAGGAGTAGAGTTAAGAGAGAAATCAGGAGGGCAAAAAGGGGACAAAATTGTTTTGGCAGATAAGGCAAAGGAGAATCCAAAGAGCTTCTACAAATACATAAAGGGCAAAAGAGTAACAAGGGACAGAGTAGGGCCTCTTAAGGACCAACAAGGTAATCTATGTGCGGATTCACAAGAGATGGGTGAGATCCTAAATGAATATTTCTCATCAGTATTTACTGTTGAGAAAAGCATGGATGTTAGGGAACTTGGAGAATTAAATATTGATGTCTTGAGGAGTGTACATATTACAGAGAAGGAGGTGCTGGAAGTCTTAAAGCGCATCAAGGTAGATAAATCTGCGGGACCTGATGAGGTATATCCCAGGACGTTGTGGGAGGCTAGGGAGGAAATTGCGGATCCCCTAGCCGAGATATTTGAATCGATAGACATGGGTGAGGTGCCTGAAGATTGGAGAGCGGCAAATGTTGTGCCTTTGTTTAAAAAGGGCTGCAGGGAAAAGCCTGGGAACTACAGGCCAGTTAGTCTCACATCTGTGGTGGGTAAATTGTTGGATAGTATTTTGAGAGACAGGATCTACAGGCATTTAGAGATGCAAGGACTGATTAGGGACAGTCAGCATGGCTTTGTGATTGAAAAATCATGTCTCACAAATTTAATTGAGTTTATTGAAGGGATAACCAAGAAGGTAGATGAGGGCAGTGCAGTTGATATTGTCTACATGGACTTTAGCAAGGTCTTTGACAAGGTACCGCATGGTAGGTTGTTGCATAAAGTTAAATCTCACGGGATCCAGGATGAGGTATCTAAATGGATACAAAATTGGCTTCTTGACAGAAGCCAGAGGGTGGTTGTAGAGAGTTGTTTTTCAAACTGGAGGCCTGTGACCAGCCTCAGGGATCATTGCTGGGCCCACTGTTATTTGTCATTTATATTAATGATTTGGATGAGAATATAGGGGGCATAGTTAGTAAGTTTGCAGATGACACTAAGATTGAATATAGAATTATATTGAATTATAGAAAGGATATTATTAAACTAGAAAAAGTGCAGAAAAGTGCAGGATGCTACCCGGACTTGATGGATTGAGTTATAAGGAGACGCTGAATAGGTTGGGACTTTTTTCTCTGGAGTGTAGGAGGCTGAGGGGTGACCTTATAGAGGTCTATAAAATAATGAGGGGCATAGACCAGCTAGATAGTCAATATCTTTTCCCAAAGGTAGGGGAGTCTAAAACTAGAGGGCATAGGTTTAAGGTGAGAGGGGAGAGATACAAAAGTGTCCAGAGGGGCAATTTTTTCACACAGAGGGTGGTGAGTGTCTGGAACAAGCTGCCAGAGGTAGTAGTAGAGGCGGGTACAATTTTATCTTTTAAAAA
Source organism: Mustelus asterias (assembly GCF_964213995.1). Classification (NCBI taxonomy): domain Eukaryota; kingdom Metazoa; phylum Chordata; class Chondrichthyes; order Carcharhiniformes; family Triakidae; genus Mustelus; species Mustelus asterias. Next base: position 63,574,355 of record NC_135813.1, on the reverse strand, counting down.
GCATTTAGACAGTTACATGGGTACGATGGGTATAGAGGGATATGGGCCAAATGCGGGCAATTGGGATTAGCTTAGGGGTTTAAAAAAAAAAATAAGGGCGGCATGGACAAGTTGGGCCGAAGGGCCTGTTTCCATGCTGTAAACCTCTGTGACTCTAAGTCAATGACAATCTCCTTCGTTTATTGACTGAGGGAGAGTTTATTGTTGCCGCACCAGTTCACCAGATTCTCTGTCTCATCATTGTTTGAGATCCGACCCAGTACGATGGTGTCGTCAGTAAACTTGAAAATCGACTTGGAGGGGAATTTGGCCGCACAGTCATAGGTGTATAAGGAGTATAGTCGGGGGCTGAGAACACAGCCTTGTGGGGCACCGGTGTTGAGGATGATCGTGGAAGAGGTGTTGGTACCTATCCTATTGCCTATTTTGAATACAAAACAAAAGAGGGGAAAGGAAGGGCATCCAAGTTTATAGCTCTCTGGATGACTAAAGATATCGAGGTTATAAATAAAACAGATAAAGGAGGCTGATGACAATTGTAAGCTTCATAATGCAATAGAAAGTCAAATGGGAAACAGAATGTACAGCAGATACCTAAAAGAGGATAAGAGGGGCAAAGGGAGAACACGAGAAAAAATAAGCAACTAACATAAAAGGGAACGCAGAAATGTTTCGTCAACATATAAATTGTAAAAATACAGACAAAGGAAGAATGGGATTGATGAGGTATCAAAAAGGAGATTTTCTTATAAGAATGGCTGAGGTATTAAAGGAGCAATTTATCACTGTCTTCATTCTAGCAGAAAATGCTGTCAATGTCGTAATAAAGGAGGCAATCGTATTATTAGATAGGATAAAAGTAGATAAAAAGGAGGCACTTAAAATATTGGTAGACCTTGACAGTCCCAAATTCTAGCTTACTCCATTCATGGGATGTGGGCATTGCTGGCAGGGCCAGGATATATTGCCCATCCCTAATTGTCCATGAACTGAGTGGGCTTACTACGCATTTCAGACAGCATTCAGTCAATGTGCATGTAGGCTAGACTAGGTAAGGAAGGCAGATTTTCTTCCCTAATGAACATCAGTGAACCAGATGGATTTTTACAACAACTGACAATTAGACTTTTAATTCCCAATTTTTATTGAATTCAAATTTCACCATCTGCTGCAGTGGGATTCAAACCTAGGTCCCATGAGCGCTACCCTGTATCTCTGGATTACTGGTCCAGTGACAACACCACTACACTGCCTCCTCCCCTTCCAGCTGACTGAGGAAACGCAGAATCTGGCCACGATCTTCTATTCCTCCTTGTATATAGAAGTGGTGCTGGAGGACTGAAGGATTGCAAGTGGTAACAAAATAAAGAGATGAACCCAACAAATACCAGCTGGTCAGCTTGTGGTGGGTAAACTTAGAGGAACAAAATTAATTGGAAACGTGTGGGCTAATACATGAAAGTTAGCACTGATTTGTTAAAGGTAAACCTTGTTTGACTAACTTGACTGAGCTTTTTGATGAAGTAACGGGGAAGGTTGATATCAGAGACGAATGTGGTTGATGTGTACGTACTTTCAAAAGCTGTTTGACAAAATGCCACATAATAGACTTGGTAGCAATATTAAAGCTACTGAGTATTAAAGGGATAGTGACAGCATGGATATAAAAATGGCTATGGTGTTGAGAGTGGAGGTGAATCAGAAGGCGGTGTACCTATTATTAGACGATAATGTTTTGATATATATCGATTTCCTGGACTTGTGCAATTTCAAGTTTGCAGATGACACAAGAATAGTTAAGAGGATTAAGAGGATAAACAGGCAGGTGAACTGGGCAGGCACATGGCAGATTTAATTTAATGGAGAGGACCGTGAAGTGATTTTGGTAAGAGGAATGAGGCGAGGCAGTATAAACGGAAAGGAACATTTTTAAAGTGGTTTCCATGCACAGCAAGACCAGGGACTGTATGTACACAAATCTTTGATGGTGGTGGATGGCTCGTGATAAAGCCTAGGATCCAATGTGGTTTTATTAAACGAGGCATAGAGTACACAAGCTAGAAAGCTATGTTAAATCATGATAAAACACCGGTTAGGCCTCAACTGAAGTACCATGTTCAATTCCGGGCACCACACACTTTAAGAACATTATAGAGAACGCAGAAGACATTTACTGGAAGATCGGGCTGTCAGTTAAATGGAGTGACTGGAAAAGCTGGGGTTGCTCTCCTCGGGAGAGATGGTTAAGAGAAGATTTGACAGAGATTTCAAAGTTATGAATGGGGTTTTGATGGAGTAAATAAGGAGAAACTATTTCTAGTAGCAGAAGGGTTGCTAACCAGAGGACACAAATTTCCATCGACTGGCAAAAGAACAAGAGGCAACTTGAAGAAATTTATTTTTTTTCCAAATAGTGAGTTGTTGTGTTCTGGAATGCACTGCCTGAAAGGGATGGTGGGAGCAGATTCATTAGTAACGTTCATAAGAGCACTTGCTAAATACTTAATGGGGAAAACATTACAAGGCCATAGGAAAAGAGCAGGGAGTTGAATAAAGTGGGTGCCTCTACCAAAGAGTTAGCATAAACACGACTGGGCCAAATGGCCTCCATCTGTGCTGCATGATTCTATGACCATATTCAATGACTCTTATTATTGACATTTTGCCCATTGTACTTGTGACCCACCTGACATGTCGGAGCTTTTCTGTGAATCCACCATCAGGGCATCAAAAACTTCAAAATCAGTCCGAGTCACCTGGATGACATTATTGATGGTACCAAGCTGGCTGGTGGTAACGGGCTGGGGACAAGGCAGCACATGTTACAACTGTTAGGAATCACAGCTATGGAGCATTTGAGTGTTACCACTTCCAGACAGCAGAGGCCTTTGACACCATCATCCTTGCCAAGCTAGTGTGTGTTCCACGTGTAGGAATCACATCATGGTCCAGTGCCAAGCCCAGCATCATTAGTGACCTAAACAGTTGAACACATAAACCATACAGCCTGTTTTCCATGGCCAACTGCTCTGTAGACAGACAGTAATTGCAAGGGCAGTAAGTTCCTGCTCTGGGAATGAGGTCCTGTGGTCTATCTGGCAGGAAGCAAATCCACAAGATCCAGCACAGCAATGGCTTTCCGTTCATCTGTTCCTGCCTCCAGGGCCACAAGATACACTTGGGAATCTCTTCACATTAGAAAACAAAAAGGCTGGCAACAGGAATTATTTCTACAATTCCCCCATCAGGACGGGCACGGTGACACAGTGGTTAGCCTCACCAGGGTTCCATTCCCGGCTTGGGTGACTGTGTGGAGTTTGCAAGTTCTCCCAGTGTCTGCGTGGGTTTCCTCCGGGTGCTCCAGATTCCTCCTGCACATCTTTGGACTGTGGGTCATGTTAAATTGCCCCTTACGTCCCAAGATGTGCAGGTTAGGGGGAATTGGTGGGGTAAATATGTGGGGTCACGGGGATAGGGCCTGGGTGTGATGCTCTATTGGAGAGTCGGTGCAGACTTGATGGGCCAAATGGCTTCCTTCTGCACTGTAAGGATCCTATGATTTTCCCCCCATGTCATAAACATGACTCATTACAGCCCCAACCCTATAGTTAGGACACAGGACACCATTACGTCCACATTCATCAGGGCACATGCAACAAAACAATGTATATCATATGTCTAAGTAGGAAACTAAAATTGCAGTTGTCAACACCATCTTATACCTCTGATGTATCATGGGTCCACTGACCATCCACATAGAACTTATACTGATGTTCACCCTCTGGGAGGTCCAGAATGGCCACAAAGTTATTGTGACTGCAGAAAGAGAGAGGGAGAGAAGAAAGTTAACGTGGTCAGTACGTAATGTCCTCCTATGCAGTGAATTAGGCAGTGGACAGTGTAGGAAACACACCGCACTCCACCTGTTTAAAAAGTCTCTATGGCTAACCCTGGTATTGATGGCTGGATTGTCAGGAAGTTGTCGCGCCCTCTGGTGGGGAAGAACAGACCTTCCCTCCCTCGTTCCAGTGTGGAATGTTCCAGATGCAGTTGGTGACACACTTGAGGGATTTCTGTAGGGATTTCTCCAGTAGATTGGTGGAACCCTCTGGTTAGGACAGCTGCCTCACAGCGCCAGATATAACCTCAGATATAATGCACCTTTGTGTCCACAGACTCCAACAATACATTTCATAACTGTCCACTGCACAGGAATCCCCCAACAAGGCATTTGTGAACCAGATGAGTTTTTGTAACAATCCTGTAGTTTCACCATCGTCATTGCTGAGACTAACTTCATCCCAGATTTATCTAATTAATGGATTTTAAATTCTAATAGTTGCCATTGGTGGGATCTGAACTCCTGTCTTGGAGCATTAGTACAATAGTCCAGGCCCCTGGATTATCTGCCTTGGTGTACATTATCCAAAGAAATACATCCTATCCTGTATCTAATCACTGCATACATTCCAGTGAAAAATATTCTTGTCTGTTACTACGTCTGCTATCCAATATTATATGTATTTACACACCTCAGTTTACAACACTGTGTATATTAAACAATGACATTTATCTCTCCAAAACTATATATGCAAACCAATTAAATATGTCCATGTCTGTAACTGTGAATTTTATCCAAAATGTCCCAGTACACAGCAATATGCATTCGAAACAGCATAACCCCACATGTCCCACTCTATATATGAACTAATTTTTGTCACTACTCTAATACCATACATCCGTGTCATTATCTATACCAACCAACAAAATATACCCAGTGCCTGTCGTTCTTTTCATTATGTAATACAATATACCCAGTGTCTGTTACTGTGTTCATTACGTATTACAATATATCTGCATTAAGCAATGCAATATACTTATGTCTCTTATCCTTTAATGTATTGAAACATACCCATGACTTACCAATGAAATATACTCCAGTAGCTTAGGAATGTGCCTTACTGCAAGGGAACGCAGTGTGTGGATGCTGCGTGCAAACACCGTGCATCACTCGCTCCAAGCTTACTATAAGCAGTGTGCTAGATTTCAGTAGCATGTGAACATTTGCTTTCCCCCAATCTGAGGCTGTTTTGTACAGAGTGTACATTGCCTGTCTGGTAGTCTATCAGAGACGCCAGCCTGGACTCGTGCCGAGCTGATAATGAGAAACTCAGGGAAGGTTACAAAGAACACCTACCTTCTGGTGAGTGGAATTTTGTTGGTCCACCCATTGAAGGACCCAGAGATGAAAACCTCCTTCCCACCCCCTTTCCACCGAAACACTGTTGGACGAGCCTGTTTGGACAATTTGTCAGAAACTTCCAGGTCCTGCTGCCAGGCAAAGAACTCCTTCTCCATTGGGGCCTGGAAAACAGAAGATAATACTGAAACTTAATTCAGTCGCTGGCTTTTTTCACACTATACCTCTCCAACTTGTTTTATAGTTCAAGTCATTTAAGATGAGGAAAATTACAACAGTTCACGGAAAAATCCAACTGCCCAAGTGATTTCAAACAGTGGTGAGCCACACAGTGGGAAGGTCCCACATTCCAACTTCAGTGTGTGAGCTGATAACAATTGGAGAGGCAATAACAGTGAAACCATTGGTCTTATCAAGCTATAAAGGAGGGATAAATCAGACAAGCTTTTGGCTGTCAACCCTTACTCACTGTATGTACACTGTTCAAAGGACACAGGCTGACTTTCGACATGCTGTTCTCCCCCCGGGTTGATAGCCTGCCAACATTCATTACCCAGACTCAAAGACCTTTGGGACAAGTTACACATAGCAAATTGGAACAAGACCAGTTTATACAGCAGTGCAGTACCAGGAATGGATAAACACTAGAATCCGTTGTAAAGATACCATTACTTTGATTTCCTCAGCGTGAAAGATGTCTGCATCCTCTGGACTGTCCATCAGAATCTTTGGCCGATCGTGTTCTTTGGTATGAATAGCGCTGCCGGTGCTGTCCCTCCGAGGGGGCTTGTGAACCCCCTGGCGGTCCATCGCTGCACGTTCACTGCTTGTGTTTCCCATCTTTCCTTTCTCGGCGCACTAACAAATTTCTAACTGAGGCAAATGAAAAGAGCAAAAAAAGGTCACTCTGAGAAAATGCAATCAATTAGTCATGGACACAACAGTTACTGTTGGGTCGGGGGCTGGGAGAGGAGGGCAAAGGGGTGGTGGGGAAATGGGAAAGGGAGGGAAATAGAGAGAAAGGGCGCAAGCCTGAAACATTCATTCTGTTTCTCTCTCCACATCCTCTTACCCAACCCGAGGGGTTAATCAAGGCAGACAGGTTCAACAGGAACTCTGAAGCAGCTGCCTAACATGGGTGGTGAAAACTTGGACAGCAGTGGGGTGGCACGGTAGCACAGTGGTTAGCACTGCTTTCTCACAGAGCCAGGGACCTGGATTCGATTCCCGGCTTGGGTCACTGTCTGTGCGGAGTTTGCACATTCTCCCCGTGTCAGCAAGCGTTTCCTCCGGGTGCTCCGGTTTCCTCCCACACTCCAAAAATGTGCGGGTTAGGTTGATTGGCCATGCTAAATTGACCCTAATTTCAGGGGGATTAGTAACGTAAATATGTGGAGTTATGGGGATAGGGTGGGATTGTTGTCGGTGCAGGCTTGATGGGCTGAATGGCCTCCCTCTATACTGTAGGGATTCTATGATTCAGTGGAATTTTCTGGTCACTGACTGGGCGGATGACCACAGTTAAAGTGGCAACGAGCAACCTGTGCCAAAAGGAATACAGATGTCCAGTATAAGTGGAGAATGGCTTCCTCACTGTGAGCTGGAAAGACAAGAGGCCGAACATCTTATTTACCCGAACCTTAGATACAAAGCGGATTTCATACCGGCTCGGATGGCACTCAGTGAACCAAGGTCCGTGTCGCCTGTTGACTCACCAGGGCAGAATTGGATTGGAAATGTGCTTCTGGAAGAAAAGGAAAAAGAACATTATTATCAGCATCAAACAGCCAAGAAAGTGATCACCTGATGTCAGTTAAACTTCATAAAAAGTTTAGAGTTGGAACTTGGAATGTGTGTAGGATGCTTCAGCTTGGCAAAGCACAGTTGCTTACAAAGGAAATGGAGAGAATTGGCGCGGGTACGTGTGGGCTGGCAGAAGTGCTTTGGGAAGGACAAGGTCACTTCACAACATTAGAAGGGCACATCATAGTTTACTCTGCAGGATAAACAATTGGATATAAATCAGTAATAGGGTCATAGTTGTGAGCCTTAATGCAAAACCAGGTTTGGTTCAAACTTACAGACCAACATCAACTGCCGCAGGAGATGCTGCAGTCCTTTTACATGACATGTTAAAGTCCATGTAACAAACTCCAAAGAAAAGCATTCTGGTCGTTATGGGTGATTTCAATACCAAGGTTGATGCATGATTCCAGATAGCAAATTGCCCATCTGTATTCGGAGAGACTAATAAAGCCAGAGAGTGCCTTTGGGACTTTTGTGAAGAACTTGGTTTGGTTCTGGCCAACACACGCTCAAAGGCATTTGAATTATAGAATCATAGAATCCTACAGTGCAGAAGGAGGCTATTCGGCCCATTGAGTCTGCACCGACCACAATTCCACCCAGGTCCTATCCTCATAACCCCATGTATATACCTTAGCCAGTCCCCCTGACACTCAGGGGCAATTTAGCATGGCCAATCCCCCTAACCCGCACATCTTAGGTTAGGTTGATTGGCCAGGTTAAAAATTGCCCCTTAGAGTCCTGGGATGGGTAGGTTAGAGGGATTAGCGGGTAAATATGTGGGGATAGGGCCTGGGTGGGATTGTGGTCGGTGCAGACTCGATGGGCCGAATGGCCTCCTTCTGCACTGTAGGGTTTCTATGATTTTCTATGATTTTCTATCTTTGGCCTGTGGGAGGAAACCCACACAGACACGGGGAGAACGTGCAAACTCCACACAGACAGTTATCCAAGCTGGGAATCGAACCCAGGTCCCTGGCACTGTGAGGCAGCATGGCTAACCACTGTGCCACTATGCTGCCCCAAAAGCTTGACTAATGTTTCTGCCCGGTTATGAACCGGGGACCTTTTGTGTGTTAGGCGAATGTGATAATCACTACACGGGACCTCACCACATGGACAAACTAAGAATCAGACTGATTATATTCTAGTAGCAAAACGATGAGAGATCCTGTGTAAGGATTTGCACGACATATCCAGCAGCAGACTGTGATACTGATCATCATTTACTACTGGCAATATTGAAGGTCAGAGTGGACTAAAGGGTGCACAAGAACTCTCCAGAAGGTAGCTGATGAGAGAACAGCACAAGAGTTTTGGCAAACCACAAAATCTGTTCTGGATGTAGCAAAGGAAATAGTGAGATTTGGACAGACTGAGACAGAAAGGATGAATGTCTGAGGAGACTTTTTTCCTGATTGAAGTCGAGAGACAGGCAAAGAGGGAAAAGGACGTGGATTGTTACAAAGGTTTAAAGGCAGGAATTCAAAAAAAGCCGTGGATAAGAAAAACAGCTAAATGACAGAATCCCTACAGCGCAGAAAGAGGCCATTTAGCCCATCGAGTCTGCACTGATCACAATCCCACCCAGGCCCTTTCCCATAACCCTACCTATTTATCCTGCTCGCCCCCTGACACTAAGGGGCAATTTAGCAAAGCCAATCAACTTAACCCGCTGGACTGAGACAGAAAACTGAAACATCCGGAGGAAATCCACGCAGACACGGGAAGAACGTGCAGACTCCATACAGACATCACATGCGATGAATTAGAAAGGCAATATACAGAAAACTTTCCAAACAGTTTGATCAATTACACAAAAAAGTTTCAACCATGCCTGCACTGCATTCAACAAGTTTTTGGCAAGAATAAAGTGGAAGTGAAGAAAATGGATGCACGATGGCGTGAAAATCGTGGGTACCTTTACAAGGATGTTGGTGAATTGGAATTTAAAGGCCAAGTTGAATGTGAGCCTCCTCCGCTTCAAGCTGAGATACAATGAGTCATTCATCAGACAGGCCAGCCGTAAGGCCATGGGCTCACACAATATACAGGCAGGGTGACTTAAGATGGAAGGAGAATTGGAGCAGGGCAAGATGTGTGGAAAATGTTTGTCACTGAGGGAGACCGGCGAGTGCTCAGAGGACTGGACTGATTCTACCTTTATCCCACCTCTGAAGAAAGGAGACCTGAAACAATGCTCAAATAATAGGACAATTGCTTTGATCAAGTCACCAATCTTAGAATCATAATGTGTAAAGTTGAAGAAAACCAGCAGCAAATATGCACGTGCTTCGCTGACTTTGAGAAGGAATTTGATTTTGGCTCTGCTGGAAGCTCTGGTTGACAACAATGAGACACCCGCCACATTGAATCAACTTGCCAGCCAAGCTTTATTGCAAACAACGAACTCGAGTCAGAGTTGCCAGCAGCCTATCAGAATGGTTGAGTCAAAAAGGAATGCAAGACAGGAGGGTGTCCTCTCACCATATTTATTCAACATCCGAGCAGAAATGGTTATGAGAAAAACTTCATGAATATAAAAGGTGGGATACTGATCGGTAGATGGCGAGTTTTGAATCTTCAATATGCTGATGACATTATTCTACTCATTAACTCAGTCGAGAAGCTACAGCAGTTGGTGGATCATCTTGATCAAGTTAACCAGTTGTGATCTCCTGATCAACATCGACAAGACAAAGGTGATGGGGCCAGATGGAAAGACCTGCAAGATCCTGATAATAGAGTTCAGCTTGAACAGGTTGATAGCTTCCACTATCTTGGGTCACTCATCATGTTTTTTTAAAATTCATTCATGGGAATTGGGTGCCGCTGACTGGGCCAGCATTTATTGCCCATCCCTAATTTCCCTTGAACTGAATGGCTTTCTGGGCCACTTCAGAAGGCAGTTGAGAGTCAACCACATTACTGTAGCTCTGGAATCATACGTAGGCCAGATCAGGTAAGGACGGCAGATTTCCTTTCCTAAAGGACATTAGTGAACCAGATGGGTTTTTTCAACAATCGGCAATGGTTTCGTGGCCATCAGTAGATTCTTAATTCAAGATTTTAAAAAAAATTGAATTCAAATTCCACAATCTGCCGTGGTGGGATTCGAACCCAGATCATGAGCTAAATTTCTGGATTAATAGTCCAGCGATAATACCACTAGACCATCACCTCTAAGATGTAAGACGCAGAGTCTACCAAGAGAATTCAAGCTAGATTTAGCAAGGGTTGTGAACTCACTGAAAAAAGAGTATGGAATAGCCACAGCATCTCAATTACAACAAAAATTCATCTTCTAAAAGCCTGGGTGTGACTGGTGACAATGTGTGGCTGTGAAAGTTGGACCATCAAGAAGAGTGATGAGGCTCGAATAAGAGTATCAGAAATGTTTGGACTCAGATGGATATGATGTATGTTGTGGGTGGCCAAGCGGGCAAACGAGTGGGTGCTTGAGAAAGTGGTGTTGAGGACCTACTCTGAGGCAGTGATATGAAGGACACTCCTATATTTTGGATGTGTCATGTGAATAGGAGGGGAGTGTTTGGAAAAAGATAATATAAGGTACAACACCTGGAAAATGTTGGATAACATCAGAACGTGAACTGGTTTCCCTGTGGGACAGGCAGTGAGGGCAGCAGAGAGTGGAAACCAACAGAGAAAGATTATTCATAGTACGGCCAACCTTCTGAACGAGGATGGATGGAAGGCACACAGAGGACGCCTGACACTCTGAGTATATCAGACGTGTGGGATTTTACTTTTGTTTTGTGTGGATTGGGTGAAGATGTGCTGGTTAGATGCATTGGCCATGCTAAATTCTCCCTCAATGTATCCAAAGAGGCGCCGGAGTGTGGCGGACTCGGGGATTTTCACAGTAACTTCATTGCAGTGTTAATGTAAGCCTACTTGTGACACTGATAAATAAACTTTAAACATAAGCCAGAGTAGTCGAGAGAACAAACAGCAGAAGCCTGGAGAAAGAGAGCAGCCGCTCCCCTCAGGCCGCTGTCGAGGATGAAGGAGCGGGGGACAAAGCGGCCGCGCAGCCCCGGCCTCCCCCAGACCAGACCCCCGCCCGGCCCAGGGGCTCAGACCAGACCCCCGCCCGGCCCAGGCCGCCCCCCGCCCGGCCCAGGCCGCCCCCCGCCCGGCCCAGGCCGCCCCCCGCCCGGCCCAGGCCGCCCCCCGCCCAGCTCAGGGGCTCTGAAGGTCACTCACCCGCTACCGTTCCGGGTCTCTCCCCCCGGATTGTTTATACCGGAACACAGCTTCCCCAGTCCACCAATTAGAATCGGCCAAGCGGTCCGTCCAAATATCTCGTCCCCGGAACAATGAATCGTCTGATCCAGGGCCGGACAGTCACTCTGTCAGTGTGCGGATACAGTAAGAAGTCTCACAACACCAGGTTAAAGTCCAACAGGTTTATTTGGCAGCACACACCACCAAAAGTGTGCAGATAAACAGACTGAGCTGTTATTGCTCTAACCAGAACCACACTGACATTCTATTACTCTGATGATAATCATCCTGAGGGTTTATTACTCTGATGATCATCATCCTGAGGGTTTATTACTCTGATGAGAATCAGTCTGAGGTTTTATTACACTGATAATAATCAGTATGAGGGTTTATTACTCATAATAATCAGTCTGAGGGTTTATTACTCTGATGACAATCAGTCTGTGGATTTATTACTCTGATAATAATCAGTCTGAGGGTTTATTACTCTGATGATAATCAGTCTGAGGGTTTATTACTCTGATAATCAGTCTGAGGGTTTATTACTCTGATGATAATCAGTCTGAGGGTTTATTAGTGATAATAATCAGTCTGAGGGTTCATTACTCTGATAATCAGTCTGTTTATTACTCTGATGATAATCAGTCTGAGGGTTTATTACACTGATAATAATCAGTCTGAGGGTTTATTACTCTGATAATAATCAGTCTGAGGGTTTATTACTCTGATAATAATCAGCCTGAGGGTTTATTACTCTGATGATAATCAGTCTAAGGGTTTATTACTCTGATAATCAGTCTGAAGGTTTATTACTCTGATGCCAATCAGTCTGAGGGTTTATTACCCTGGTAATAATCAGTCTGAGGGTTTATTACTCTGATAATAATCAGCCTGAGGGTTTATTACTCTGATATTAATCAGTCTGAGGGTTTATTACTCTGATGATAATCAACCTGTGGATTTATTACTCTGATGATAATCGGTTTGTGGGTTTATTATCCTGATGACGATCAGTTAAAGTTTATCACACGAATGGTAATCAATCTGTGGGTTTATTGTTCCAATGATATCAGATTAAAGGTTTTTTACTCTAATAATAATCAGGAAAGCCCCGCCCACCACCACCACCCTCTTCTGGGTGACTGAATGTTCTTTTATTGAACAATTTCTCCTTGAATTTGATTCCCCCGACTTTACTTCCCCACACCATGCTTTCTGTAATTATTCCATTCCAATCTCCCGGTTTCTCCATTGTATCTGTCCTGATGTTGCCGCCTGGCACTTCCACAATGTCCTCCTTTTTCTGAATGTGGATTTCCCCCCCAACATGTGATTGACAGGGTCCTCAACCATATCCCCCCATTTCCCGCACTGCTTTCCTCAGCCCTCCCTTCCTTCCCAGAACTACAATAGAGTTTCCCTTGTCCTCACTTTCCACCCCACCAGCCTCAATATTTAAAGGATCATCCACCTTTACCACCTCCATCATAATTCCAGCAGCAAACACATCTTCCCTCCCCTCCTGTCGGCATTCCAAAGGTGTAGTTCCCTCTGTGCAGTTAGGAAGGGTGTTCTGGGATTTTGAATGAACGACAGTGGAGGAAAGGCGATTAATATGGGGTGGCACAGTGGTTAGCACTGCTGCCTCACAGCTCCAGGGACCCGGGTTCAATTCCAACCTTGGGTGACTGTGGTGTGTGGAGTTTGCGCATTCTCCCCGTGTCTGCGTGGGTTTCCTCTGGTTTCCATCCAAAGATGTGCGGGTTAGGTAGATTGGCTGTGCCAAATTCTCCCTTAGGTTAGATAGATTAGCCATGGGAAAGGTGTGATGGGGCATGGGTAAGATGCTCTGTCAGAGAGTCGGTGCAGATTTGATGGGCTGAATGGCCTCTTCTGCACTTTAGGAATTCTATAATTCCCAAGTCAGGGTGGTGGGTGCCATGGAGACGATCTTGCTGTTGGTGGCATTCTTATGCATCTGCCGCCCTTGTCCTTCGAGATGGTAGAGATGGCAAGTTTGGAAGGTGCTGTCGAAGGAACCTTGGTGAGCAGCTGCAGTGCCTCTTATAGCCTATTGTGCTGCCACTGTGCCATATGCATGAGCTTGAAGTGAACACAGTAGATTGTACATGGAAAATACAAGTAAATCGCTGCTTCACCTGGGGCTTTGGATGGTGGAATGGAGGAACCAGGGTTTGAATCCCACCACGGGATTCGGTGATGACATTGAAACCATTGTCAATTGTCATCATCCATCTGTAATGCCCTGTACAGAAGGAAATCTTCCATCCTTACCCGGTCTTGCCTACATGTGAATCCAGACCCACAGCAGTGTGGTTGATTGTGTCTGTGTGGAGTTTGCACGTTCTCCCTGTGTCTGCGTGGGTTTCCTCCCAGTGTCCAAAGATGTGCGGGTTAGGTTGATTAGCCACACTAAATTTTCCCTTAGGAGGCACGGTAGCACAGTGGTTAGCACTGCTGCTTCACAGCTCCAGGGACCTGGGTTCGATTCCCGGCTTGGGTCACTGTCTGTGTGGAGTTTGCACATTCTCCTCGTGTCTGCGTGGGTTTCCTCCGGGTGCTCCGGTTTCCTCCCACAGTCCAAAAATGTGCGGGTTAGGTTGATAGGCCATGCTAAAAATTGCCCTTAGTGTCCTGGGATGCGTAGGTTAGAGGATTAGTGGGTAGGATATGGGGGTAGGGCCTGGGCGGGATTGTGGTTGGTGCAGACTCGATGGGCCGAATGGCCTCTTTCTGTGCTGTGGGGTTTCTAAGATTTTCAAATTGCCCCTTAGTGTCCCAGGATGTGTAGGTCAGAGGGATTAGCGGAATAAATGTTTGGCATTGTGGGGAAAGGATCGGGGGTAGGATTGTAGTCAGTCAGACTTGATGGGCTGAATAGCCTCCTTCTGCACTGTAGGATTTTATGATCTATGACTCTCTTAACTGCTGTCTGTAATGGACTAGGAAACCCTTTGGTTCAAGGGCAATTGGAGATGGGCAATAAATGTTGGCCCAGCCAACGATGTCCATCCACATCCCATAAATGAATAAAAAAATAACAGGTGTTTCCAGAGGAGCTCGCCCATAACGCCCCAACCCCAAAACATCCATTTCTGTTTATTCAATAGCTGAATGCTGCCTCCTGACAGTCACTTATTTATATTCACATTCCCAGATCTATTTCTCTTTACTCTCAAACCAAGGCTTAGCTGTCCTTTAATCTGCCCGCATTGCACAGTATATGTTAATACACATCATTGAGTTTCCTTGGCTGATATATCTCCGGCTGGGCTATTGTACTGTGGAATCTTTGCAGCTTTAGTGCGATCTTCCTGAGAGTTAACTGTGCGAAAGGGGCAAACGAAAACCATGCAAACCGCTTCTAAATCTCGCAACACCTTTGCTTTGCTGTGTAATATTTTTATCTGTTTCTGTTGGCTCAATTACTTATCAATAAATCTGCTGATAGCTTTGTTTCTGCAAAGTGGTCTTGGTGTCAATTTCCTCGGCATCCTTTGCACCAACAACAAGGAACAGATGAAGGCAGGTTGCATTTTGCATCTTGCTGATAGAAATTGTATTCATGGCATTTGCTTTTTGAGTGATTCTATTCCATCCTCCCCCCAGTGGTTTTCTCCCCCTCTCCCACTGTATCCAGCAGGGGGGGTCAATGGATAACAAACCCAGAACAGGAACTCCAAATTACTTCCCCCTCTTGGTTCCAAGAATTACTGGTCCAATTTCTTTCAACCAAGCAGTCATCTGTAAGCCCTATCCCAGACTGAAACAGAGTAATCAGGGTCAGGAATGAGGAGGAATGTTTAACTATCGTTTTAATTCATAACCTGGTTACAGTACGGCAATGTGGCCAATTCCCAAGTACAGGTGTGAATATATACTGCCCAGATGTGCAGGACACAGCCAAGATTTCAGCATGTGACCTCATCTACAAGGCACTCGGTTTACAGATGGATTCAAGTTTATTTCTTAGTAACACAAGTAGACTTGTACTAACACTGCAATGAAGTTACTGTGAAAATCCCCAAGTCGCCACACTCCGACGTCTGTTCAGGTACATTGAGGGAGAATTTAGCATGGCCAATGCACCTAACCAGCACGTCTTTCAGACTGTGGGAGGAAACCAGAGCAAACCCACGCAGACACGGGAGAACGTGCAGACTCCGCACAGACAGTGACCCAAGCCAGGAATCAAACCCAAGTCCCTGGCAACAGTGCTAACCACTGTGCCACCCGGGATTGATGATAAAACCAGGCCCAGATCCTCAAAGTGACAATCTCATGGATATCCACATATCCCCAAGTTTCCGCCTCATGCAATGGTTACAGTACTCTGGGAGACACTAAACCCAGGCTGCCAACTCTCCAGGGGAAATCCTGGAGTCACCAGGAATTAAAGATTAATCTCCAGGACGCTGCTGTGAATAACTCCGGGCGGGAGATTCCATAGAGACATTTAAAACATTTCCCACAACACTTTTATTTATTAATGAAACAATCAGAGACGGGACAAGGCTATTCAACTGGGTGGGGAGATCGGAGGCTGGAGTCATGCAATGAATCCTTCAGGAACATAACCAAGCAGAGTTGACAACCTAACGCTGAGTGGAATCCAAGCGCTTTTACATTTCAGCCAGTACAACACACGGGAGACCAGAGTTACTGTAGGTGACAAATTAGTGTTTAAAATCTCATATTGTGTTTCATGGACTGTAGTACCAACATGATCTGAGAGATCTCCCCTTCATCCTGTTTAATGCAGAGACATCCACACATTATCAATTTGAAATGTCTAAGACCTTTAATTGTGGGACACAAGCACAGTTGCCTTTCCTTTATTCGCTGCTTATATTGTCCACAGAGTAACACTGCCACCTGCTGACAGATAAATGCAAAGTGCATGTGCCTGAAAATACCCTCATACAGCAGAGAGGGGCACACAGGTACATCACGATTGGTAGATGAAAAAAAGGCCAAGGTCTAACTAGTTCGCCGTCTCCCATCCCGGTACTCTGCACGTCCTCCCCGTGTCTGCGTGGGTTTCCACCAGGTGCTCCGGTTTCCCTCCACAGTCCGAAAGACGTGCTGGTTAGGTGCATTGGCCGTGCTAAATTCTCCCTCAGTGTACTCATTAGTTGTTGACTAATCGTAGTGCGCAATCACACAACACTGTGGCTATACCCACACCAACTGAACGACAACCGTTCAAGAAGGCAGCTCGCCACCATCTCAAGAGCAATTAGGGACAGACAATAAATGATGGCCTAGCCAGCGACACCCACACCCTGTGAAAAATTACATTAAAAACTTCTATGACAAGAATAATAATTGGAGATCAGATGCATTTTGAATCGTGAGGGGTTTGGACTGGGTAGGCAGCGAGAAACTGTTCCCAACGGTGGGAGGGTCTAAAACAAGAGAACACAGACTTAGGGTAATCGGCAAAAGGAGCAACAGAGACATGAGAAGGAAATATTTCACGTGTGATTGGCTAAGATCTGGAAGCGCTGCCTGAGTGTGTGGTGGAGGCACATTTAATTGAGGCATTGAAGAGGGAATTGGAATATCTGAAAAGGAAGAATGTGCAGGCTTACAGGGAAAGGGCACTTGGTGAATTGTTCAAGTGGAGAGCTGGTGCATGCATGATGGGCTGAACGGCCACCTCCTGTGGTGCAACAATTCTGAGATTCGGAGAGAGTTTAGGACAGAAACAGGCATGAGCCCCCCAGTGGTGGACAGCTTTCAGAACCATAGCTCCCAAATCACCTGATCCTCCTAAACGTTACTCCACTCACCACGGCCTGGTCCTTGTATGATGTCCTGATCGACAGAAGCAGACGCCAAGTGTTGCTGCTTAAGCTCAAAGCTCCAGTGTAATCCATTGTGAAGGGCTCCTACCCACTTTCAAACTGATCTCCCAATTGCAACCATGATGTCCCTGGGAGGCTTTGAATAGAGGGTAGAACAGCTCTCGACAGAACAGGCAACAACGTACGGGGAAAATGACACTGGGCCAGTTATAAATACTTCGTCATGCCCAAGCAAGGCTGTGCACAGGCTGTGGCTGGGATTCAGCCATCTGTTTGATCCTGTTGAGGATTGGGGAATGGTCGTGGGGCAAACAACAAACTTCAAAAGATTGTGAACGAAGCCCAGTCCATCACTCAAACCAGCCTCCCATCCATTGACTCTGTCTACACTTCCTGCTGCCTCGGAAAAGCAGCCGGCATAATCAAGGACCCCACGCACCCCAGACATTCTCTATTCCACCTTCTTCCAATCGGGAAAAAGATACAAAAGTCTGAGGTCACGTACCAACCGACTCAAGAACAGTTTCTTCCCTGCTGCTGTCAGACATTTGAATGGACCTACCTTGCATTAAGTTGATCTTTCTCTACACCCTAGCTATGACTGTAACACTACATTCTGCACTCTCCTTTCCTTCTCTATGAACGGAATGCTTTGTACAGCGCGCAAGAAACAATATTTTTCACTGTATGTTAATACATGTGACAATAATAAATCAAATCAAAACAAGGGGAAGAAGGACTACAAGCCATCATCTTCCAAATGCAAAGCCAGCCCAATGCCATTCCAAAGTGCAGCTTGAGCAGCATCGTTAAAGCTGCTCTCCCAATGCCTCCTGAAAGGGGGTTTTCTCCAGGTTCTGTAGTGATCATCTGACGGAGTCGCTGTTTCAAAAGGGATAGTCAAAACACAACTTCATGAATGGTGTTAGCACGCCCTGCTGTCACTGCCTCTCATGGTGTGGGAAATGTTCAGCGAGCGTTACCAGTGAGAGTTCCTCATCTGTGCTACCTGGTGAAGCAGCGCCGTGTGGCTGGCATACAGCTTCTGCTGCTGGTCGATGTCCATCCATTTCACTGCACCCGCATCGTCCCCTGCTTGAAGATTCAGCTTTCCCACACTGTCGCCTGCGGCGAGAGAGAGGCAGAAGAAGTTTTTTAAAAAGTTTATTTTAGTGTCACAAGTAGGCTTACAGTAACACTGCAATGAAGTTATTGTGAAAATCTCCCAGTCGCCACACTCCGGTGCCTGTTCGGGTACACTGAGGGAGAATTTAGCATGGCCAATGTACCTAACCAGCACGTCTTTCGGACTGTGGGGGGAAACCGGAGCACCCGGAGGAAACCTACGCAGACACGGGGAGGACGTGCAGACTCCACACAGACAGTGACCCAAAGCTGGGAAATCGAACCCGGGTCCCTAGCGTCATGAGGTAGTGCTAACCACCGTGCTGCCCCTCAACTCAGCAAAGGCGATGGAGAGTTATACCGTTTGAGGTAGGGAGATTGTGGTGTTTGGGGAGGGTATAGCACACAGGACAGGCACAGAGAAAGGGGCAGATGCCATACTGATTGACCCCATCACAATTTACTGCTGAAGATTGGCCTGTGTGACAAGAGGCTGAGGAGAGAGCGAGTGAACCATCACCAGAGGAAATATTCCCCAGCGAGAGTCATCACCACCCGGACAGATAAGACAGAAAACTGACAAAGGCTAAATACATAATACATCCAACAATACCCAGGCCAAGGTAACCAACCATCCTGGATTTTCCAGGACTGTCCCAGGATTCAGCTTTCTGTCCCGTGTCCGAGCTTCCAGGGATGCCATGTGTCCCGGGATAGCTCTTGTGTCTGTATGTTTTGTGTCCTGTCCTGCTCCACCTGCAAAGATCTGAGTCCACACCACCCCGCGGGAGCACAGGGAGTCAGCGTTAATCCACTGAATATCTTTTTGGCACTGCAGGAAGCTGGAGTCAATCTGTCCTCATTAGGGTCACAAAACCCTAAGTGCAGACTACTTTGCCCTTCCACACAGTCTTCCCTTCCACAGGCAGAAACTGGTTCTTATTTAAGTGCCCAAACCTTTCCCCACTTTGGACCAGCTGCTCTGAATGACGAGTGCAGCATACACTCAGTTATCACGGTATTTGCAGCCAGTACTCTTCGGAGAGGTGCTCAGCTTTGATGGCTGGTTGGGTTTGAAGAAGGGGTTCACAGAGTTGTCCAAATCTCACCACCACCCCACTCCCTGGCCAACTCCTACGGGTCACATGTCAGCATCTCCTCTACCCCACTCTACCTCTTGGCCAAGTGCCCCAATATTTGTTTTAACCCCAGAGTCGGTCACCCTGACCCAGGCTGCTATGAAATTTTCCCAGGATTGGGCACCTCCTGAATTGTCTACCTGCCCCAACCCTGGGCCCAGCCAGTCACTGAAATGGAGATGGGAGAGTCTCATTGTTCCTTCCACCAGGAGGGGAGCTCTGGGGAGGGGCAGGGGGGGGGGGGGGGGGGGGGGGAGGGGACACCGGGCACCCGGTTTCTGTTGAGCTGCAGGTTCAAGGAAACGTTAGGTGTCAGCCGTGTCTCAGTAGCAGAATGCTCACCCAAGACCGGGAGTTCAAGTCTCACATCCGAGACTTGGGAACACATTCCAGGCTAACACTCCAGTGCAGTACTGAGGGAGTGCTACATCGCTGTTTGTGGGATCTTGCTATGGATAAACAGCTGCTACGTTTTGTACATAAGTGAGAGCCCTTCAAAAGGTGGCTAAAGCACTTTGCGACATTCTGATGTTGTGAAAGGTGCTGTAAGTCTAGATCTTAAAAGCAATAATATTTATAATGTAAGAGGGCCAACAAGGGAGAATGGGGAGTGAAACTCTCTGCACAAAGGCCTGAGGTTGGAAGATTAGGATCAGTACAAGCGAACCTGAGCGCACACAGAAGTTACAATGGAGCCTTCACCTCCCAGGATAACATCCACTAACACAGCCAAGGCAAAAATCATTACCCTTCTCATCGTGGAAATTCATAGCCACCGTCTCAATCCAAGCATTATCAGTGTTCCGGGGATCATCAACATATCCTTTGTAGACCTGAGGGTGCAGAACTCAGTTAATATTCAAGCAGATGTGTAGTTTGAATTCTGGTATCAATAGCTGCATTCCCCTCCCACCCCCACCTCGAGAATTAACCAGATGATGCACGGTACGGTGAGTACTCAAAAGCTACGCCATTATTTCTTGTGCACAAGGAGAACAAATAGTGGGTCTCACTATGATGTAAAACAGTTTCAATTACAGCATTTTGCAGCCAATACGTGCCAGTTAAAACACCAAGAGCATTACAGTTTGGTGTGCACTTTCAACCAATACAATTCAGCATCTTTTCAATCCTTGGTTTGCATATTTATTGCGATACACGCAGACGTACTGAGTCCTTGACATTTTAGCACACAACGTTCAGTAAACATCCTTATCCTCCCTAACCACAAACCCCACCCAGAAGTGGGTCTCAAAACTTACTTATACTGATCAAGCAGACCTACATCTTTCACCTGCCGACGGCTGCCTCCAACTCCTCCCCCCCCCCACACCCACACACTGTACTGAGCCAAATTGGCTTGTAGTTTGACCGAGAAATTCTCCACCTACAGAAGATACTGAAAAAGTGTGATCGAGAGGGAGGAGTGAGAGGCAGATAAGAACAGATCCGAGATGCCAGACTGATGGAGGAATAGGGCAGTGTGAAGGTAGGGAGGCAGAATGACATTGTGAGGAGACTAAAAGCTCACGCTGTATATTTTTATCAAATATATATAAGTATGCTCATCACTATTTCGAAAATTGTTTATAACTGACCTGTAAAATGGCCAAAACTGTATCGATCTAAGACTCCTGAACAAAAGAAGCCACCTTGCAGTTTCAGGGACACTCACACCTTGTTATCACTGAAGAGCTACCTGTGGACTGCACAGCCCAATTACAAAGGGAGCTACATGAAGGCCATTTGTATTTGATAAGCCAGGTTGGCCACTGAAGACTGAGGCAATGGCCAATCAACGTTCACTTTAGCCCATAATGGCTGAGAGGTTATCAGCCTGGAACACAAAGCCAATTCCCAGAAACTGGGCAAACATCCTTTGTTGAAAACATTGTGGCAAGGTAAAGTCATGTCACATGTGCCTCTGACTTGTGGGATGAGTAATATGGCCTTGCTGAACTGCATAGTTCACTCTGCTGTTTAACATCTGACTAGCAGGCCACACTGAAAGAGCTCTGGCCCAGTGTGGACACCTGGCCCCAGCGACCCTGTTTCTGCTGAAAGTCTGTACCATCACTTGCAAACTGATTAATCTCTGCATGTCTATCTCATCGTATGAAGTCAACACCACTGGAAAAGTGAATTTACTTGTGTTGTTTTTTAGCCTACCGACCTCCGTGAAGAAATACCTCACTGGACTTTGATTCTGGACTCTGGAACCCACGGGAAACAATATTTTGTTTCCCTGTGGTCTCTGCACTGTAAATCTCCCTTTTCTCCATCTCCGTCTTTCATATCTGAATGTGAGGGGGATGTTGCTGATCCTCTTTCACAATGAGCATGTGTACAAATAAACTAACCCTTCGAGTTCATCCTTTCACGAGTTTGATGTGGGTTATCAATAGAAAATTGGGTCACACCAAAACAGAGGGATTGGGAAATATGCCATTATTTAAAAAGAGGGAAACAAATCAAGACATCTTTCTATTTCTGGTTGGGTGGTGAGCGGAGAAATTAATGTTGTTTAAATTAACCTTCCTCCTGTCTGTCATAACATGCT
Source organism: Mustelus asterias (assembly GCF_964213995.1). Classification (NCBI taxonomy): domain Eukaryota; kingdom Metazoa; phylum Chordata; class Chondrichthyes; order Carcharhiniformes; family Triakidae; genus Mustelus; species Mustelus asterias. The sequence continues at coordinate 63,552,446 of NC_135813.1, read as the reverse complement.
GCCTAGAATAAAGTTAGAGGACATGGCAATGGGGCGGGGCGGGGGGGGGGGGGGGGGGGGGGTGGAGGTGACATGGATGGGATGGAGAGTGGCTGTGGGTTTAGCAGGGGTCCCAGAGGGAGAGAACGACAGATGGCGACAGTGTCTTGGTTTGTGGGCAGCAATTGAAGGGACAGAGTGGCATGGAGAGCAGAGCTGTGTGTGTTGCAGAGTAGCCAACAGATCTTGTAACTGAAGCACATTACAAATAATCCATTCCTATTGATGTAAAGTCACTAAATTCAAATTACTGGATTATAAAGAAATCAGGATTTAAGTCTACTGGTGACCATGAAACCATTATCAATTGTTACAAAAACCCAGCTGGTTCACTAATGTCCTTCAGGGAAGGAAATCTGCCATTCTTACTTGGTCTGGCCTACACGTGTCTCCAGATCCACAGCGATGTGGTTGACTCTTTATAATTGCCCTCTCAAGGGTCATTAGGGAAAGGCAATGATGGCCGAGGCCAGTGACACCCTCATCCCATCAAAAATGAATTTAAAAAATAAAGCTTCTTTGGACAAATCTTTCCACCACTGGAGTTTTCCACACCTCATTTATTGATATCTTGTAGCATAATTGACAGAATTTGAGGGTGGCACAGTGGTTAGCACTGCTGCCTCATAGTGTCAGGGACCCGGGTTCAATTCCAGCCTCGGGTCACTGTCTGTGCGAAGTCTGCACGTTCTCCCCGTGTCTGCGTGGGTTTCCTCCGAGTGCTCCGGTTTCCTCCCACACTTCAAAGATGTGCAGGTTAGGGGATTGGCCGTGCTAAATTGCCCCTTAGTGTCCCAGGATGTGTAGGTTAGGTGGATTAGCCATGGTAATTGTGTGGGGTTATGGGGATAGGGTAGGGGAGAGGACCTGTGTAAGACACTCGGTCAAAGACTCAGTGCAGACCTGATGGGACAAATGGCCTCCTTCTGCGTAGAGATTCTATGATTCTTCCAATCTATCAGCAACTCTAGATATAGCTCTAGGGGATCAAGGGATATTGGGGCCGGATGGCCTCTTCCTAGTTTATTTGTTAATTCCATAATCATTCTAACATGTGACTGCCAGGGAGGTGAACTAGAAGCAGCTTGCTGTTTCTCCATCCAAGATTCCTCCTTTCCTATGAATTATCAGGAGTAGACTTCACTTCCAGGAAGTATGTGATCCAATCCCTGGTGGTCTATTCGGATGCCAAAAGCTCCACCACCTACACCAGTTACTCATGTAATTATACATCTGAGCACAAAGGCTTGTGTGAGCTGAATGTTTATAATACAAATATCTTTTATCCATTATGTACTGGGATAATTAATAAAGTTTTCACACATGAAGTACACACAGTTGATTAAGGAAGAATAGGATGTACCATTCAGTAAACATTTTCATTAAACAGTCAGCCTTGCTCACACTGTTAGATTTGTGAAGCTGAATAAGGAATAAGAATTCTTCTGCCCCCCCTGGCTCTGCAATGGCTTGGCGCACCCCCCCCACACTTTATTAGTGCCTTTATGTGCACATTCTCATTGCCATCTAGTGAACCTCAGAGTGGCCTCTTTCTGTGCTGTTCTGATTCTAGGATTGTTCAGGAGAGTCTGAATGTGAAACATTCCGAATTGTTATATCCACCTCTGCAGGGAGGTGTGCCACAGTTTGAGGATCCCTGAAGTTAGGCGATGTTTCCATAGAATCCTATAGTGCAAAAGGAGGCCATTCGGCCCATTGAGACTCGATGGGCTGAATGGCCTCCTTCTGTGAGTCTGCACCGGCCACAATCCCACCCAGGCCCTATCCCCATAACCCATGCATTTACCCTAGCTAATCCCCCTGACACTAAGCGGCAATTTAGCATGGCCAATTCACCTAACCTGCACACATCTCTCCTCATATGGTCATTGCATTGGTTATATTTACTCTCAATGTTTCTTCTCTGTTTAGTACAGGAGAACTGACCAGTCTTTCACAAACATCTCCCATTCTCTCCCTCTCGCACACAGTATAATACCTCATTCTTTTTCCTAATAGGAAATACAGCACAGAAACAGGCCATTCAGCCCAAGCCGGTGTTTCTGCTCCACTTGTGTTTCCTCCCATTAACCTATCATCATAATCATCTATCTCCTTCTCCCTCATCTGAGAGAGATAAAGGTACAGCTTCCTTAATCATCTCGTGCATATGGACACTGCAGAGCGCTGCACTGACCAACGATCCCAGGTTTAATTCCCAGGCTGTTTAATGTTGGAAATCAGGTGGATCTCTCCAATGGGTCTCAAGGAACCTGCTGACACTCACATTCTGGGCTCATACCATCGAGAACCACCACTTGGGGAGGATGTGGAATTCTGACAGACAGCCAACGGAACAGTACCCAAGCAAAAGTCAACACCTTTCTAGATTGAGCATGTGTTCACTGCAGCATAAAACTTCCTCTGCACATTCCTTTGACAGACCTTCCAAACCGGAGATCGCTGCCATCTAGAAGGACAACGGTTGCAGACACATGGGAACGCCGCCACCTGCAAGTTCCCCTCCAAGCCACTCACCATTCTGACTTGGAAATATATCGCCGTTACATCACTGTCATTGGGTCAAAATCCTGGAATCTCTAACAGCACTGTGGGTGTACCTACACCATAGGGACTGCAGCTGTTCAAGAAGGCCGCTCACCACCAGCTTCTCGAGGGCAATTAGGGAAGGGCAATAAATGCTGACCCATATCGCATGAATGAATTTTTAAAAACTGCCTCAACAACATATAAAATCAAAACATTGGACAATGAAGTGCCTACTCAGAGTGTGACCTGCCTGAGATTCCAAACCCCATAGAGAAAACTGCTCACAAAAAATTCCAAATGAAATGACTACACTATAGATATCGTGTGTGGAGGGATAGGCTGCATGTTTTGAGCCTCCATTATGCATAATTAGGATATAAATACTGACCATCTCTCCAGCTTGGAACAGGGAGTCAATTAATAATTTCATCTTTTGTCTCTCGGCTTCTGGTAGCTGCAAGGAGTTCAATGTTTCTTCCCCAAACTCTCTCCTGAGAGTGACTGATACTTTCTCACCCGGGTCTATCATTCCCTGGAAGGAAAATACAAAGGAGAAAACATCCTGAGAGGACATCACCTGGTTTGTCCCCATCCTTATAACCTTTTAGACATTGACCCAGCTCCTATCAAAGGTACCAATTCAGCCAGCAGAGACTCTTTACCCTAGGCCGAATCCCCAGAACGGAGTGGGTGGCAATCCCAGGTTGAGTGCTTTCACATCACATCTCAAAGTCAATATCAGACTAAAGAACTACTGAGTCCAACACAGTGACAGTCTGAGCCACATGAGATTTCCAGTTTGTGTTGCACTGGGAAATGGGCTGTGCCTGCCCAAGCAGCAGTAAGAGGGGACCTTTTGCCCCACTTGTTAGAACTGGAGGCCAATCTGAGACAAAGGAAACATGTCGATTCAAAATGAAATGGATCGATATGGGACGTGTACAGGCGGTGCTGTGGACTCCTCACAATGCTGAGTGCTCCGTGGCATAGTCCTCGGAGCAGAGCAAAGGAACTGAAAAGGGATTCGGCTCCTAATTCCATCACGTAAGCTTTCCCCAGCAGAGGAATATCAGGACTTTGTGGGCACCTTTCAATGTCAAACACCAGTGAATGCTCACCGTGCACGTGAAGAACAGCACTTCTGGGGAGGAACTGTTGGGGTTGTGGAGGTGGTAGTGGGGGGGGGGGGGGGGGGGGGGTGGTGATGTTGGGGAGGGTGGTGGGGGGGGGGGGGTGGTGGGAGGGTGGTGATGGGGGGGATGGTGATGGGGGGGTGGTGAAGAGGGGCGCGGACGAGAGGAACACTGGAGAGGGAAAGAGCATCAATAATGATCAACATCTGACAAGAGTTCGAGAGGCTGTTTTTTTAAGCCACCAGGGAGCAGGTTGGGATCTGATTAAGGTCAGTTAGACATGAGGTCAGTGCTTCCTGCACCCTTACTTACCCCTGGAATTGCCCACTCCTCATTGTCCTTTCTACAGATTGCTACAAACTGCAACACAGGCTTCCCAGAGTGACTGTGAGTGACTGTTTTTCCAGCCTCCCTCTTCCACCTGTGTGAGATAGATAAGAAGAGTGCTTAATATTAAATGGTGGTATCACCAGCAACAAACAGTGCCTGACACCACCGGCCCTGTCAGTCCCATTGAGCCTTCTGAGTCTTGCTTTATATATCCAAATTGTGGAGGAGCCACAGTTACACGTCTCTACACCCCAAGTATTGAGGATTATTATATTTATCCCTTCCCTCCCGTTCGGGCTCTGACATCCAAAATTTAACACATTGCTTCCTCAGTAACGATTCTGTGAAATGAATGCATAGTTTTTAAACATCAAAACCTTAAACAAACAGGGCGGCACAGTGGTTAGCACAGCGCCAGGGAGCTGAGTTCAATTCCAGCCTTGGGTGACTGTCTGTGTGGAGTCTGCACGTTCTCCCCGTGTCTGCATGGGTTTCCTCCAGGTGCTCCAGTTTCCTCCCGCAGTCAAAAGATGTGAAAGTTAGGTGGATTGGCCATGATAAATTACCCCTTAGTGTCAGGCGATTAGCAGCGTAAATAGGTAGGATTAAGGGATAGGACCATGGGTGGGAGTATTGTCGGTGTACGCTCGATGAGCCAAATGGCCTCCTTCTGCACTGTAGGGATTCTATGAAAGACACACATGTATATATATATATCTATCTATCTCTCACAGGGATACCCAGTTCCCTGGTTCTTCCATTAGCTACCCTGGAATATTTTCCAATGTGTTCCCCACCAATTGAACCAATTTACAGGGTCTACTTCAATGGTTGTGTATGACTCAACAACACTCAGTGAAAACTTGCCTTCTTACTTCTAATTTCAGCACTTATAATTTGTCTCCTTGGTATTTTAACCTATTGTCACAGAGACTGATTTGGGTTAACTTCTTTTGTCATCTCAAAGGTTTCAATTATGTTAGCTAGAAGTCTCCTTTCCAAAGAAAGTTTTCCTTATAACTTAAACTCCCCAAAATCCAGAGGGATTAGGTCAGAGGGATATCTCTGCATCCCTCTCAAGAGCAATAATATACCTCTTGTGAACTGGCATCATTAGGGTTAAGTATTTAGATTGAGTTAAGGTAGGTTTAAGGGAAGTTAACATCCGATTCATTATAAAGAAAATTACTTTTCCAATTCAATCAAATCAAATCCAATTCAGAGTCTCAACAAGTTGAGACATTTCAGATCCAGGCTGACAAGACAGGGCAAGCGACCAAACCACCCTGTCCTGGGCCTGATCTACAAGAGCCAAGCTGATTGGAGAAGGGGGAGGTTCCTCCTCCAAGACTTGAGCTCATTTGCATCTTAGCCAAAAGGCCGAGATGCCGAATCATTATAGGGGTAGTTTAACATGATTAAAGGATTTGATTGGATAGATGGAGAGAAACTATTTGCTCTGGCAGGGGAGTCCAGAACAACCTTAAAGTTAGAGTGGGGCTTTTCAGGGGTGGTTATCAGGAAGTGCTTGCTCACAAAGGGTGACACAAATCTAGAACGATCCCTCCCCAAAATTTGTCGAGGCTGGTGAGTCAGTTGAAAATTTCCAAACAGAGATTGATAAATTTTTGCTTGGCGAGGATATTGGATATGGAATCAGGGAGGGCAAATGAGAGTTAAGATGCAGATCAGCCACGATTGAACCGCACAGCAGAACAGCCCGGAGGGATTGAACAGCCTACACCTACTTCTATGAACCTGCCTCAAAGTAGAGTGTGCCAGCTGTTGAGTGCCATTGCATTGCAAGTCCTTACCATACAGCCTCATCCTCCAATCTCATTGTCCTGAAATGCAGGGAGATTCCCGAATGAACAAAGAGAACATACCTTGTCACAATAGGGTCTGCTGCATGATTTGGGCCCCATCTTCCCAGGAGTCCTCTGCCCCTCAGTCCAGTCCGCCCACAAGGATTTCTGAGGCACAGAATAAAAGACAGAAGCAATTTATTTTGTACATCAGCCAAACACTCAGGCAGTAGGAAATAGCTATCCTAGAACTGAGTCAATCGGAAGAATAATTGAGCATTCACCTCACTCTAATTCAGGACACTCTGTGGGGATACCGCATTAGATTAAAGCTGAAATACTTCACTGAGTAAAACGGATGTCATAACTTGCAATTGACAAAAACAATCACCTCTAAACACAGCTTCTCATTAATCCTGTCACACTGCTCCCTCTTTTGTCTTCTTTGTCCAAATTGATTTTGCGTTCCATCATTTTACTAGTGAGAAGGTACATTGGCAATCTGCAAATTGAGCACTTTCAAAAATGTTCTAAAAGCAACTGCTAAGATTCATGGTGCTCTCCCTTCACATCTCCCTGCTTAAAAGGAAACTCCTGGTCTCTACTTGCTGCCTCCCCACAACAATGCATAGAAACCCAACCCAGTAGTGTGGCAACTGGAGAAGCAAACTCACAACCTATTACACTGCCCTACGCACAATGGTGGGTTGTAAATACTTTGTGCACGTATGGAGGGATGAACAAAGATGTAATGAACAGCTTATGCAGAAAGTCATCACAATTTGTGACACCAGAGCCTTTTCTTGATCTTTGTGTGTTCTGCTTTCAGAGTCCCTTGGTACCCTCCCAGAGGTTTTTGTTACAGCTCACCGCCTATTCATTAAGAGGAGGATTTGGAGCCAGACTTTCCCTAACATAGGTTTATTCACAAAACCTCAGCAGAGATACAGACTTCTTCCCCCACCCCCACGCAGTGTTGTTTAAGGGGAGTTGGTGGCATAGAGGCCCAGTAATCCAGAGGGGAGGTGATGGCTATGGTATTATCGCTCGACTATTAATCCAGAAACTCAGCAAATGTTCTGGGGACCTGGGTTCAAATCCCACCACAGCAGATGGTGGAATCTGAATTCAGTAAAAACATCTGGAATTAAGAATCTACTGATGACCATGAAACCATTGTCGATTGTCGGAAAAACCCATCTGATTCACTTACATCCTTTCGGGAAGGAAATCTGCTGTCCTTACCCGGTCTGGCCTACATGTGACTCCAGACCCACAGCAATGTGGTTGACTCTCAACTGATTTGGGCAACTAGGGATGGGTAATAAATGCTGGCCAGCCAGCGACACCCATGTCCCATGAATGAATTTTTAAAAAGGCCCAGGGTAATGCTCTGGGGACCAAGGTTCAAATTCAACTATGCCAAATGGTGGAATCTGAATTCAATAAAAATCTGGAACTCAAAAGTCTTAAATTGACCATTAAACCATTGTCGGTTCTCATAAAAACCCATCTGGTTCCGCTCGAGGGAAGGAAATCTGCCATCTTTACCTGGTGTGGACTAATATGTCCCCAGACCCACAGCACGACTCTTAACTGTGCTCCAAAATGGCCTGGCAAGTCACTCAGTTCAAGGGCCACACGATACAGCCTTAGTGATATTCATAGTTAGGAGCACTGTAAGCTCACACTCACTGGATTCAGACTATTGACACTGTGCCAACCAATTTCACCAAGTCCCTCACAGCCAGTAGACGGTGCAGACACTCACCCCATTGGAATGCATTTAGACCAATGAGTACAAAGTCCACGTCTAACTTACTGCACCACCAGACGCCCCAGAAAAATACTTTCTACTGCTTTATTCTGGGGCGGCATGGTGGCTCTACAGCTGCCTCACAGCATGGCCAATGCACCTAACCAGCACGTCTTTCGGACCGTGGGAGGAAACCGGAGCATCCGGTTCGATTCCCGGCTTGGGTCACTATCCGTGTGGAGTCTGCACGTTCTCCCTGTATCTGCATGGGTTTCCTCCGGATGCTCCGGTTTCCTCCCACGGTCCGAAAGACGTGCTGGTTAGGTGCATTGGCCATGCTAAATTCTCCTTCAGTGTACCCCAACAGGCGCGCCGGACTGTGGCGACTAGAGGATTTTCACAGTAACTTCATTGCAATGTTAATGTAAGCCTACTTGTGACACTAATCAATAAACTTTAAATGGAAATATCTACGTTTTGTCACATTGAGTTGGTGGTGAGATGATCAGGAAACACATGTATACATCCCTCATGTGTTACTCCAGTGAGGCCATGAATGGAAACAGCACTTCTCCCCGTCACTGCAGAGGGAAGTCAGTAACACGTCAGCGTCAGCTGTTCCCGGTCTGTAATGAGCAGCTCAGCAACTACGAGGGGCCAAGTCAAAGACGTGTGTACACAGGTGTACAATTACCAGCAGATTATTACTCTCTCAGCTGTATTGTAATATTATCTATACATAAGCACGGTGACCAGTATTGAACATGAAGTCTCAAAGGTTGAAAATGGCATTATATTATGGGAGGAATGGGATCAAGTAGGCGGAGGTATTGCACGGACATGCTTATCTGCATTCATGGTTAGAGAGAGGAAGCCTCACCGTGGGAATCCATTTACCACATTATATGAAACAATATGGGACGTTCTGTCCACTCCACCATCCAAATGATTGAACTTCAATGGCGCGTCCAGCTCCCCTTCATCACTAAGTGAAAACAAAAAGAACAGTCCAGTTACTGTGCTGTGACATGAGAAAAGAGAAGGCTGTGTAATTAAAGCACGGGAAGAGGGAGGAGACATGTCACGGTTTCAACAGCACGCACTCCATAAATTACAGGCTCAAGTGAGTTACGCAAGCCACAACGTCATGAGTTGCACTCTCACCTCGGAAAGGATCCAGGTTCAAGTCCAACTCCAAGGATTGAGCACAAACATCAAAGCTCGCACTCCAGTGCAATACTGAGGGGGAGCTGCACTGTCAGAGGTGCCGTCTTTCAGATAGAACATAGAACAGTACAGCACAGAACAGGCCCTTCGGCCCACGATGTTGTGCCGAGCTTTATCTGAAACCAAGATCAAGCTATCCCACTCCCTATCATCCTGGTGTGCTCCATGTGCCTATCCAATAACCGCTTAAATGTTCCTAAAGTGTCCGACTCCACTATCACTGCAGGCAGTCCATTCCACACCCCAACCACTCTCTGCGTAAAGAACCTACCTCTGATATCCTTCCTATATCTCCCACCATGAACCCTATAGTTATGCCCCCTTGTAATAGCTCCATCCACCCAAGGAAATAGTCTTTGAACGTTCACTCTATCTATCCCCTTCATCATTTTATAATAGTAAGGCGTTTGATAAGGTCCTATTAAGTCTACCCTCAGCCTCCTCCGCTCCAGAGAGAACAGCCCTCGCTCCCTCAACTTTTCCTCATAAGACCTACCCTCCAAACCAGGCAGCATCCTGGTAAATCTCCACTGCACTCTTTCCAGCGCTTCCACATCCTTCTTATAGTGAGGTGACCAGAACTGCACACAATATTCCAAATGTGGTCTCACCAAGGTCCTGTACAGTTGCAGCATAACCCCACGGCTCTTAAACTCCAACCCCCTGTTAATAAAAGCTAACACACTATAGGCCTTCTTCACAGCTCTATCCACTTGAGTGGCAACCTTTAGAGATCTGTGGATATGGACCCCAAGATCTCTCTGTTCCTCCACAGTCTTCAGAACCCTACCTTTGACCCTGTAATCCACATTTAAATTAGTCCTACCAAAATGAATCACCTCACATTTATCAGGGTTAAACTCCATTTGCCATTTTTCAGCCCAGCTTTGCATCCTATCTATGTCTCTTTGCAGCCTACAACAGCCCTCCACCTCATCCACTACTCCACCAATCTTGGTGTCATCAGCAAATTTACTGATCCACCCTTCAGCCCCCTCCTCTAAGTCATTAATAAAAATCACAAAGAGCAGAGGACCAAGCACTGATCCCTGTGGCACTCCGCTAGCAACCTGCCTCCAGTCCGAAAATTTTCCATCCACCACCACCCTCCGTCTTCAATCAGACAGCCAGTTACCTATCCAATCGGCCAACTTTCCCTCTATCCCACACCTCCTCACTTTCATCATAAGCCGACCATGGGGGACCTTGTCAAACGCCTTACTAAAATCCATGTATATGACATCAACTGCCCTACCTTCATCAACACACTTAGTTACCTCCTCAAAAAATTCAATCAAATTTGTGAGGCACGACTTGCCCTTCACGAATCCGTGCTGACTATCCCGGATTAATGCGCATCTTTCTAAATGGTCATAAATCCCATCCCTAAGGACCTTTTCCATCAATTTACCAACCACCGAAGTAAGACTAACCGGTCTATAATTACCAGGCTCATTTCTATTCCCTTTCTAAAAAACAGAGGAACAACATTCACCACTCTCCAGTCCTCTGGCACCATCCCCGTGGACAGTGAGGACCCAAAGATCAAAGGCTCTGCAATCTCATCCCTTGTCTCCCAAAGAATCCTAGGATATATTTCATCAGGCCCAGGGGACTTATCAACCTTCAGTTTATTCAAAACTGCCAGTACATCCTCCCTCCGAACATCTATTTCCTCCAGCCTATTAGCCTGTAACACCTTCTCTTCCTCAAAATGATATGTTAAACAGAGGACCCACTTGCCTGCTCGGGTGGATCCCACGGCACTATTTCAAGGAACAGCAGGGGAAATATCCTTCGTGCCCTGGCCAAATTTGTCCCTCAGTTAACATTTAAAAAAAACATTATCGAGTCATTATCACATTGCTGTTTGTGGGAATTTGCAGAGTATAAATTAAATGCCACGTTCCCAACATTACAACTGCAAGGCCTGTGAGCAAATGGCAGCTCCCAACTCCATCTGTCCATTTTTCAGTCACCACTTTATCCTCAGAGGGTTGAGGCAAGCCCAAGCCAACATTATATTCTTATTTAATTCTTAACATTTAAAAATGTGTACTGAGCTTATCAAAAGTCAGCCTTCTTTCCAGGTCACATTGACTACATGGTACAATGTGCACAGATATAATATATCTAAGTATGTGCATTGTGTAGTAACCATAACAACCACCATAGAACTAGCATTCAGCCATTGGTTCCATGTATTTCTTTAGTCCAGATGAATCATTGGAAAGAATGGGTCGATTCTTAATTCCTTTGAAGAGACAATCTCAATGTGGCCCTTTGTGACCACACTTCAAAATGTACTGCATTGGCTGCAAAGCACTTTGAGACGTCTGGTGGTCGCGAAAGGCGCTAAGTAAATGCAAGTCTTACTTCTGTTAAAGCAAAATATTGCAGATGCTGGAAATCAGAAATAAAAACAGAAAATGCTGGATTAACTCAGTGGGTCTGGAGTATCTGTGGAGAGAGAAACAGAGTTAACGTTTCGTGCCTGTATGATCCCAAGTTAACTCTGTTTCTCTCTCCACAGATGAGCTGGGCCCACTGGCTGGAATTTTACCGTCCGTCCTACCACGGGAATCGGAGCGGGCGAGGGACGGACCATGGAAAGGTCCGTTGACCTCGGGTGGGTTTTACAGTTTCGGGATGAGTGAGGCAGTAAATTCCCGCTCACTGAGTTAATGCAGCATTTTCTGTTTATATTACATTTTAAAAATTCTCATTCAATAGGAAAGATGCACTATGGTCTGTTTTGTTGGTGTTTATTTTGCACTCTTGTTTTCTTTACTCCCTTTTCAAGTGAATGAGAGATGAATATATTTTTGGACTGGTTGAGTGGTTTATATAAGTGGCAGGTAAGACTCAGCTGCATCCCAGACGCTCATGAGTCAGTTCAGAGAATTGACATTATTTTCCATTGAGACACTAAACTGAGGCCCCATCTGCCCTGTCAGATGGAGACCAAATATCCCACAGCAGTATTTCGACAAAAAGCACGGTGGTTCTTGCCAGCATTGGAATTTAGAAGAATGAGAGGTAATCTCATTGAAATATATAGGATTCCTAAGGTGCTTGACAGAGTAAATGCTGAGAGGATGTTTCCCCTCATGGGAGAGTCTAGGACCAGAGGGCATAGTCTCAGAATAAGGAGGTGCCAAATTAAGACTAGATGAGGAGGAATTTCTTCTCTCAGGTTGAGTGCCTTTGGAACACTTGCCACAGAGAGCTGTGAGGATAGAGTCCTTGTGTATATTTAAGGCTAAGATGGATAGATTCTTGATTAGTAAGGGAATCAAGGGTTTTGGGAAAGGGCAGGAAAGTGGACTGAGGAATATCGGATCAGCCATGATACTATTCGAGTGGCGGAGCAGGTTCAAGGGGTCGAATGACCTACTCCTGTTCCTATTTCTTACGATCTGATAGTATCCTGGTCAATGTTTATCCTTCAACCAACGTCACTAAGGACAGATTATCTAGCGATTGCTGTTTCTGGGTTCTGTGCTGTTTGCAAATTGCCTGCTGTGTTGAGACATTATAACACTGAATATACTTCAAATGCATTTTTAACTTTTTTCCATTCTGATGAAAAGTCAGTGATCTGAAATGCTAACTTTGTTATGAATGCTGGACTTTAGAAAAATGGCCAAATTTTAAAGTGTCGCCTTTAATTCAAGGTAAATTAGAGTAGTGGGTAAATTGGGGAAAATGTAACCTCTTATAAAATCTACATGGAGACAAACCATGTTGTCTAATTGTCATGGGGAAAGAGACGCAGGTCAAAACTTTAAGGTGCAAATTTTAACTCCTGGACACAAAACAAACAGTAACTGATCTTGCTGTCCCCAGACTCTCAAAGTCAATTGGAGAGATTTGGGGAAAGGTTCACAATAGGTGCTGCTATACCTATCATAAGAAAAGGACTGTTTATGAGTTAACCACCAGCAGAGGGTTAGTGAGGATAGATTCCCAATTGAAGAAACAGTAATTCTGGAGAGCGAAAGACCAGGAGTTGCAGAGGGTGCTTTGGTACTGAAAATCCATTTGATTATACTCAGCAGATTGATTTATTTTCTTTTTAAAGGGACATTTGAAGATTTATCCTGTGGGGCATGGAGAAGATACCCTGTTCAAGACAGGAGGAACTTGAGACTTTAAACACAAGACTACGTTTCTTCTATAAGACCATATGACATAGGAGCAGAATTAGGCCACTCGGCCCATCGAGTCTGCTTCACCACTCAATCATAGCTGATTTTTTTTCTCATCCCCATTCTCCGCCTTTTCCCTATAACCCCTGATCCCCTTATCAATCAAGAACCTATCTATCTCTGTCTTAAAGACACTCAATGACCTGGCCTCCACAGCTTTCTGTGGCAAAGAGTTCCACAGATTCACCACTCTCTGGCTGAAGAAATTCCTCCTCATCTCTGTTTTAAAGGATCGTCTCTTCAGCCTGAGTTGTGCCCTCTGGTTCTAGTTTTCCTACTAGTGGAAACATCCTCTCCATGTTCACTCTAGCCAGGCCTCGCAGTATGCTGTAAGTTTCAATAAGATCCCCCCTCATCCTTCTAAACTCCAACGCGTACAGACCCAGAGTCCTCAACCATTCCTCAAACAAGCTCTTCATTCCAGGGATCATTCTTGTGAACCTCCTCTGAACCCTTTCCAAGGCTAGCACATCCTTAGGTATGGAGTCAAAAACTGATAACAATACTCCAAATGGGGTCTGACCAGGGCCTTATACAGCCTCAGAAGTACATCCCTGCTCTTGTATTCTAGCCCTCTCGACATGAATGCTAACATTGCATTTGCCTTCCTAACTGCTAACTGAACCTGCACGTTAACTTGAAGAGAATCTTGAACAATGACTCCCAAGTTCCCGTGTTTCTGATTTCCTAAGCATTTTTAGAAAATAGTCTATGCCTCCATTCCTCCTTCCAAAGTGCATAATCTCACACTTTTCCACATTGTATTCCATTTGCTACTTCTTTGCCCACTTTCCTAACCTGTCCAAGTCCTTCTGCAGCCCCCCTGCTTCCTCAATACTACCAGTCCCTCTACATATCTTTGTATCATCTGCAAACCTAGCAACAGTGCCTTCAGTTCCTTCCTCCGAATTGTTAATGTATATTGTGAAAAGTTGTGGTTCCAGCACTGACCCCTGAGGCACACCACTAGTCACCGGCTGCCACCTTGAGAAAGACCCCTTTATCCCCACTCTCTGCCTTCTGCCAGTCAACCAATCCTCTATCCATACCAGGATCGTACCCTTAACACTATGCGCACTTAACTTATTTAACAGTCTCCTATGCGGCACCTTGTCAAAGGTCTTCTGGAAATCTAAATAAATCACGTCCACTGGCTCTCCTTTATCCAACTTCCTTGTTACCTCCTCAAAGAACTCTAACAGATTTGGCAGACATGACCTCCCCTTGATGAAGCCGTGCTGACTCAGTCCTATTTTATCATGCACTTCCAAGTACTCTGCGATCTCATCTTTAGTAATGGACTCTAAAATCTTGCCAATGACCGAAGTCAGGCTAACCGGCCTATAATTTACCCGTCTGCTGCCTCCCTCCCTTCTTAAACAGCGGTGCTACATTAGCTACTTTCCAGTCCTCTGGTGCGTTCCCTGCCTCCAGTGATTCCCGAAAGGTCACCACCAATGCCTCCACAATTCCCTCAGCTATCTCTTTTAGAACCCTGGGGTGTAGTCCATCCAGTCCAGGTAATTTATCCACCTTTAGACCTTTCAGTTTCCCCAGAACCTTCTCCTTAGTGATGGCCACTACACTCACCTGTGCCCCCTGACTCTCCTGGAGCTCTGGCATCCCACTGGTGTCTTCCACCGTGCAGACTGATGCAAAGTAACTATTCAGTTCCTCTGCCATCGATTTGTTTCCTATGATTACTTCTCCAGCCTCATTTTCCAGTGGTCCAATGGCTATTTTTGCCTCTCTCTTACCTTTTATATATTGAAAAAAACTCTATCATCTTTTATATTACTAGCTAGCTTACACTCATATTTCATCTTCTCCCCCCTTATTGCTTTTTTACTTGTCCTCTGCTCGCTTTTAAAGGCTTCCCAATCCTCTGACTTCCCATTAATCCTCGCCACTTTGTATGCTTCTTCTTGTGCTTTTATGCTGTCCTTGACTTCCCTCGTCAGCTATGGATGCCTCGTCCTCCCCTTAACATGTTTCCTCCTCCTTGGGATGAATTTCTGTTGTGCCTCCCGAATAACTCTCAAAAACTCCTGCCATTGCTGTTCCACTGTCTTCCCTGCCAGGCTCCCTTTCCAATCAACTCTAGCTAGCTCTTCCCCCATGACTTTGTAGTTACCTTTATTTAACTGTAATATCTTACATCTGAGTCCAGCTTCTTCCTCTCAAACTGCAGGGTAACTCTATCATATTGTGGCCACTGCTCCCTAAGGGTTCCTTCACCTTAAGTTCCCTAATCAAGTCTGCCTCATCACACATCACCAAATCCAGAATTGCCTGTTCCTAGTAGGCTCTGTCAGAAGCTGCTCCAAAAAAACCATCTCTTAGACATTCCACAAATTCCTTTTCTTGGGATCCACTACCTACCTGATTTTCCCAGTCCACCTGCATATTGAAGTCCCCCATGATTATTGTAATATTGCCTTTTTTATATGCCCTTTCTATCTCCTGATTTATTTTTTGCCCCACATTCTGACGACTGCTAGGTGGCCTGTACATAACTCCCATCAGGGTCTTTTCATCTTTGCAATTTCTCAGCTCTACCCACAGAGATTCTATGCCTCTGATCCTATATCACTTCCTGCTATCGATTTAACTTCATTCATTACTAACAATGCAACCCTGCCGCCTTTGACATCTGCCTGTCCTTAACTCACTCTGCTGCCTAAGTTGTGTAATTCCATCAGTTTTTGTTCTTATTACAAGAGTATTACATTGGCTGTAAAGTGCTTTGATAAGTTTTCCGGTTGTGAAATGCACTAATAAATGCAAATATTTATCCCATGTTTCTATGCTCTTAACTGAAGTAACAAGAAACAGGAGGGGTAAGTCATACAACCCCTTGGGTCTGCTCTGCCATTCAGTAAGCTCTTCGCTGAATTTACATCAGCTCCATTTTGCTCTTCTATCTCCATATCCTTTGATTCCATTAGTCACCATATATCCATCATTCTTCACCTAGAAAATATACATTGACTGAGCATCCACAGTTTCATGGTGGCACAGTAGTTAGCACTGCTGCCTCACAGCACCAGGGATCCGGGTTTGATTCTCGGTTTGGATCACTGTGTAGAGTCTGCACATTCTCCCCGTGTCTGCGTGGGTTTCCTCTGGGTGCTCCAGTTTCCTCCCTCAGTCTGAAAGATGTGTTGGTTAGGTGCATTGGCCATGCTAAATTCTCCCTCAATGTACCTGAACCGGCGCCGGAGTGCGGCGACCAGGGGATTTTCACAGTAACTTCATTGCAGTATTAATGTAAGCCTACTTGTGACACTAATGAATAAGCTTTAAACTTCTCCAAAGATTTCAAAACCTTTTTGAGTAAAGAAGATTCTCCTTGTCTTAACCCTAAATTACCAACCATCCATCCTGAGACTATGACGGTCTTGCTCAGCCAGGGAAAAGCAGCTTTTCAATCATCTACCCTGTCAATCCTCTTCAGAATTTTATATGTTTCCATTAGATTAACTCTCATTCTTCTCAATTTTAGAGAATTTAGACCCATTCTACTCAATCTCTGCTTATAGGACAGCCTTTTCATCCCAGGAATCAATCTACTGAACATTCATTACGTCCCCTCCATGACAAGTACATGTTTCCTTAGGTAAAGAGACCAAACTGTACATAGCCCAAGCGTGGTCCGACCAAAAGCCCCATATAATTACAGAAGACTTTATTATCCTTACACAAACCTTCTTGCAAAGAAAGGCCAACATACCACTTGTTTCTTAATTGCTTGTTATATTTTTCTCAATTTCCTCTAAAAGGACGTCTAAATCTGACTTAAGACTAAGATAAAGAGGAGTTTTTCACTCCGTATTTTCTATCACAGGGGGCTACGAGTATACTCAAAGTTGAGATTTATTTTTGGACTTTGGCAGAATCAAGGGATAAGGGGATTGGACAGGAAAGTAGATTTGAGGGTCAAAGGTCAGCCATGATCTGACTGAATAGTGGAGCAGGTGCGAGGATCCATAAGCCCCCCACCGCCCCCACCCCTCCCCCTTCTTATTCCTAATGCACTAGGAGGGAGGTGAGGAAGCAAAAGGATTTTGGGTGAGGATTCCAAAGCACGACACCTAGGTGGCTGAAAGCATGGCCTCCTTTAATAGTTTAAATTAATAGTTTATTCATTGTCACGAGTAGGCTTACATTAACGCTGCAATGAAGTTACCTCTTTTGCATCCCTGATGTTAATCACTCCACCATCGGTGGCCATGGGTCCATTTGCCTCGGCCCCAAGCTCTGGAATTCCCTCCTACACCTCGCCGCCTCTCTATCCTTTTTTAACCTACCTCTTTGACCAAGCTTTAGGTCATGTGACCTAACATCTCCTTTGGAAGGTTAAGTGTCCGACTCTGTTTTCTAATGCTCCAAAGTCCAAGTGCTCAGATCATTAAGATCTCATGAACAGGTACAGAAAATAATCAGGAAGCGACTGGAATGTTTATATCCGGAGAGCGAAAATACGAGGGGAAGAGAATGCTTCAGCTGTATAAAGCCCTCACTAAACCACGCCCTGAGGAATGTGAGCGATTCTGGGCCCCACAGTGTACCTTCAGCAAACTAACACCCGGACTTCGAGGGATAAATGGTGGGAAGAGAAGTTATTAGGTCATAAGATGTTGGAGCAGAAATCGGCCATTTGGCCTACCGAGTCTGCTCTGCCACTATTCAATGAGAGCGTGACTGATCCGATGTAATCCTCAACTCCACTTTCCCGCCATTTCCCCATAACCCTTAATTCCCTTACTGTTTAAAAATCTATTTTAGCCTTCTACATACGTAATGACTCCGGCTCTACAGCACTCGGCAGTAAAGAATTCCACAGATTCACTCCCCTCTGAAAAGACATTCCACCTCATTGGTTTGAAATGGGCAACCCCTTACTGAGATTATGCAATCTCTGGTCCTTGACTCTCCCATAAGGGGAGACAATCTCTCAGCCTCGAGCCTGTCAAGTCCTTGAGAATCCTATATGGCTCAATATGGTCACACCTCATTCCTCTAAACTCCAATGAGTACAGGCCCAACCTCTCCTCATAAGAAAATCCCCCATAGAATCCCCATAGTGCAGAAGGAGGCCATTCGGCCCATCGAGTTCGCACTGACCACAATTCCACCCGGGCCCTGTAACACCACATATTTACCCTGCTAATCCCCCTGACACTAGGGTCAATTTAGCATGGCCAATCCACCTAGCCCACACATCCTTGGACTGTGGGAGGAAATCAGAGCACCCGGAGGAAACCCACGCAGGCACAGGGAGAATGTGCAAACTCCACACAGACAGTGACCCGAGGCCGGAATTGAACCCGGGTCCCTGGCACTGTGAGGTAGCAGTGCTAACCACTGTGCCTCCATACCCGGGATCAACCTAGTGAACCTTCCCTGGATTGCCTCCAAAGCCAATATATCTTTCCTTAGACAAGGGGATTGTGGTAGATGCTCTGGCCATGACTGGATAGATGAGAGTGGAACAAAATGCAGGTAGCTGGGCAATGAAAGATGGACAGTGAAGGAGCATGGTGTAATTGACCATGTTAAGGCAACAAAATGCTTGATGTGCAGATTATTTGCTGGAGAGCGAGATCACATATCACACTCATCCCATCAGCATACCTGTAAGGCGGGTCTGCCCAGGGTGGTCGTCTGAACAGCGAGGGGGCAGTGTAATCGACTGGCTTATAATCTGCCCACGGCACTGCCCAATCAACCTTTTCATCGGGGACAGGGAAACGTCGGGTTTCAGAGCCTGGGTACACCTCACAGCGCGCCTTCACATGGAGGCACTTGCGAAAATCCATGGGCAGCACAAACCCCACTGATGCAGACTTGAATAGACAAGGGTGATGGGACAGTCGCACTGCAGCCAACCTGCAAAACAGAGTCACATGTTGTATTCCATTGAAATGGCATGAATTAAAACATTTTTAAATGACCTGTATTTAAATATTGCCTTTAACATAAGGTATTAAACCAAGCTTTCAATGCAGAAATTGCTTGGTAATGTTAAGACTGGAGAAGGTGGAAACACTTCACATCTTGACT
Source organism: Mustelus asterias (assembly GCF_964213995.1). NCBI lineage: Eukaryota > Metazoa > Chordata > Chondrichthyes > Carcharhiniformes > Triakidae > Mustelus > Mustelus asterias. Next base: position 63,533,329 of record NC_135813.1, on the reverse strand, counting down.
AGTGGGCAGTCATCTTCCTCTCAGCGGCAGTGACAGAGTGACAGAGAGACACCACAGAAACTGCCAATAGCGGATACAAGAAGCATTGATCAATATAGATCATAGAATCATAGAAACCCTACAGTGCAGAAGGAGGCCATTTGGCCCACCGAGTCTGCACCGACCACAATCCCACCCAGGCCCTATCCCCACATATTTTTACCCGCTAATCCCTCTAACCTACACATCCCAGGACTCTAAGGGGCAATTTTTAACCTGGCCAATCAACCTAACCCGCACATCTTTGGACTGTGGGAGGAAACCGGAGCACCCGGAGGAAACCCACGCAGACACGAGGAGAATGTGTAAACTCCACACAGACAGTGACCCAAGCCAGGAATCGAACCTGGGACCCTGGAGCTGTGAAGCAGCAGTGCTAACCACTGTGCTACCGTACCGCCCCTTCTGTGGTAGCAGTCAATACAACAGGCAGACATCACAGACAAAGAACAAAGAACAATACAGCACAGGAACAGGCCCTTCGGCCCTCCAAGCCCGCGCCGCTCCCCGGTCCAGGATTGAATCCTGAATCCAGGATCCCCGCCCAATTTTCCAGCCTATCTACATACCAATATCCTATCCACCGAGCTGTCCCTCACAGCTACGATGCTTTGTTCATTACAACCTATTAACTCACCCCCACCCCCCTATTCCAGACCATGTGATCCCCAGGGAGAGGCGAAAACCCAGAGTGAAAAACCCCAGGGCCAATATGGGGAAAAAAAAAATCTGGGAAATTCCTCTCCGACCCCCTGAGGCGATCGAAACGAGTCCAGGAGATCACAATGGCCCTGATCGGAAAATGCTTCCCAACCCTAGTCATTTCCACTTCCATGAACACCATATGAATTCCCTGCCCCCGAGACAGGTTCCCAACTATCCGCAGTCTCGCTCTGTACTGGCACCAGCAAGATGATCATAGAATGAAGCCTTGAAACGAGAAACAAGGAACAATTAGCCCGCGCCGCTCCCTGGTCCAAACTAGACCACTCTTTTGTATCCCTCCATTCCCACTCCGGTCATATAGCTGTCTAGATAAGTCTTAAACGTTCCCAGTGTGTCCGCCTCCACCACCTTGCCCGGCAACACATTCCAGGCCCCCACGACCCTCTGTGTGAAATATGTCCTTCTGATATCTGTGTTAAACCTCCCCCCCTTCAAAGAACAAAGAACAAAGAACAGTACAGCACAGGAAACAGGCCTTCGGCCCTCCAAGCCTGTGCCGCTCCTTGGTCCAACTAGACCAATCGTTTGTATCCCTCCATTCCCAGGCTGCTCATGTGACTATCCAGGTAAGTCTTAAACGATGTCAGCGTGCCTGCCTCCACCACCCTACTTGGCAGCGCATTCCAGGCCCCCACCACCCTCTGTGTAAAAAACGTCCCTCTGATGTCTGAGTTATACTTCGCCCCTCTCAGCTTGAGCCCGTGACCCCTCGTGATCGTCACCTCCGACCTGGGAAAAAGCTTCCCACTGTTCACCCTATCTATACCCTTCATAATCTTGTATACCTCTATTAGATCTCCCCTCATTCTCCGTCTTTCCAAGGAGAACAACCCCAGTCTACCCAATCTCTCCTCATAGCTAAGACCCTCCATACCAGGCAACATCCTGGTAAACCTTCTCTGCACTCTCTCCAATGCCTCCACGTCCTTCTGGTAGTGCGGCGACCAGAACTGGACGCAGTACTCCAAATGCGGCCTAACCAGCGTTCTATACAGCTGCATCATCAGACTCCAGCTTTTATACTCTATACCCCGTCCTATAAAGGCAAGCATACCATATGCCTTCTTCACCACCTTCTCCACCTGTGTTGCCACCTTCAAGGATTTGTGGACTTGCACACCTAGGTCCCTCTGTGTTTCTATACTCCTGATGACTCTGCCATTTATTGCATAACTCCTCCCTACATTATTTCTTCCAAAATGCATCACTTCGCATTTATCCGGATTAAATTCCATCTGCCACCTCTCCGCCCAATTTTCCAGCCTATCTATATCCTGCTGTATTGCCCGACAATGCTCTTCGCTATCCGCAATTCCAGCCATCTTTGTGTCATCCGCAAACTTGCTGATTACACCAGTTACACCTTCTTCCAAATCATTTATATATATCACAAATAGCAGAGGTCCCAGTACAGAGCCCTGCGGAACACCACTGGTCACAGACCTCCAGCCGGAAAAAGACCCTTCGACCACTACCCTCTGTCTCCTATGGCCAAGCCAGTTCTCCACCCATCGAGCCACTTCTCCTTGTATCCCATGAGCCTTAACCTTCTTAACCAACCTGCCATGTGGGACTTTGTCAAATGCCTTACTGAAATCCATATAGACGACATCCACGGCCCTTCCTTCATCAACCGTTTTTGTCACTTCCTCAAAAAACTCCACCAAATTTGTAAGGCACGACCTCCCTCTTACAAAACCATGCTGTCTGTCACTAATGAGATTGTTCCGTTCTAAATGCACATACATCCTGTCTCTAAGAATCCTCTCCAACAACTTCCCTACCACGGACGTCAAGCTCACCGGCCTATAATTTCCTGGGTTATCCCTGCTACCCTTCTTAAACAACGGGACCACATTCGCTATCCTCCAATCCTCAGGGACCTCACCCGTGTCCAAAGAAGCGACAAAGATTTCCGTCAGAGGCCCAGCAATTTCCTCTCTCGTCTCCCTGAGCAGTCGAGGATAGATGCCATCAGGCCCTGGGGCTTTGTCAGTTTTAATGTTCCCTAAAAAACCTAACACTTCCTCTCTCGTAATGGAGATTTTCTCTAACGGGTCAACACCTCCCTTCGAGACACTCCCGGTTAACACGCCCCTCTCCTTCGTGAATACCGATGCAAAGTATTCATTTAGGATCTCCCCTATTCCCTTGGGTTCTAAGCATAATTCCCCTCCTTTGTCCCTGAGAGGTCCGATTTTCTCCCTGACAACTCTTTTGTTCCTAACGTATGAATAGAATGCCTTAGGATTCTCCTTAATCCTGCCTGCCAAGAACATCTCGTGCCCTCTTTTTGCCCTTCTAACTCCCCGTTTGAGATCTTTCCTACTCTCTCTGTATTCCTCCAGAGCTCCATCTGTTTTCAGTTGCCTGGACTTAACGTACGCCTCCCTTTTCATTTTAATCAGATCCTCAATTTCCCTGGTTATCCACGGCTCTCGAATCCTACCTTTCCTATCTTTCCTTTTTACAGGCACATGCCTATCCTGCAGCCTTATCAATAGTTCCTTAAAAGACTCCCACATGCCAGACGCGGACTTGTATTTAAATATTGGGGTCACGAAAAGTTATTGCCCAGCAGGATTAAGGAAAATCCCAAGGCTTTGTATACATATATAAAGAGCAAGAGGGTATGGAGACAATACACATCTCTTTAACCTGTGCTTAATGCTCCCTCCACTCACATTGTCTGTATCTTTAAGACCTGGTTGGTTGTAGGGATTCGCATTCTAATCAGTATTCTGTAACTTGATTTTGTGTCTCTGTGCCCTGTGAGAGCAGATTTCCACTCCATCTGATGAAGGAGCAGCGCTCCGAAAGCTAATGGTATTTGCTGCCAAATAAACCTGTTGGACTTTAACCTGGTGTTGTTAAAACTCTTACAGGGGAGATCCCAGAGGATTGGAGAATAGTCAATGTTGTTCTTTTGTTTAAGAAGGGTAGCAAGGATAATCCAGGTAATTACAGGCCGGTGAGCCTTACGTCAGTGCTAGGGTAATTATTGGAGCGGATTCTTTGAAACAGGATTTACTCCCACTTGGAAATAAGTGGACACATTAGCGAGAGGCAACATGGTTTTGTGAAGGAGAGGTCATGTCTCACGAACTTGATCGAGTTTTTCAAGTGATGAAGATGATTGATGAGGGTAGGGCACTGGATGTTGTCTACATGGACCTCAGTAAGGCCTTTGACAAGGTCCCTCATGGCAGACTGGTGCAGAAGATGAAGTCGCATGGGATCTGAGGTGAGCTGGCAAGGTGGATACACAACTGGCTCAGTCAAAGAAGACAGAGGGTAGCAGTGGGTGTGTCTCTGAATGGAGGGCTGTGACAAGTGGCGTTCCTCGGGGATCAGTGCTGGGACCTTTGCTGTTTGTTATATATATATATATAGAAATGATTTGGAGGAAAATGTAACTGGTTTGATTAGTAAGTTTGTGGACGACACAAAGGTTGTTGGATTTGCGGATAGTGATGAGGACCGTCAGAGGATACAGCAGGATACAGATGGGTTGGAGATTTGGGCGGAGGAATGGCAGATGGAGTTTAATCCGGACAAATGTGAGGTAATGCATTTTGGAAGGTCTAATAAAGATAGGAAATATACAGTAAATGGCAGAACCCTTAAGAATATTGAAAGGTAAAGGGATCTGGGTGTACAGGTACAGAGGTCACTGAAAGTGGCAACGCAGGTGGAGAAGGCAGTCAAGAAGACATGCGGCATGCTTGTCTTCATCGGCCGGGGCATTGAGTTTAAAAATTGCAAGTCATGTTGCAGCTTTACAGAACCTTAGTTTGGCCACACTAGGAATATAGTGTTCAATTCTGGTCACCACACTACCAGAAGGATGTGGAAGCTTTGGAGAGGGTACACAAAAGATTTACCAGGATGTTGCCTGGCATGGAGAGCATTAGCTACGAGGAGACGTTGGAGAAACTTGGTTTGTTCTCATTGGAATGACGGAGGTTGAGGGACAATCTGATAGAAGTCTACAAGATTATGAGGGGCATGGACAGAATGGATAGTCAGAAGCTTTTTCCCAGGATGGAAGATTCAATTACTAGGGGGCATAGGTTTAAGGTGCAAGGGGCAATGTTTAAAGGAGATGTACCTGGCAAGTTTTTTTTTACACAGAGGATTGTGGGTGCCTGGGACTCGCTGCCCGGGGAGATAGTGGAAATAGATATGATAGTGACTTTTAAGGAGCGTCTGGACAAATACATACATAGGATGGGAATACAGGGATATGGTCCAAGTCCCACTCCCTCTCCCAGTCGTCTCTCCCACTCCCCCTCCCACTCTCTCTCTCTCTCTATCCCAGTCTCTCTTTCTCTCTCTATCCCAGTCTCTCTTTCTCTCTCTATCCCAGTCTCTCTCTCTCTCTCTATCCCAGTCTCTCTCTCTCTCTCTCTATCCCAGTCTCTCTCTCTCTCTATCCCAGTCTCTCTCTCTCTCTCTATCCCAGTCTCTCTCTCTCTCTCTCTATCCCAGTCTCTCTCTCTCTCTCTATCCCAGTCTCTCTCTCTCTCTCTATCCCAGTCTCTCTCTCTCTCTCTCTCTCTATCCCAGTCTCTCTCTCTCTCTCTATCCCAATCTCTCTCTCTCTCTCGATCCCAGTCTCTCTCTCTCTATCCGATTCTCTCTCTCTCTATCCGATTCTCTCTCTCTCTCTCTATCCGATTCTCTCTCTCTATCCCAGATTCTCTCTCTCTCTCTATCCCAGATTCTCGCTCTCTCTCTATCCCAGATTCTCGCTCTCTCTCTATCCCAGATTCTCTCTCTCTCTCTATCCCAGATTCTCTCTCTCTCTCTATCCCAGATTCTCTCTCTCTCTATCCCAGATTCTCTCTCTCTCTATCCCAGATTCTCTCTCTCTCTATCCCAGATTCTCTCTCTCTCTATCCCAGATTCTCTCTCTCTCTATCCCAGATTCTCTCTCTCTCTATCCCAGATTCTCTCTCTCTCTATCCCAGATTCTCTCTCTCTATCCCAGATTCTCTCTCTCTCTATCCCAGATTCTCTCTCTCTCTATCCCAGATTCTCTCTCTCTCTATCCCAGATTCTCTCTCTCTATCCCAGATTCTCTCTCACTCTATCCCAGATTCTCTCTCACTCTATCCCAGATTCTCTCTCACTCTATCCCAGATTCTCTCTCACTCTATCCCAGATTCTCTCTCACTCTATCCCAGATTCTCTCTCACTCTATCCCAGATTCTCTCTCACTCTATCCCAGATTCTCTCTCACTCTATCCCAGATTCTCTCTCACTCTATCCCAGTCTCTCTCACTCTATCCCAGTCTCTCTCACTCTATCCCAGTCTCTCTCACTCTATCCCAGTCTCTCTATCCCAGTCTCTCTCTCTCTCTATCCCAGTCTCTCTCTCTCTCTCTCTATCCCAGTCTCTCTCTCTCTATCCCAGTCTCTCTCTCTCTCTCTCCCTCTCTATCCCTCTCTCTCTATCCCAGTCTCTCTCTCTCTCTCTCTATCCCAGTCTCTCTCTCTCTCTCTCTATCCCAGTCTCTCTCTCTCTCTCTATCCCAGTCTCTCTCTCTCTCTCTATCCCAGTCTCTCTCTCTCTCTCTCTCTATCCCAGTCTCTCTCTCTCTCTCTATCCCAGTCTCTCTCTCTCTCTCTCTATCCCAGTCTCTCTCTCTCTCTCTCTATCCCAGTCTCTCTCTCTCTATCCGATTCTCTCTCTCTCTATCCGATTCTCTCTCTCTCTATCCGATTCTCTCTCTCTCTCTCTATCCCAGATTCTCTCTCTCTCTCTATCCCAGATTCTCGCTCTCTCTCTATCCCAGATTCTCTCTCTCTCTCTATCCCAGATTCTCTCTCTCTCTATCCCAGATTCTCTCTCTCTCTATCCCAGATTCTCTCTCTCTCTATCCCAGATTCTCTCTCTCTCTATCCCAGATTCTCTCTCTCTCTATCCCAGATTCTCTCTCACTCTATCCCAGATTCTCTCTCACTCTATCCCAGATTCTCTCTCACTCTATCCCAGATTCTCTCTCACTCTATCCCAGATTCTCTCTCACTCTATCCCAGATTCTCTCTCACTCTATCCCAGATTCTCTCTCACTCTATCCCAGATTCTCTCTCACTCTATCCCAGTCTCTCTCACTCTATCCCAGTCTCTCTCACTCTATCCCAGTCTCTCTCACTCTATCCCAGTCTCTCTCACTCTATCCCAGTCTCTCTCACTCTATCCCAGTCTCTCTCTCTCTCTCTCTATCCCAGTCTCTCTCTCTCTCTCTCTATCCCAGTCTCTCTCTCTCTATCCCAGTCTCTCTCTCTCTATCCCAGTCTCTCTCTCTCTCTCTCTCTCTATCCCTCTCTCTCTATCCCAGTCTCTCTCTCTCTCTCTATCCCAGTCTCTCTCTCTCTCTCTCTATCCCAGTCTCTCCCTCTCTCTCTCTATCCCAGTCTCTCTCTCTCTATCCCAGTCTCTCTCTCTCTATCCCAGTCTCTCTCTCTCTATCCCAGTCTCTCTCTCTCTATCCCAGTCTCTCTCTCTCTCTCTCTCTATCCCAGTCTCTCTCTCTCTCTCTCTCTCTCTATCTCTCTCTATCCCAGTCTCTCTCTCTCTCTCTATCCCAGTCTCTCTCTCTCTCTCTCTCTCCCAGTCTCTATCCCAGTCTCTCTCTCTCTATCCCAGTCTCTCTCTCTCTATCCCAGTCTCTCTCTCTCTATCCCAGTCTCTCTCTCTCTATCCCAGTCTCTCTCTCTCTATCCCAGTCTCTCTCTCTCTATCCCAGTCTCTCTCTCTCTATCCCAGTCTCTCTCTCTCTATCCCAGTCTCTCTCTCTCTCTATCCCAGTCTCTCTCTCTCTCTATCCCAGTCTCTCTCTCTCTCTATCCCAGTCTCTCTCTCTCTCTATCCCAGTCTCTCTCTCTCTCTATCCCAGTCTCTCTCTCTCTCTATCCCAGTCTCTCTCTCTCTCTATCCCAGTCTCTCTCTCTCTCTATCCCAGTCTCTCTCTCTCTCTATCCCAGTCTCTCTCTCTCTATCCCAGTCTCTCTCTCTCTATCCCAGTCTCTCTCTCTCTATCCCAGTCTCTCTCTCTCTATCCCAGTCTCTCTCTCTCTATCCCAGTCTCTCTCTCTCTATCCCAGTCTCTCTCTCTCTATCCCAGTCTCTCTCTCTCTCTCTATCCCAGTCTCTCTCTCTCTATCCCAGTCTCTCTCTCTCTATCCCAGTCTCTCTCTCTCTCTATCCCAGTCTCTCTCTCTCTATCCCAGTCTCTCTCTCTCTATCCCAGTCTCTCTCTCTCTCTATCCCAGTCTCTCTCTCTCTATCCCAGTCTCTCTCTCTCTATCCCAGTCTCTCTCTCTATCCCAGTCTCTCTCTCTCTATCCCAGTCTCTCTCTCTCTATCCCAGTCTCTCTCTCTCTATCCCAGTCTCTCTCTCTCTATCCCAGTCTCTCTCTCTCTATCCCAGTCTCTCTCTCTCTATCCCAGTCTCTCTCTCTCTATCCCAGTCTCTCTCTCTCTATCCCAGTCTCTCTCTCTCTATCCCAGTCTCTCTCTCTCTATCCCAGTCTCTCTCTCTCTATCCCAGTCTCTCTCTCTCTATCCCAGTCTCTCTCTCTCTATCCCAGTCTCTCTCTCTCTATCCCAGTCTCTCTCTCTCTATCCCAGTCTCTCTCTCTCTATCCCAGTCTCTCTCTCTCTATCCCAGTCTCTCTCTCTCTATCCCAGTCTCTCTCTCTCTATCCCAGTCTCTCTCTCTCTATCCCAGTCTCTCTCTCTCTATCCCAGTCTCTCTCTCTCTATCCCAGTCTCTCTCTCTCTATCCCAGTCTCTCTCTCTCTATCCCAGTCTCTCTCTCTCTATCCCAGTCTCTCTCTCTCTATCCCAGTCTCTCTCTCTCTCTCTCTGTCTCTCTATCCCAGTCTCTCTCTCTCTATCCCAGTCTCTCTCTCTCTATCCCAGTCTCTCTCTCTCTATCCCAGTCTCTCTCTCTCTATCCCAGTCTCTCTCTCTCTATCCCAGTCTCTCTCTCTCTATCCCAGTCTCTCTCTCTCTATCCCAGTCTCTCTCTCTCTCTCTCTATCCCAGTCTCTCTCTCTCTCTCTCTATCTCCCAGTCTCTCTCTCTCTATCCCAGTCTCTCTCTCTCTCTCTCTATCCCAGTCTCTCTCTCTCTCTCTCTATCCCAGTCTCTCTCTCTCTCTCTCTATCCCAGTCTCTCTCTCTCTCTCTCTATCCCAGTCTCTCTCTCTCTCTCTCTATCCCAGTCTCTCTCTCTCTCTCTATCCCAGTTTCTCTCTCTCTCTCTCTCCCAGTCTCTCTCTCTCTCTCTCTCTATCCCAGTCTCTCTCTCTCTATCCCAGTTTCTCTCTCTCTATCCCAGTCTCTCTCTCTCTATCCCAGTCTCTCTCTCTCTCTCTCTCTATCCCAGTCTCTCTCTCTCTCTCTCTCTATCCCAGTCTCTCTCTCTATCCCAGTCTCTCTCTCTATCCCAGTCTCTCTCTCTATCCCAGTCTCTCTCTCTCTCTATCCCAGTCTCTCTCTCTCTCTCTCTCTCTATCCCAGTCTCTCTCTCTCTCTCTCTCTATCCCAGTCTCTCTCTCTCTCTATCCCAGTCTCTCTCTCTCTCTATCCCAGTCTCTCTCTCTCTCTATCCCAGTCTCTCTCTCTCTCTATCCCAGTCTCTCTCTCTCTCTATCCCAGTCTCTCTCTCTCTCTATCCCAGTCTCTCTCTCTCTCTATCCCAGTCTCTCTCTCTCTCTATCCCAGTCTCTCTCTCTCTCTATCCCAGTCTCTCTCTCTCTATCCCAGTCTCTCTCTCTCTATCCCAGTCTCTCTCTCTATCCCAGTCTCTCTCTCTATCCCAGTCTCTCTCTCTCTCTCTATCCCAGTCTCTCTCTCTATCCCAGTCTCTCTCTCTATCCCAGTCTCTCTCTCTCTCTATCCCAGTCTCTCTCTCTCTCTCTCTATCCCAGTCTCTCTCTCTCTCTATCCCAGTCTCTCTCTCTCTCTCTCTCTATCCCATCTCTCTCTATCCCAGTCTCTCTCTCTCTATCCCAGTCTCTCTCTCTCTCTCTATCCCATCTCTCTCTCTCTCTCTATCCCATCTCTCTCTATCCCAGTCTCTCTCTCTATCCCAGTCTCTCTCTATCCCAGTCTCTCTCTCTATCCCAGTCTCTCTCTATCCCAGTCTCTCTCTCTATCCCAGTCTCTCTCTCTATCCCAGTCTCTCTCTATCCCAGTCTCTCTCTCTATCCCAGTCTCTCTCTATCCCAGTCTCTCTCTATCCCAGTCTCTCTCTCTCTCTCTATCCCAGTCTCTCTCTATCCCAGTCTCTCTCTCTATCCCAGTCTCTCTCTATCCCAGTCTCTCTCTCTATCCCAGTCTCTCTCTCTATCCCAGTCTCTCTCTCTCTATCCCAGTCTCTCTCTCTCTCTATCCCAGTCTCTCTCTATCCCAGTCTCTCTCTCTATCCCAGTCTCTCTCTCTTTCTGTATTCCAGGCCTTTACCTGACAAGCAGCTTTCCCAGTCGGTTCCACATCCGGGTGTCCGTTGCCCCAGTAACCAATTGCATGCAAATGATGTGCGCACGCGCAGTGACTGCCTTGCGGGCGTGTGACTGATTGGGCGGCCATCTTTGAGACTGGCACAGGGCTGACAGAAACTTGGCAAAGTTCCATTCAAACTCATTGTCCAGGAAAGAAACTCTTTTTAACCAAATTCAAATCCCAGTAAAGTCAATAATTCAAAGCAACAAACTGATGAATAAAAAACCTTGGAGGCACTCAAACAACATTTTGGTTCATGCCTCCAGAGTTCCTGTTTCCAATTTGCAGCATCAACAATATTTTACTTTCCTCTTTTGTGAATTGTAAATGATGGCACTTTGACGATTATTCAATATAATTAAAACATTAGCAAGGGGAGCTGGTTTATTGGGGTAAGGCCGAGATATGGTCATGGTGAGAGTGCAGCTAGTGTTTGCCGCCCATGCTGTTTAATTCCATATTCAATCATTTTCTTCAATTTCTCTGTATTTCATTTCTTTATAAATTTATTTAGTAGTGTCACAAGTAGGCTTACCTTAACACTGCAATGAAGTTACTGTGAAAATCCCCTAGTTGCCACACTCCGGCACCTGTTCAGGTACACTGAGGAGAATTTAGCATGGCCAATGCACCTAACCAGCACGTCTTTCAGACTGTGGGAGGATACCGGAGAACCCGGAGGAAACCCATGCAGACATGGGGAGAACATGCAGAGTCCACACAGACAGTGACCCAAGGATGGAATTGAACCTGGGTCTTTGATGCTATGAGGCAGCAATGTTAAACAGTGTGCCACCATGCCGACCCATGGTTAACTGAGCGGTTAATTAAACATACGGGAATAGGGCATAAGAGCATTATGTTAAACTTGTATAAAACATCAGTTTGGCTTCAGCTGGAATACTGTGGCCAGTTTTGGGCTCATACCTTAGGAGGATGTGAAGGCATTAGAGAGGGTGCAGAAAAGATTCATGGGAATAGTTCCAGGAATGAGGAACTTCAGTAACATAGATAGACTGGAGAAGTAGGGACTCTTTTCCTTGGAGAAGGTTGGGAGGAGATTTGATAGAGGTATTCAAATCATGAGGAGGCTGGACAGAGTGGAAAATCTTTTCCCATTGCTGGAAGGATAGCAAGGGTAGCAAGGAGTAAGAAGGGCTAAAAGGGGTCATGAAAAAGCATTGACCAGCAGGATTAAGGAAAATCCCAAGGCTTTTTATGCATATATAAAGAGCAAGAGGGTAGCCAGGGAGAGGGTTGGCCCACTCAAGAACAAGGGAGGGAATCTATGCGTGGAGCCAGAGGAAATGGGTGAGGTATTAAATGAGTGCTTTGCATCAGTATTCACCAAAGAGAAGGACTTGGTGGATGATGAGTCTGGGAAAGGGTGTGTAGGTAGTTTGAGTCATGTTGAGATCAAAAAGGAGGCGGTATTGGGGTTCTTGAGAAACATTAAGGTAGACAAGTCCCCAGGGCCTGATGGGATATACCCCAGAAAACTGAGAGAGGCAAGAGAGGAAATTGCTGGGGCCTTGAGAGAAATCTTTGTATCCTCACTGGCTACAGGGGAGGTCACACAGTAAGAGTTTTAACAACACCAAGTTAAAGTCCAACAGGTTTATTTGGTAGCAAATGCCATTAGCTTTCGGAGTGCTGCTCCTTCGCCAGATGGAGTGGAAATCTGCTCTCAAACAGGGCACAGAGACACAAAATCAAGTTACAGAATACTGATTAGAATGTGAATCTCTACAGCCAACCAGGTCTTAAAGATACAGACAATGTGAGTGGAGGGAGAATTAAGTACAGGTTAAAGAGATGTGTATTGTCTCCAGACAGGACAGCCAGTGAGATTCTGCAAGTCCAGGAGGCAAGCTGTGGGGGTTACTGATAGTGTGACATAAATCCAAGATCCCGGTTTAGGCCATCCTCATGTATGCGGAACTTGGCTATCAGTGTCTGCTCAGCGACTCTGCGCTGTAGTGTGTCGTGAAGGCCGCCTTGGAGAACGCTTACCTGAAGATCAGAGGCTGAATGCCTGTGACCGCTGAAGTGTTCCCCAACAGGAAGAGAACAAACTGAACAATGAGGAACACTACAGACAGTTACCCACAGATCCGACCAAAGAACACACCCGTCAACTCAACTCTCTGATCAAGACCTTTGATTCGGACCTTCAGAGCACCCTCCGTGCTCTCATCCCACATACTCCCCGCGTTGGAGATCTCTACTGCCTCCCGAAGATACACAAGGCAAACACACCCGGCTGTCCCATCGTATCGGGCAATGGGACCCTGTGCGAGAACCTCTCCGGCTATGTCGAGGGCATCCTGAAACCCATTGTACAAAGAACCTCCAGCTTTTGTCACGACACGACGGACTTCCTACAGAAACTCGGCACACATGGAGCAGTTGAACCAGGAGCGCTCCTCGTCACAATGGATGTCTCGGCACTCTACACCAGCATCCCCCACGACGATGGCATTGCTGCAACGGCCTCAGTACTCAACACCGACAACTGCCAGTTTCCAGATGCAATTTTACAACTCATCCGCTTCATCCTGGATCACAATGTCTTCACCTTCAACAACCAGTTCTTCATCCAGACACATGGAACAGCCATGGGGACCAAATTCGCACCTCAATATGCCAACATCTTCATGCACAGGTTCGAACAAGACTTCTTCACCGCACAGGACCTTCAACCGATGCTATACACTAGATACATCGATGACATTTTCTTCCTTTGGACTCATGGTGAACAATCACTGAAACAACTATATGATGACATCAACAAGTTCCATCCCACCATCAAACTCACCATGGACTACTCTCCGGAATCGGTTGCATTCTTGGACACACGCATCTCAATTAAGGACGGTCACCTCAGTACCTCACTGTTCCGCAAGCCCACGGATAACCTCACGATGCTCCACTTATCCAGCTTCTACCCTAAACACGTTAAAGAAGCCATCCCCTATGGACAAGCCCTCTGTAGACACAGGATCTGCTCGGATGAGGAGGATCGCAACAGACACCTCCAGACGCTGAAAGATGCCCTCATAAGAACAGGATATGGCGCTCGACTCATCGATCAACAGTTCCGACGCGCCACAGCGAAAAACCGCACCGACCTCCTCAGAAGACAAACACGGGACACGGTGGACAGAGTACCCTTCGTCGTCCAGTACTTCCCCGGAGCAGAGAAGCTACGGCATCTCCTCCGGAGCCTTCAACATGTCATTGATGAAGAAGAACATCTCGCCAAGGCCATTCCCACAACCCCACTTCTTGCCTTCAAACAACCGCACAACCTCAAACAGACCATTGTCCGCAGCAAACTACCCAGCCTTCAGAAGAACAGTGACCACGACACCACACAACCTTGCCACAGCAACCTCTGCAAGACGTGCCGGATCATCGACACGGATGCCATCATTTCACGTGAAAACACCGTCTACCAGGTACACGGTACCTACTCTTGCAACTCGGCCAACGTTGTCTACCTGATATGCTGCAGGAAAGGATGTCCTGAGGCATGGTACACTTGGGAGACCATGCAGACGCTACGATAACGGATGAATGAACACCACTCGACAATCACCAGGCAAGACTGTTCTCTTCCTGTGGGGGAGCACTTCAGCATTCAGTCTCTGATCTTCGGGTAAGCGTTCTCCAAGGCGGCCTTCACGACACACTACAGCGCAGAGTCGCTGAGCAGAAACTGATAGCCAAGTTCCGCACACATGAGGACGGCCTAAACCGGGATCTTGGGTTTATGTCACACTATCTGTAACCCCCACAGCTTGCCTCCTGGACTTGCAGAATCTCACTGGCTGTCCTGTCTGGAGACAATACACATCTCTTTACCCTATACTTAATGCTCCCTCCACTCACATTGTCTGTATCTTTAAGACCTGGTTGGCTGTAGAGATTCACATTCTAATCAGTATTCTGTAACTTGATTTTGTGTCTCTGTATGCCCTGTTTGAGAGCAGATATCCACTCCATCTGACGAAGGAGCAGCGCTCCGAAAGCTAATGACATTTGCTATCAAATAAACCTGTTGGACTTTAACCTGGTATTGTTAAAACTCTTACTGTGTTTACCCCAGTCCAACGCCGGCATCTCCACATCATGACTACAGGGGAGGTCCCAGAGGTTTGGAGAATAGCCAGTGTTGTTCCTTTGTTTAAGAAGGGTAGCAAGAATAATCCAGGTAATTACAGGCCGGTGAGCCTTACGTCAGTGGTAGGTAAATTATTGGAGAGTATTCTTCGAGACAGGATTTATTCCCACTTGGAAATAAGTGGACGTATTAGTGAGAGGCAACATGGTTTTGTGAAGGGGAGGTCGTGTCTCACGAAATTCATCAAGTTTTTCGAGGAAGTGACGAAGATGATTGATGAGGGTAGGGCAGTGGATGTTGTCTACATGGACTTCAGTAAGACCTTTGACAAGGTCCCTCATGGCAGACTGGTGCAGAAGATGAAGTCGCATGGGATCAGAGGTGAGCTAGCAAGGTGGTTACAAAACTGGCTCGGTCAAAGAAGACAGAGGGTAGCAGTGAAAGGGTGTGTTTCTGAATGGAGGGCTGTGACAAGTGGTGTTCCTCAGGGATCAGTGCTGGAACCTTTGCTGTTTGTAATATATGTAAATGATTTGGAGGAAAATGTAACTGGATTGATTAGTAAGTTTGCGAACGACACAAAGGTTGGTGGATTTGTGGATAGCGATGAGGACCATCAGAGGATACAGCAGAATATAGATCAGTTGGAGACTTGGGCGGAGAGATGGAGATGGAGTTTAATCTGGACAAATGTGAGGTAATGCATTTTGGAAGGTCTAATACAGATAGGGAATATACAGTAAATGGCAGAACCCTTAAGAGTATTGATAGGCAAAGGGATCTGAGTGTACAGGTACAGGTCACTGAAAGTGGCAATGCTGGTGGAGAAGGTAGTCAAGAAGGCTTGCTTGCCTTCATCGGCCAGGGCATTGAGTTTAAAAATTGGCAAGTCATGTTGCAGCTTTATAGAACCTTAGTTAGGCCGCACTTGGAATATAGTGTTCAATCTGGTCGCCACACTACCAGAAGGATGTGGAGGCTTTGGAGAGGGTACAGAAAAGATTTACCAGGATGTTGCCTGGTATGGAGGGCATTAGCTCTGAGGAGAGGTTGGAGAAACTTGGTTTGTTCTCTCTGGAGCGACGGAGGTTGAGGGGAGACCTGATAGAAGTCTACAAGATTATGAGAGGCATGGACAGAGTGGATAGTCAGAAGTTTTTTCCCAGGGTGGAAGAGTCAATTACTAGGGGGCATAGGTTTAAGGTGTGAGGGGCAATGTTTAAAGGAGATGTACGAGGCAGATTTTTTACACAGAGAGTAGTGGGTGCCTGGAACCCGTTGCCGTGGGAGGTAGTGGAAGCGGATACAGTAGTGACTTTTAAGGGGCATCTTGACAAGTACATGAATAGGATGGCAATAGAGGGATATGGTCCCCGGAAGGGTAGGGGTTTTTAGTTCAGTCAGGCAGCATGGTCAGTGCAGGCTTGGAGGGCCGAAGGGCCTGTTCCTGTGCTGTAATGTTCTTTGTTCCTTGTTCTTTGCTAGAGAACCAGAAGGCACAGATTTAACGTAATTGTCAAAAGAAGTAATGGAGACATGAAGAGAAACTTGTTCATGCATCAAGTGGTTTGGTTCTGGAAGTGCTGCCTGAAATTTGTGGTGGAAGCAGGTTTAATCGAAACATTCAAGAGGGAATTGGCGGCCAGAATTGTACATAATATTCCAAATGAGGCCTAACTAAGATTCTGTACAGCTGCAGCATGACTTGCCAATTTTTATACCCAATGCCCCAACTGATGAAGGCAAGCATGCTGTATGCTTTCTTGATAACCTTATCCACCTGCGTTGCCACTTTTGGTATGCCAAGATCTCTCTGCCTTTGAATACTCCTAAGGGTTCTACCATTTACTGTATAATTCCTACATGCATTGGACCTTCCAAAATGCATTACCTCACATTTGTCTGGATTAAACTCCATGTGCCATTTCTCCACCCAAGTCTCCAACAGATCTCTATCTTGCTGTATCCTCTGACAATCCTCTTCCATCTCCGCAATTCCACCAATTTTTGTGCTGTCTGCGAACTTACCATGAACAAATTTTTAAAAAGTAGCCATGTCCACAATTATAATGTAAGTTGCTCATTTAATCTCGCGTTCACTGGTATTGCACCCTTGTGTCACTGGTGGTGTTGTCGTGAATGTGCAGGGTCACGGGAAAAAGGCGAAGGCTGAGGGATGATGGTGACAGTATCATAGAATCATAGAATCCTACAGTGCATAAGGAGGACATTTGGCCCATCGAGTCTGTACCGACAACAATCCCACCCAGACCCCATCCCGTCACCGCACATTTTTACTATCCCAATCCCCCTGACGCTAAGGGGCTATTTCTCATGGCCGATTAGTCTAACCTACACATCTTTGGACTGTGGGAGGAAACCGGAGCATCTGGAGGAAACCCACGCAGACAAGGGGAGAACGTGCAAACTCCACACAAACAGTGACCCAAGCCAGGAATCGAACCCGGGTCCCTGGCGCTGTGGGCAGCAGTGCTAACCACTGTGCCACCGTCAACTGACCGTCAAACCTGGAGAGTTACAGGTGCATCACTCATTCAGACAGCCAGCACAGATACAGAATGGACTCCTTCTGTACTGTAATAATTCTGTGCTAGTCGAGGCTCCAACTTTCTTTCCTCCGCGTAGCTGACCAGGAATCTCTCCAACTCTCAAAACCCGCCACTGACCTGAAAGGGAAGGATTTGCAGATTGACACTCAATCTGCTTGGCAAAGTTATGAATGCACCTTCCTTGGCCTTCATGTCCTGGGGTGAACTTTGAAACCAGAGCTTCTGGCTCAGAGGTAGGAACGCTACCCACTGCACCACAGGACCTCCTATAAGGAAGGTGCAAGGTGGTGGTGTAGTGGTGTTATAGCTGGACTAGTAATCCAGAGACCCAGGGTAATGCTCTGGGGATCTGGGTTCGAATCTCATCATGGCAGGTGGTGAAATTTGAATCCAATAAAAAATCCAGAATTAAAAGTCTAATGATAACCATGAAACCATTGCCGATTGTCCGAAAAACCCATCTGGTTCACTAATGTCCTTTAGGGAAGGAAATCTGCTATCCTTACCTGGTCTGGCCTACGTGTGACTCCAGATCCACAGCAATGTGGGTGACTCTCAACTGCCCTCAGGTAATAAATGCTGACCAGCCAGCGACGCCTACATCCCATAAACAAAGAACAAAGAACAGTACAGCACAGGAACAGGCCCTTCAGCCCTCCAAGCCTGCACCGATCATGATGCCTGCCTAAACTAAAACTGTATTCATGTATTCATCTAGTTGCTCCTTAAATGCCGCTGTTGTACCTGCTTCCACCACCTCCATGGGAAGCACGTTCCCGACATTCATCAGCCTCTGCGAAAAAAACTTGCCTTGCACATCTCCTCTAAACTTTTCCCCACGCACCTTAAACCTATGATCCCTAGTACTTGACTTTTCTACTCCAGGAAAGAGCATCTGACTTTCCACTCTGTCCGTGCCCCTCATAATCTTGTAAATCTCTATCAGGACACCCCTCAACCTCCGTCGTTCCAGTGAGAACAAACCAAGTTTATCCAACCTCTCCTCATAGCTATTACCCTCCAGACCAGGCAACATCCTGGTAAGCCACTTCTGTACCCTCTCCAAAGCATCCTTCTGGTAGTGTGCGGCCAGAATTGTACATAATATTCCAAATGAGGCCTAACTAAGATTCTGTACAGCTGCAGCATGACTTGCCAATTTTTATACCCAATGCCCCAACTGATGAAGGCAAGCATGCTGTATGCTTTCTTGATAACCTTATCCACCTGCGTTGCCACTTTTGGTATGCCAAGATCTCTCTGCCTTTGAATACTCCTAAGGGTTCTACCATTTACTGTATAATTCCTACATGCATTGGACCTTCCAAAATGCATTACCTCACATTTGTCTGGATTAAACTCCATGTGCCATTTCTCCACCCAAGTCTCCAACAGATCTCTATCTTGCTGTATCCTCTGACAATCCTCTTCCATCTCCGCAACTCCACCAATTTTTGTGCTGTCTGCGAACTTACCATGAACAAATTTTTAAAAAGTAGCCATGTCCACAATTATAATGTAAGTTGCTCATTTAATCTCGCGTTCACTGGTATTGCACCCTTGTGTCACTGGTGGTGTTGTAGTGCCTCAGTTTTGTACTTTCCAGCCTCCCAACCTGTAGTCCAGAGAAATCTCCACATGTTCTAACCAACTCAACTTTGTTGCCCTTTGGCAAGTTGGGAAACAAAATATGTTACATAAAAATAAGGGTAGAATTACTTGAAAACGAGGACTGAATAACATCTGTGCACCCTGCTCCAATTATCCTTTGCCCTATAACTGCTTCACTCCAAGACTTCACTGCGCTGTGCCTCCTGTATAGAATGCCACAAAATCAACTCGTGCAGAAAGGTGAAGGTTGGAAGCCAGGGGGGAGGAAAAATCAAACAGAAAACTAAAATCCTAGCACCAATTATGAAAATTGACAGAAAGCAAATGTAAATTGGTGGGGTGTGATTACCTTCTGATGTTCACAGAGTCTAAACCAGCGAAAGAATGAAGTGAACGTGTGGGTACACGTTACCTTCCTACCAAAGAGGAAAATAAGCCCGGCTTTGGCATTGTCATTTCCCATAAGAAGTAAAATCAGAAGTTTATTTTATGAGCTGCATGCCTGACTGTTGGTGAAGGTTTGGACTTTCTATTAGAGTTCTTGAATCACGTTTACGGCAAAGATAATCTATTAAATGCCTCTGACACATGATTAGATTTTAATAGATTTTGATATTATATATATATAATTTCTTCACTTAACCGCTTACTCCAGTTCAGGGTCACTGGGAGTTGGAGCCTAACAGATACTGGGTACTAGGCAGGATACACCCTGGACGGGCCGCCAGTCTATCACAGGGTACACACTAACACCCACAGACAAACTGAAGGGCAATTTACCCTGGCTAATCCTGAGGAATTTCACTTAATTGCAATGTTAATGTAACCCTTACTTATGACTAATAAATAAACTTTAACTTTAATCCATCTAACCTGCATGTCTTTGGACTGTGGGAGGAAACCGGAGGAAACCCACGCAGACACGGGGAGAATGTTCAGACTCTACACAGACAGTCATCCAAGGCTGGAATCGAATCCGGGTCCTTGGTGCTGTGAGGCAGCAGCAGAGCTAACTGCTGTGCCACCATGTCACCCTGTCATATATACTTACAAAATGATATAAAAAGGTAGATCAGTCTGTGGATTGCTGGATCAGTCCTATAGTTTCAATTACTGGATTGTGCTGAGATGGTTCATGTGCTGAGGAGCAGCGCTCCGAAAGCTAATGGCATTTGCTACCAAATAAACCTGTTGGACTTTAACCTGGTGTTGTTAAAACTCTTACAATGGTTAATTTGCACAGGTTCTTGCTTCAAACTGATTCGATTCTCTGAGAGGGAGACCCCGGCAGATCAGATATCTGCTATCTTGCCAGGTAAGGGAAAGGTTTTCTTTGGTTCATATAGCCAAGTTGAGAGATGCATTTGTAGCACAAAGGGATGGGGAGGTAAAGGGGGAAGAATTCTGACCTACACTAACTCACCAACATCTTTGGTACAACCTCACCAATTAAGCTCTTCCGAAAGAATAACATAGAACCCACATCTAATCAAGAACATGAGATCAGCGCCCAAAGATCCTACCCCATGTTCACAAACAGTGAAGTTCCTTGAAACCCGTTGATATAAAAGTTCAATTTATCAATTTATTTCTGTGTCTGCAGACTTTAGTTATAAGGTTCATTAGCACAAAAACAAATAACAGAACTCTCTGTCATAATCCAATCAAACCCTGCCCAACCGTACCCTGTCCCATTCTATCCTGCCAAAATCTGTTACATCCATTCTGAACCTACATATTTCTATCCTACCCATCTTTAGCCTGCCCATACATAGCCTACACCTTATCCTACTCAACGCTGTCTTTCCCAACCCTATCCTGCTCAACACAAACCTGCAATCCTAACCTACCCAGAACTACACTGCCCATCACTATTGTACCCAATCCTATTCCACTCATTCCTGTCCTGCCCATCTCTATCCCTAACCAACTGCATCCTATCTCCCTATCAAACAGCATCTCCTACCTGTGTGATAGGAGCAGGTGTGGGGCTAAGGGAAAGGCAGTGAGCTGCCCATTGCTAGCCCAGTACAATTTCTTCAAGCCTTTCTGTGCCCCCTACAAAGTTAAAGTTTATCTATTAGTGTCACGTGAAGGCTTACATTAACACTGCAATAAATCCCCTAGTCGTCACACTCTGGCGCCTGTTAGGGTACACTGAGGGAGGATTTAGCATGGTCAATGCACTTAACCAGCACATCGTTTGGACTGTGGGAGGAAACCGAAGCACCCGGAGGAAACCCACACAGACATGGGGAGAACTTGTAGACTCCACACAGACAATGACCCAAGCTGGGAATCGAACCTGGGTCCCTGGCTCTGTGAGGCAGCAGTGCTAACCACTGTGCCACCAGGCAGCTGTGCTGAATCCATTAGCTCTCTGTCCCTGACTGGACTGCAGGGGGTCAGTTAGATCAGTTGGCTTGATGGCTAGAGTTCAATGCAGAATGATGCCAACCCCCATTGGAGTCCAATCCCTCTACCAACGCTGGTAGCTCATGGAGGCTGACCTTCTTGCCTTGCTCCTCAAGCTATATACAACCAATCGTCTCTCTCTAATGGAGACAGGGGCCTACAATCCCTTTGTTGGATGGTGGCTGGACAATGGTCACTGCTATAACAATATAAAAGTGCTGTAACATCCTGTGTTCACTCAGTGGCGCTATGCAACAGGCAATACTGGAGTGACACTGTTACACTCTGGCCACTTGGTGTCTCTGTGTTTCCACTTTCCACTATAGAGCTGGCTAGAAGGTGCCCCATTATACATTCCCTTATCAACCCTGACAGTTCATCATTTGTGTAATCCCAAACATATATCTTCTTCCACATCCCATAATACTCTTACTTCCCAAGCAAAACTCTATCTCCTGTCGATTCATTTTCGATGTGGACCAGTGCATCCCACATAACCCTCTGTGTGAAGGAGTTTTAATTGGATTTATCCTTTCCCTGGTTTAATTCTAAGATTAATTAACCTTCTTAAATAATTAATTGATGTGACATCTGTTACCTCAGTGACTGAAAGAACACAACAAGCTGATTTGGTCATGACCGACCATTCACATAGAATTGTTAGCTCTCCCATGACTCATGCAATCAGAAGCTTTTGGTTTAAACTCCATTCCTGCCTAAGCATATAGTCTGTTGTCGATATTTCGGTGCAGTACTGAGGGAATGCGAAGCTGTCCTTGATTGGGATATTACACTCAGACCCCATCCGGAGGATACAAAACATCCAGTGGTACCATTCGGGAAAGATCGGTGGATTTCTCCCAGTGTCCTGTCCAATATGCATCCCTCAAATGACCTGCCACTAACAAACTAACTGTCCATTTATCTAACTTGCTGCTCATGGGTCATCGCTAAGGGCATCACATTCCCTTCATTACTCAAAATTCAGAAACAATTCATTGGCTGTGAAGTGCTTTGAGGTGGCCTGAGGGTGTGAAAGGTGCTAGCTAAAAGAAAATATCTTTGTTTCTAATCAGCTTCCATGCGATTGAAAATCTGGAGAAATATATCACAGGTGGCAGATCCAATATCACCTATTTGCCAATATCACCTCAAATCATAATCACCTCCCGCAAAATTCCACCAGTGCAGTATTGTCAGCATGCAATGTATCACTAATCCAGTATTGTGTGCACGTATGGTGTACCACTAATCCAGTATTGTGTGCAGAGTGTACCACTAATCCAGTTTCGTGCGCACACAGAGTGTACCAGTAATCCAGTATTGTGTGCACATATAGTTTACCACTAATCCAGTATTGTGTGCAGAGTGTACCACTAATCCAGTATTGTGCGCGCACAGAGTGTACCACTAATCCAGTATTGTGTGCACACGGAGTGTACCACTAATCCAGTATTGTATGTATGCTGAATGTACCACTAATCCAGAATTGTGTGCATGCTCAGTGTATACCACTAATCCAGTATTGTGTGCACACAGTGTACCACCAATGCAGTATTGTGTATTCACAGAGTATACCACTAATCCAATATTGTGTGCACGCAGTGCACCACTAATGCAGTTTAGTGTGCAGAGTGTGCAGTATTTTGTGCACAATGTACCACCAGTACAGCATTGTGTGCACACAATATACCATCAATGCAGTATTGTTTGCATAGTGTGCCATCAGTGCAATATAGTGTACTTACACAGTGACTCAAGAATATAGTGCATAAAAAGGGGGTTTGTTCATTGGAATTCTATACGTTGTGCACACAGTGTACCACTAATCCAGTATTGTGTGCAAAATGTACCACTAATCCAGGACTGTGTGCACACAGGGTGTAACACTAATTCAGTATTGTATGCACACAGAGTGTGCCACTTATCCAGTAATGTGTGCACACAGAGTATACCATTAATCCAGTATTACGTGCACAGTGTTGTACCACTAATCCAGTATTGTGTGCACAGTGTACCACCAATGCAGTAATGTGTTGGGTGTCTGTTACCTTTTTTGTGGTATTGCACTGTGAGTGTTGATTGATTTGATTTGATTTATTATTGTCACATATATTGGGATCCAGTGAAAAGTATTGTTTCTTGTGCGCTACACAGACAAAACATATCGTTCATTGAGTACATAGGGGAGAAGGAAAGGATAGGGTGCAGAATATAGTGTTGCAGCTACACATAGGGTGAGGAGAAAGATCAGTTTAATATGTGATAGGACCATTCAAAAGTCTGATGACAACAGGAAAGAAGCTGTTCTTGAGTCAATTGGTACGTTTTTTCAGTCCTTTGTATCTTTTTCCTGACGGAAGAAGATGGAAGAGAGAATGTCCGGGATGCATGGGGTCCTTGATCATGCTGGCTACTTTCCTGGAGCAGCGAGAAATATAGACAGAGTCAATAGATGGAAGGCTGGTTTGCATGATGGTCTAGGCTACATTCACAACTCTGTAGTTTTTTGGGGGTCTTGGGCAGAGCAGGAGCCATACCAAGCTGTGATACAACTTGAAAGAATGCTTTCTATGGTGCATTTGTAAACATTGGTGAGAGTCGTAGTGGACATGCTGAATTTCCTTAATCTTCTGAGAAAATAGAGGTGTTGGTGGGCTTTCTTAACTATTGAGTCGGCGTGGAATGTGTTGAATATCTCGTGTCTTTCACAATGACTGTCTTGAATTGGGTATCTGAGGATTCTCCCTCATTTGCCTGTGGGGACACATTGGAAGAGTTTTAACAACAGCAGGTTAAAGTCCAACAGGTTTATTTGGTAGCAAATACCATTGGAGCAGGGGACACATTGGAGCAGGGTTTCTGCTTTCTCTGCAACCGGTGACCCAAAGTTGCCCTACTTTGGGGGAATGTTTTACCTCCTTAATTTTCCGCTCAGCTTCCCTTGTGAATCACCAAACATTGAGGGATAAATATTGGCTGGGGCAGAGGGGTGGGAGAGAGAACTTCCCTGTTCATTGTGAGTGTGAGTTGGTGCCACGTTTGTGAACGGGGATGAATATTTTTCATCCAGCGGTGAGCTGGCAAGCGAACTGCCCATTGTTCAAGGTGTAAATGGAGTTTGTGACTGTTGATCATGAGGAGGGTGACATTTGTGGACATTTCAGCTGAGTCTTGTCTATAGTCTGTAAATTCTGAGTGTGTGTTCGTTCTCAAACCCCACAGCTTTCCACTTGGGAGTTTGTACGGAATAAAAACAGAAGAGGCAGCCACAAAAAAACTCAGCAAGTCTGACAGCATCTGGGCAGAGAGAAAGTTAACTTGTACTCTCTCTCCAAAGATGCTGCCAGACCTGCTGAGCTTCCCCAGCATTTCTCTGTCTTTATTTCAGATTTACAGCATCCGGAGTTGTGTTGCTTTGAGTTAAGTTCCCAATGGGCAACACAGTGGCACAGTAGTTAGCACTGCTGCCTCATAGCACCCAGGTTCGATTCCTTGGTTCGAACCTGGATTCGATTCCTGGCAGCACGATAGCACAGTGGTTAGCATTGCTGCTTCACAGCTCCAGGGTCCCAGGTTCGATTCCCGGCTCGGGTCACTGTCTGTGTGGAGTTTGCACATTCTCCTTGTGTCTGCATGGGTTTCCTCTGGGTGCTCCGGTTTCCTCCCACAGTCCAAAGATGTGCGAGTTAGGTTGATTGGCCAGGTTAAAAATTGCCCCTTAGAGTCCTGAGATGCGTAGGTTAGAGGGATTAGCGGGTGAAATATGTGGGGGTAGGGCCTGGGTGGGATTGTGGTCGGTGCAGACTCGATGGGCTGAATGGCCTCCTTCTGCACTGTAGGGTTTCTATGATTTCTGTGATGATTCCCGGCTTGGGTCACTGTCTGTGCAGAACTTGCACGTTCTCCCCATAAACACATGGTCTGCATAGTGAAAAGCGCACTCTGCATGCAGACAGTGAATAACAGAGCCCATCTATATTACATATATTACATAAATAGGAAGGTGATGGCCTAGTGGTATTATCGCTAGACTATTAATCCAGGAAATTCAACTAATGTTCTTGGGACCCCGGTTCAAATCCCACCACGGCAGATGGTGGAATTTGAATTCAATAAAAATTATTTGGAGGGCTGAAGGGCCTGTTTCCTGTGCTGTACAATTCATATTGAGAATAGGGTGGCACTGTGGGACAGTGGTTAGCGCTGCTGCCTCACAGCGCCAGAGACCCAGGTTTGATTCCCGGCTTGGGTCACTGTCTGTGCAGAACTTGCACGTTCTCCCCATAAACACATGGTCTGCATAGTGAAAAGCGCACTCTGCATGCAGACAGTGAATAACAGAGCCCATCTATATTACATATATTACATAAATAGGAAGGTGATGGCCTAGTGGTATTATCGCTAGACTATTAATCCAGGAAATTCAACTAATGTTCTTGGGACCCCGGTTCAAATCCCACCACGGCAGATGGTGGAATTTGAATTCAATAAAAATTATTTGGAGGGCTGAAGGGCCTGTTTCCTGTGCTGTACAATTCATATTGAGAATAGGGTGGCACTGTGGGACAGTGGTTAGCGCTGCTGCCTCACAGCGCCAGAGACCCAGGTTTGATTCCCGGCTTGGGTCACTGTCTGTGCGGAGTCTGCACGTTCCCCCTCGTGTCTGTGTGGGTTTCCTCCGGGTGCTCCGGTTTCCTCCCACAATCCGAAATACGTGTTGGTTAGGTGCATTAGCCATGCTAAATTCTCCCTCAGTGTACCCAAACTGTGGTGACTAGGGGATTTTCACAGTAACTTCATTGCAGTGTTAATGTAAGCCTACTTGTGACACTAATAAATAAACTAAACTAAGTGCCTGTGCTTGGTTTGTAATTGTGTGTGTGTGTTTATGGGAGTCTTCCTCCTGTGAGTGTGAGCTTGTGTGTTGAATGTGTGGGTTGGTGCAGTGAGTGTGGCCATGTTGGGGTGTTCGCTGAGTGCTGTGTGAGGGTAAGCTTTTCCTTTCAATGGAAGGGCTGCTTTTCATGTGAGTGAGGGCTGGAAGGGGCCTTGGAAGTGTGGGAATGTGTCTGGGGAATGTGAGCGTTTGTTTTCTGGATGATTTAGTTCTTGTGAGCGGTGATATCCTCTGCAGAAATTCACAGGATGGCTGTGGGGAGTGGGAGTATGTGTTTAAAAGGGGTGGGGATGGAGGGAGGGTGGGGGTTGGTGTTGCAGTTTGATCAGCATTAAGGAGGGTGAGGGGCGGGTTGGGTAGCTTTTGTAGCTTCAATGTATAGGCCTATGTTTGTAGTTTACAGGATAGGTCCTCTGGCCAAAGTCTGGCGCCTTTCAGCCTGGGAACTCCAGCCATTTTCAACTTGTTCACCCAGCGGAACATCTGCTCAGTTCCAGGGCACTGACCTCAAGGTGAGAGGTCAGGGCCCCTAATAGTTAGCTTCCCTCTTGTGCACAGATTCAGAAGCCTCGGCAGCGCAGAGGACGAGAGAGAGAAAAAAAAGGAGCAAGCAGTTCAAACAAGCCTTAAATAGCACCAACACGCCGGAGCTCTCACTGCCCCGAATACTCTGCATTGCTGAATTTCCCTGCATAACTGCACTCAAAAAGAATCCAAAGACACAATGTACACCACTCCATACATTCATCTTGTCTTTGAACGAGAGAGCCCAGTGCAGCCGCTGAGCCAGTGGAAGGGTGCTTTTTTATATTTCAAATTGCAGAACATGCACCATTTCCTATTTTAGTTGCAGCCCCATTTGTTAAAATTTTTTTTAAAGCCGCAAAGCGCTGCAGAGATGGAAATTAAAAACGGCAGAGTGCGTTGCAACTTTCTGAGCAGTGTGACGGCCCCACGCTCTTAGCCTGAGAAAGCAAAAACCTCCCCAAAATGTTAATCTGGCCAAACTCCCACTTTTGCCATCTTTAGATGGTGGGGGAGCTTTTTTTTAAATCATCAATGACCAGTGACGGGATCACTGAGAATGTAGCATGTGGCGGGAGATACTTTTTGCAGATAATTCGACATAGTCTGAACGCTTTGGTCTGAAGAGACAGCGTGACAGGGTGACCCCACAGTAGCACAGCCTTCAAAGTGTCCGGTGGGGTCATCGATCTGATCCCCAGTTTTGAATGAACTAAGATCTCATTCAATGAATCTGCTTTTGCGGGGAGTGCTGCAACTCACATAATCCCCCTACACCTTCAAAGGAACGTCCTTCATGTGTGGGATATATTTTACACGCTTTTCTTTTAAACTAAATACAAAACTTTTGGGCGTGAGCTACCTGAAAACATAAGGCTGCTTCGGTGCTTTGTGGCAAAACTGCTCTTTCCATTTCTAGGGGGAAAAAATTAGTGTTCCGTCAAATTTCTTCTCGTGGCATTTCAAACAAAATTGCATAATTGTCTGAAAATAAAACTAATTTAGAGAGTTACAGGGCAAGGACAGGGGAGTGGGAGTTGCTCTTGTAGAGGGCTAGCACAGACAAGTCGGGTCGATTGGCTTCCTCCTGTGTTGTAATTATTCTCTGATTCATCTCGGGCGAGTTACTGAGTCCTGGGTTGTGGGTCACTATCTCCACTCCCTGGTGTAAGCCCCTCTCCACCACCCTGTCTGGTTAATGTTCCCACTGAACTGTGTACAGCAGCTTAAATAGGTACTGCTCAGGCCTTGTTCTATGGTCAAATATGTGTGTGCTCAGCCTTGCAAAAATAAATCTAAAGGGGACACGCACAGCAAAGGCAATATTGCTCTCTAGTCATAGAGCTTTACAACAGAGAGAGAGGCCCTTTGGCCCATCGTGCCTGCACCAGCCATCAAGCTTCTATCCTCAACCCATTATCCAGCAGTTGGCCCATATCCTTGTATACTATAGCATTTCAAGTGCTCATCTAAATGCCTCTCTGGGCGGCACGGTGGCACAATGGCTAGCACTCCTGCCTCACAGCGCCCTAGGGACCCGGGTTCAATTCCCGGCTTGGGTCACTGTCTGTGAATTTGTACGTTCTCTCCGTGCTTGTGTGGGTTTCCTCCGGGTGCTCCGGTTTCCCCCCACAGTCTGAAAGACGTGCTGGTTAGGTGCATTGGCCATGCTCAATTCTCCCTCAGTGTACCCGAACAGGCACCGGAATGTGGCGACAAGGGGATTTTCACAGTAACTTCATTGCAATGTTAATTTAAGCCTGCTTGTAACACTAATAAATAAACTTTAAACTTAAATATGAGTGTTTCCACCTCTACCACCTTTTGAGGCAGAGAGTTTCAGATTCCCACCACCTCCAGGATGAAAAATAATCTTCAAATCCCCTCCAAATCTCTTGCCCCTGACCTTACAACTATGCTACCTGGTTATTGTCCCCTCTACTGTGGAGAAAAGTTTCTCTCTATCTATGTCCCTCATAATTTTGTACACCTCAATCAGGTCAGAGCAGAAACAGATATACATATATGTATATCTAGTACCTGTCTTTTGAGCAACATTTCATTATCATGTACCTTGATTACGTGGTCATTTAGGCTCCTCAACTACAATCAGGCTCCTCAACAATCAGGCTACCAAGCCTCATATAACATCGGGCTCAAGTGGCCACTTCAAGTTCGGATTGTCATACTCTCCAGGATTAACCTGGAGTCTCCAGGAATTGAAAACCAATCCCCACAACAATTCTGAGTGCAACACTGGAGATAACTTTTCAGGGTATTAAAAAAAGACTTTTATTTATAATTATCATAGAATCCCTACAGTACAAAAGGAGGCCATTCAGCCCATCGAGTCTGCACCGACCGCAATCCCACCCAGACCCTATTCCCATAGCCCCACACATTTACCCACCTGACACTAATGGTCAATTTACCATTTACCATCAACCTAACCCGCACACCTTTGGACTGTGGGAGGAAACCGGAGCACCCGGAGGAAACCCACGCAGACACAGGGAGAATGTGCAAACTCTGCACAGACAGTAACTGAGACCGGAATTGAACCTGGGTCCCTAGCACTGTGAGGCAGCAATGCTAATCATTGTGCCGCCATCTTAATGTTTTATCTTTGAACCTTTCTCTTTACCAGATATAAAGAATATTGAAAATGGGGGAAAATAGGGCTGTCTGGCTGACAATCAAACATCATCCAATTGGGTAATGAGTCTTTTCGCTTTCCGATTAGCCTAGGAACGCAATGCATCGCAGAGGTGGATATGTTTATAGAATCATACAATCCTTCAGTGCAGAAGGAGGCCATTTGGCCCATTGAGACTGCACTGACCACAATCCCAGCCAGGCCCCATTCCCATAACCCCATGCATTTACTCTAGCTAGAGCCCTTGACACTAAGGGGCAATTTAGCATGGTCAATCCACCTAACCCGCACATCTTTGGACTGTGGGAGGAAACTGGAGCTCCTGGAGGAAACATGGGGAGAACGTGCAGACTCTGCACAGACAGTGACCCAAGCTAGGAATCGAATCTGGGTCCCTGGTGCTGTGAGGCAGCAGTGCTAACCACTGTGCCACCATGCCGCCCAGAAAAGGGGCTTTGCATTGTCCAGGAATCGAACCCGGGCCTCCCGCGTGGCAGGCGAGATCTCTACCACTGAACCACCAATGCACACAATGCACAATGCTGGCTGACTAATGGCTGGAGTGTGAGGGAAATTCGTGCGATGGAACCTCCAGGAATACATTTGCTAGCAAGTCTACTTCAGGTGTAAACCTGGACACTGTTGGCCAGCTGTCCAAGCTTCTCAGCAACCTTTGCAACAAGAAATAGCAATTCAGAGCAGGAACACAAACTGATTTCCTTTGCTCCCCCCATTCCAGACCCAGTGGCACTGAGGCTAACCTAGTGCTCCTACTGTCTCCCAGGCACAGCTCAATGTGCATGAAAAGAGGTTCAGTAAAAATTCATACATGGTAAGATCTTAACAAACGCATAAAACATAACAGACACTGTTTCAGAACAACGCTTCTTAATGATTGAGGGGTTTGATTAAGGGTGTCCAGAGGTAGATATAGAGCAGACTCTTAGAAGTGCCTGCCATTTCCTCGGATGAATGTTAATCCCCTTAACTATTTCCAGGTTTCTATACTCCATCTTTCCAGCAGGCTCTGTGTTATTTATCCAGCTTTCATTTTATAAACCCCCTTTTTCATTAGGATCCTAGTGTTCACACTTCCTGGATATCCGCAGAATCCAGTGGGATCTGTGCTGCAGAATCACAATTTTATTTAATTCTTTGCCGGGATCGGTCTTCATGTAAAATCCATTTGGCAAATCTTTCTTTTCGATTTGGTTCGTTTGCAGAAGCATCATTTATTTGCCACAGAAACACAGTGCTGTAGCTGCGATCTACAAACTCCTCCTTGCTGAAATTAGGCAAAATATCTGTGGGTTTCTCCCTCAATAAAGAAAATAAGATATGCTAAACACTTATTCATGGAAACGCCTGGAAACATGCAGTGAGTGACATTCCCCCCTGCTTTTTGTCCCTGTGGAATATAGAAGACAGGAGCAGTCAGGAACCACACACTCCTGCACACACATACACACACACAAATAGATACACAAGCAAAGGCACACACACACAGCCATACAAATAAACATGTGCAAGCATGGACATACACACAAGGAAAGATATACACACCCATACAAATAGACATGTACAAACACAAATAGATACACATGCATGGGCACACACACTATTACATGCACACATGTTAATAGACGCACACACCCAAAGGACACATATGCACAAACATACACACACAGACTGCTAGCACGGTGGCACTGTAGTTAGCATCGCTGCCTCACAGCGCCAGGGACCTGGGTTCGATTCCCGGCTTGGGCCACTGTCTGTGTGGAGTCTGCACGTTCTCCCCGTGTCTGCGTGGGTTTCCTCCAGGTGCTCCGGTTTCCTCCCACAGTCTGAAAAACGTGCGGGTTAGGTGCATTGGCAATGTTAAGTTCTTCCTCAGTGTACCCAAACAGGCTTCAGAGTGTGGCAACTAGGGGATTTTCACAGTAACTTCATTGCAGTCTTAATGTAAGCCTACACGTGACACTAATAAATAAACTTAAACTTAAACGCACAAATAGACACACAAGCAGAGGCACAAGAATAGACACCAATACACACACACAAATGCACGCAGAGAGACGTATGCCCACACAGGTTACATGAACAGACATTCACTGCATGTACATAGACACACATTCAAATATGCAGATATCCTACAGGCACACACGCGAACATGCATGACAATGGGAGCAGATACACTGCGCACACACATGCACAGGCATTTGCATTCCTGCAAAAAAAAACCAAGCATATATTCTAAACTCACACAACATTTGTTCTCAAACCTGAAGGTTCAAAACAGCTAGAAGATGAATGAGATTAATTTTCAGCCTAGCCCACCAATTCCCCAGATGCATGTTTACCCCACTGAATACATTCAGTCTTCTTCATTCCAGCTTCACTTCAGGTTCCCAAGCTTCCACTTTATACATTCCAATTTTGAATGAGGTGCTAGTTTTCATGAACCCTGACTGGATTCAACTATTCCCAGATTGAATGAGATCTACACTCTTTGTAATGAAAACTTTATTAGGTTCCTTCCGCAAATGTTCAAATCATTGACCTTAACAATTACAAGGCTCTAACAGGATAGTAAAAGTATTTCTTGCCTTTCATTAACAGCAGTGTGAAACTGATTTCTTCCTTGTGTTAATTACCACAAATTTCACCCCCCCCCCCTCCTGACTTCTGCCAATACAGTTCTCATATCTTGTGCATCATTTACTGAGTTGAAGTTTTCATCATTTATTCTGATCTATCGCCGTGTTTTATATTTGTTTGGGAGCTTGTGGCAAGTTGCACTGTGTTATTGCTGAGGATAGCTCCAATCTGTAAATGAGATTAAAATTAACCTACTGCTCAGTAATATACACAGTAACTGTAATTCACAATGCTGTGTGTTATTATATAATATATACTGGGTCTGTCATTTATTTTGCTGTGTAATATGTTATGATATAACATACATGGTTTGTTATTCATTGTGTTGTGTGTTATATATACAGGGACTATTATTCACTGCCCTCTATGTTGTATACGGGCAGCACGGTGACACAGTGGTTCGCACTGCTGCCTCACAGTGCCAGGGGCCCGGGTTCAATTTTGCCCTTGGGCGATTGTCTGTGTGGAGTTTACACGTTCTCACCGTGTCTGCGCGGATTTCCTCCGGGTGCTCTGGTTTCCTCCCACAGTCTGAAGATGTGAGGGCATGGGATCCAAGGGGCTGTTGCCTTGTGGATCCAGAACTGGCTTGCCTGCAGAAGGCAGAGAGTGGCTGTGGAGGGGTCTTTCTCTGCATGGAGGTCAGTGACCAGTGGAGTGCCCCAGGGATCTGTTCTGGGACCCTTGCTGTTTGTCATTTTCATAAATGACCTGGATGAGGAAGTGGAGGGATGGGTTGGTAAGTTTGCTGACGACACCAAGGTAGGTGGTGTTGTGGATAGTTTGGAGGGATGTCAGAAGTTGCAGCGAGACATAGATAGAATGCAAGACTGGGCGGAGAAGTGGCAGATGGACTTCAACCCGGATAAGTGTGTGGTGATCCATTTTGGCAGATCCAATGGGATGAAGCAGCAGTATAATATGAAGGGTACCATTCTTAGCAGTGTAGAGGATCAGAAGGACCTTGGGGTCCGGGTCCATAGGACTCTTAAATCGGCCTCGCAGGTGGAGGATGCGGTCAAGAAGGCGTACGGCGTACTGGCCTTCATTAATCGAGGGATTGAGTTTAGGAGTCGGGAGATAATGCTGCAGCTTTATAGGACCCTGGTTAGACCCCACTTGGAGTACTGCGCGCAGTTCTGGTCACCTCATTACAGGAAAGATGTTGAAGCCATTGAAAGGGTGCAGAGGAGATTTACAAGGATGTTGCCTGGATTGGGGGGCATGCCTTATGAGGATAGGTTGAGGGAGCTTGGTCTCTTCTCCCTGGAGAGACGAAGGATGAGAGGTGACCTGATAGAGGTTTACAAGATGTTGAGAGGTCTGGATAGGGTAGACTCTCAGAGGCTATTTCCAAGGGCTGAAATGGTTGCTACGAGAGGACACAGGTTTAAGGTGCTGGGGGGTAGGTACAGAGGAGATGTCAGGGGTAAGTTTTTCACTCAGAGGGTGGTGGGTGAGTGGAATCGGCTGGCGTCGGTGGTGGTGGAGGCAAACTCGTTGGGGTCTTTTAAGAGACTTCTGGATGAGTACATGGGATTTAATGGGATTGAGGGCTATAGATAGGCCTAGAGGTGGGGATGTGATCGGTGCAACTTGTGGGCCGAAGGGCCTGTTTGTGCTGTGGCTTTCTATGTTCTATGTTCTATATTCTATGTGCAGGTTAGGTGGATTGGCTATGCTAAATTGTCCCTTAGTGTCCCAAGATGTGTAGGTTAGGTGGATTAGCAAGATAAAATATGTGGGGTTATGGGGATAGGGCTGGGGTGGGATGCTCTGTTAGAAGGTCGGTGCAGACTTGATGAGCCGAATGGCCTCCTCCTGCACTGTAGGAATTCTATGATCAGCACTAAATTCTCCCTCAGAACAGGCGTCAGTGTGGGGACTAGGGGATTTTTACAGTAACTTCATTGCAGTGTTAATGTTAGCCTACTTGTGACTAATAAATAAATAAAGCATAAAACGAAACTCTTATTTCTTTTGATATAACATACACTGAGCCTATGGCTAGTATTTTACAACCTCGCTTGTGTGAGGCTCGTAAAATCCCACCCGAGGCCAACAGAGAATTCCGTTCTGTGAGTCTCGCCAGGCCCGATTCTGGAGCGGGCGTGCCGGTAAAATTCCGACATTTTTCCCTAATTGTGCATTATGACCAAATAAACACAGGCACTGTATATAAATTACACTCCAATACTCTAGAAAACCAAATGGTGAAGGACAGAACGGGAGCCAATCTTTACACAATTCTATCAGCTTTTATTTACAAAGGTATCCATTACAAGTAGGTACCTCCTAACCAAACAACCATAGTTTCAGTCTGTTCCTATTGATGGGGAAACAAGTGAATCTACAGTTAATGTCCCCCACCTGCATACAATTAAACACAATTCATATACAATTAAATTATTCCCTTCTTTCTCTTAAACTGAGAATTAGAGTTTATATCTACAACCAAAACTTCAAAACAATTTTAATTAAAGACCTCCATATCCTATGCAACGCATTACATTGTGAGATGCCCCTCCTCTTGGACCAGTAACAATTTCTCCGTCCATGCATTTCTTTTTGTTAAACAAGTTGAAATCTTAGAAATCATTGAAACCCTACAGTACAGAAAGAGGCCATTCGGCCCATCGAGTCTGCACTGACCACAATCCCACCCAGGCCCTACCCCCATATCCCTAAATATTTTACCCGCTAATCCCTCTAATCTACGCATCTCAGGACACTAAGGGGCAATTTTAGCATGGCCAATCAACCTAACCCGCACATCTTTGGACTGTGGGAGGAAACCGGAGCACCCGGAGGAAACCCACGCAGACACGAGAAGAATGTGCAAACTCCACACAGACAGTGACCCAAGCCGGGAATCGAACCCAGGTTCCTGGAGCTGTGAAGCAGCAGTGCTAACCACTGTGCCACTCACTTAACTTTAGAGATTTCATCGAAACATGGTGTAATAAGTTTTTGGAGGCAGACATCTCTTCACCCTTTATTTACGATTCCAACAGCAGTACACAGAGTGCTATCAGTCAGCAGTCTACCTTCAGGAGTGCCAGAGGAACTGGCACTCCCGGTTAAATACAAGGAAAGGACTCCCTGATTGGCCCATCAATTGACTCCTTAATCAGGGAGTTCAGATTCCAATAGGCCAACTTCAATGGCCTGATTGAAGTCATTATACATGGAACCATAGAATGGTGACAAAAGAGTATATTCAGCCCTTCATGCACATACCAGGCATTCCTTCCATTCCAGCGTTTGTTTCAAGCTAGTAACATATTACAACCTATTCTAACTCACACCTTTTGGAGAGTATAAGTTATCCAGCATGAATGATTATCTATATAAAACTCAATGGGTAAACCATCTTCAGCCCCAACATAGTACAGAATCTCTTCTAAAATATTATCCTCAACTTATTAGTAACACATTTCTCAAATTGACCAGTACCATCCCATAAGAAATCATCAACCTGGATCATGAAAAATGCTTTACGTTTCCCATTTTGCTGCCAATAAAACATTGCGGGATCAGTTGAAGACAATGGATGGGATGTTCATGCACCTCCCCCTCCTCCGCGTGGTGGGCTTTCCGTCAGCAGAAGGGGCTCGCCATTGGTCGCCAGCAGATCTTCTGGTCTAGTGAATGCCTACGCTGTTTTGCATAGGGCCAGGGAGCCGTGGGGGATCACCTTTGGCAGGCCCAGAATATCCCACTGGTGAGAAGGGACCAAAGATCCCACCCAATATATTTTCAGCAAAACAAACGGCAGTAAAAAATACCACAACCCACAGCGGCATCATAGAATCCCTACAGTGCAGAAGGAGGCCATTCGGCCCATCAATTCTGCACTGACCACACTCCCACCCAGGCTCTATCCCCATAACCCCTTTGCATTTACCCTAGCTAATCCCCCTGACACTAAGAGGCAATTTAGCATGGCCAATCCACCTAACCCACACAGCCTTGAACTGTGGGAGGAAACTGGAGCACCCGGAGGAAACCCACGTAGACACAGGGAGAATGTGCAAACTCCACACAGACAGTGACCCAAGCTGGGAATCGAACTCGGGCCCCTGGCGCTGTAAGGCAGCAGTGCTAACCACCGTGCCACTGTGCCGCTTCATTCAGATCGTAGAGGCATTTATTTTGTTTCCATAGTTTCCCTTCTGCACTTGCTGCCTCTTTAGTTGGTTGCTCAGAAGAGTATTGCCCTGTAGAAATGTGGATTTTTGTAGATTGACATCTCTATGAATATGGGGCCAAAAGAGCTGAAATGATTTTTCATCTTACTGTTCCAGCTACAGGGAAAGTCCATTCTAACATCTGTAACGCTCAGTGCTCCTTTAAAACCCTTAGCTTTCCTTTTGTCTTGCAAGCCCCATCTGCAAGATATTTTTCAGTGTCACGTTAAGTGAAGGCATGCCATATTCATAACTACAAACTTTATTCAATGTGGACTCTGAAATGAACTTTCTCTTTTTAACATGAACTAGGTGCTGCTGCAAAAAAATGGAGGTTGAAGGTCAGCAGATCTTGCTTGTGTATTCAAAAACTGTCTCACTGTCTGACAGAGAAGGGTACACCTCAAGACAAAAAGATGTGGTCAACACCCATCCAGAAACCATGGGAAGACATTCCCGAATTAAATGGGTTTTTCTGAAACAAGCGGATCATAAGCCCCTCAGGATGAATGTCTTAAAATAATAAACCAGGATGCAGCTAATCAACCCAAGACCACCACCGTATTTGGGAAAGGAACTGCAGTTGTGGGGATTCATATGGTGAGGCAGCCACATTTGTCCCTTTGTAATCTCTACATGCTGACTGCAGGAAGTAAGAAGCAATGGTATCAGAAAGGGCAATAACATCTATGGCTCATGAACAGTGTTAAAGTGTAAGTTCTCCAAGCTGATTGCTTTTCGGGTATGCCAATACAGCAAACTGACCTCTTGGTAAAATGAATAGAAACAACAAACATTATAATCTGCTCCCTACAAGAGAATCCTGAAACGACTTTGGTGATGATTTTGGCTATTCATTTCACCTAAATTACCCTTCAGGAGTGAAGACGTTATCTTCATCAGGTCTGCAATGCATGTTTTCCAGAATAAGACATTCGAGTCAATTATGACCCATTCTTTCTTCTCACATAGTGCACTATTCTCTTTAACTGTACTTTCCTTACGTGTGTTTGTGTGTCTGATTGTATCGGTATGTGCTGTAGCTTTAGATATCAGAGCGAGCATGTTAATAAACTATCCTCTTTCTTTTTTTAAATACACAAAAAATGTGCTATTGGTTATTCAAATTGTCCACACGCACAGTGTAAAGGACAGGCACACATTTCCATCTCAAAATTTTAGTTTATTTATTAGTTACAAGTAGGCTTACATTAACACTGTAATTATGTTACTGTGAAGTTGCCACACTCCAGCGCCTGTTCGGGTGCACTGAGGGAGAATTTAGCATGGCCAATGCACCTAATCAGCACGTCTTTTGGACTGTGGGAGGAAACCAGAGCATCCAGAGGAAACCCACGCAGATACGGGGAGAATGTGCAGACTCCGCACAGACAGTGACCCAAGCCAGGAATTGAACCCGGGTCCCTGATGCTGTGAGGCAGCAGTGCTAACCACTGTGCCAGCTTACTGGTGGCAGACAGTTCGGGAGGGAACAAGGAGTTCTCTCTCACCCTGTCTGAAATCAGTATAAATCTATCCGTGACAAAGTTGGTTCACCCTTATCTAGAACCTCAAAATACACTCAAAATCTCTTCGATCATTTAATTCTCTTTATTTTGACTCTTATTAGTTTATCCTGAAGTTTATTGGCAGTCACTAAAACCTCACTAACATCAAGACTTCTGCTTCTAGTTATGTTATGTGACTTTTCTGTGGCCTTTATTTTATCACCTAATCTATTCAAGTTAAAGCCTCTACTTCTATTTTTATGTCTGTTGGGACTGCTGCTGTGAGACCTCCCTATTACACTATTGGAGGCTCTTTTTCTGATATATAATCATTTCCTGACGCAAGAGTCACTTCTGGATGCACTATTAGTACTTGCACGAGACTTTCTTACTGCTACCTTTTCATCCTATTCAGTCTATCCACAGATCTTACTTCCTGGCTATCGCCCTGAACATTCAACCATTATTTAAATCCGCCGTTAGCTTTTGTTGCACATCCCACAATTGTCACATCCCTCCATCCACCAGATCCCTCTGGAATATATGTCACTTGAAGACCCAATCATGGCTATTATCCTGCTTCCTGCCATGGCCAATATTAGTTTTCTGTCTGACATTTTTTGCCTTCACTTTTAGGCAACTATCCCCTGCTGCTATGTTATAACCCACAAAGCCAGGTAATGAAGGATAGATCTGGAGTAAATCTTTACACAATTTTATAAGTATGTATTTACAGAGATGCACATTGCAAGCACGTATCTCCAAACCCAACGACCAACATTTCAGTCTGTTATGAGAGCATAAGTGCATCCCCAATTAATACCCACCTTTTATATGAATTAAATAAAATTAACATGCATAGGGTGTGTTATCCATTGCACTGTGTTTTTATTCTCTGCTGTATTATGACATATTA
Organism: Mustelus asterias; assembly: GCF_964213995.1. Lineage (NCBI taxonomy): Eukaryota > Metazoa > Chordata > Chondrichthyes > Carcharhiniformes > Triakidae > Mustelus > Mustelus asterias. Next base: position 63,494,970 of record NC_135813.1, on the reverse strand, counting down.
CATACAGGGTTTGCTATTACTGTGCTGTGTTATTATATAAGATACTATTCATTGTACTGTTTTGTTATATACAACAGATTTGTTAATTATTGTTCTGTGTATTGTGTTTCTACATGCACAGGCTGTTTAATTCACACCCTCGTTTCTTATGGCATACTATATACAGAGTGTAATATTCGTCGTGCTGTGCTATGTATTATATAATATGCAAAAAATCTGTTTTTCATTGTGCTGTATAATATATAATATTGTGATAATCAATGGTTTATTACAAATATTTTTGTGAATATGGTGGTATTCTGTAAAGAAGGCAGTGTGTATGTGTGTGTCCATGATTAATTAAACTGGGGGAAGGTTAACAAAGACAACTGTTCTGGGAGATCTGAGAGATCTAAGGGATAAAGGTGTTAGATTCATGCATTTGTAATGAGAGGTTATGGTGAGGTTGGATTTATAAGTAAATTTGTTAAGTTTAAAATTTGTATTACGGAATTGGTTATTCAGCTGTTGAATTTCAAAGAGAAATTCCAAAGTGACAACGAACTTTACAACTTACAAAGGTTTCATCAGTAAACAGGGGAAGGTATATTCCATTTTATTGACCCAAAAGTGGAGGCAATAGGAAAGCATGAAAGATGTTTATACTTTGGGTCCCACCTGCCACGGGAATTGTAGTGGGATTTTCCGACATTGGGGCAGGCGTGGCCAGAAAATCACACCCGATGTGTTTGAGGACAATGGAATTTTAAGGATATTTAAGGTAAGTTGTTTCACTGAGTTATTTTCTAAAGTGCCAGCAACTTTTTGCCTTACTGGGTATTTATAGTTAAAAATCTATAAGGGGGTTGTTGCCAAGAAGATAGGCTACTTGTGTGTTCTGACCAAGTGGGCTTTTGGTGGTGGTTGTTCTGTGTTAACTGAGCAACTTATGTGCTTATGTTTTTTTCTTGTTAATAAATCTTTCAATTTTTAAAATCCAAAATGTGTTAATGGAGTTCTCTGCTTTTGGGATCAGTAACTTTTCCTTCTGGTTTTACAAAATGCAAAAATCAGTAAGACGGGTTCCCGCTGGGCTCTGGTTTGCTCTACAAATCACGTTTGCTGTGGTCATCATTACACTATCAACAGGATTTGTTACTCACGATACTGTTCTGTGTTATTGTATTATAAAATAGTGGGGATCTGTTATGCACTGAGCTGTATTTTATTATGTGTAATATATACAGAGTCTGTTATTCACAGAGCTGTGTGTTATTAGGTTAGTTTGTTTATTAGTGTCACAAGTAGGCTTACATTAACATTGCAATGAAGTTACTGTGAAAATCCCCTAGTCGCCACACTCTGGCGCCTGTTCGGGTACACTGAGGGAGAATTTAGCATGGCTAATGCCCCTAACTAGCACACCTTTCAGACTATGGGAGGAAACCAGAGTGCCCGGAGGAAACCCATGCAGACTTGGGGAGAATGTGCAGACTCCACACAGACAGTGACCACGAGCTGGGAATTGAACCTGGATCCCTGGCGCTATGAGGTAATAATGCTAACCACTGTGCCATCGTGCCGCCCTAAACTAACCAAACTAAAACTAAACTAAACAGAGATGGTCGGCAGGCCTGGGGCCATCCAGAGAAGCTGGACACAGTGCCCTGATCACCACAGTGACCTCAATTTGTCTGTCAGGGTGAGTATGCCAGACCTCCTTTCCCTTTGACCACTCTCATGTGTAAATACAAGGGGGGTGCATTCAGTGCAGAGGGAGTGACCACCCAGTCTGTAGCAAGGGGGTGGTGGGGTTGGGGAAGGGGGGGGCGGGAGGGAATGGTGTGTTGGTGTCAGAAAACAGCAGATCCTGTCAGAGACATGGCTGCATCTCAGTGAGAGGCACCCGTCTGTCTTGCCAACCCCACACACAAAGCCCGTTGAGGGTAACTGTACGCAGGTGGCATTCGTGGGAGGACAAACGTTTTTACTTTGGTGCTTGAGGAGAAGACAGCAAGTGGCGTCGGAGACAGGCAGAGTGGTGCCACAGTAACTTCATTGCAGTGTTAATGTAAGCGTACTTGTGACACTGATAAATAAAGTTTAAAAAATGCTTGTGGTGGTGGAGTAAGCCATATGTTGCTGATCTCCTCAGCCTTGCCATCCTGAGCACTGGCCAATGGAATACAGAATGAAGAAGACGACAGTGAGCCTGATCATTTATTGCAATCTTTCTGAAGGGGTTTAAAGGTCACAGGAAATGGCTCTGTATTGGGGTGTCCCAAGTTTCCCTTGTGTGTACCTCATTTTACCCTGCCTGTTGTCCAGGGGGTCCCTGATCTTGCATCATTTCCTGGCCAGCAGCCTCCCTCACACCCTCCTCATCGTAGTGGGCATCATGATCAATGATGCCCTCATTGTTCACTCTCCCCCTGCCCCGCAGTGTTAGGGCACAGCAGACCACATTGCCGCACGAGATCCTTGTAAGGTATGCTGACCAGATCGATCAAGGAATCTTCAGAAGTCCAGTGGCTCACTTGATGGTTATTTGGGTTGGCCAATGGGAACTGTTGGATATTTCACCTGCAACTTAGTATGGGTTCCACGCAGGTAAGAGTGGTCATGGCTGTTGTGGGTAAGGCTTGTCTCCGGGAATCTATCTGGAGGCTAGGCGTGGGGCGGGTGGTGGGGGGGGGGGGGGGGGGGGTGGTTGGTGGCAAGCGGCAGCGGGGGGAACAAAAACACTGTGACACTTGCTTGGCCAGCATTTATTGCCCATCCCTAATTGACCTCCAGAAGGTGGTGATGAGCGACCTTCTTGAGCTGTTGCAGTCCCTGTGGTGTAGATACATCGTGATGTGTAGATGCCGGCGTTGGACTGGGGTAAACACAGTAAGAAGTTTAACAAAAGCCACAAGCTTTCGGAGCGCTGCTCCTGACGAAGCAGCAGCGCTCTGAAAGCTTGTGGCTTTTGCTACAAAATAAACCTTTGGACTTTAACCTGGTGTTGTTAAACTTCTTACTGTGTAGGTGCATCCACAGTGCTATTAGGGAGGGAGTTCCAGGATTTTGACCCAGCGGCAGTGAAGAAACAGCGATATATCTCCAAGTCAGGATGGACTGTGACTTGGACGGGAACTTACAGATGCTGATGTTCCTGGGTATCTGCTGCCCTTGTCCTTCTTGGTGGATATGGTTGTGAGTTTGGAAGGTGCTGTCAAAGGAACCTTGATGCAGTGCATCTTGTAGATGGTACACAACTGCTGCTACTGTGAAAAGATTGTGGAGAGATTGAATGTTGGTGAAATGCGATACTAATGGAACGGATTGCTTTGTACTGGACATGCCATATAGCCACTGGACTGTGCGGTTTAGTTTCAGTTTTGCTTCTCCTTCGACTGAACCAGGAAACCTGGTGCCTCCAGTGCACTCACCCACTCCTCATTCTTCTGATGTGAGTCTAAGCAGTGAGTGTGACCAGATTCTTTGACAGTGTGGATATCAGAGTCAAGTCGATGCTGGCCCTCACTCTGACCTGCATGCTGGGGGTGGGAGGGAATCTCAGGCTACTGATCAAGAGCAGAAACACCAGCTTACTCCATGAACACAAGGCCATGGCTTGTGCCACAGGCTGTCTACCAGAAAATCCACTGCCAGCCAGGAGAACAAGCCAGAGCCTCCCGTTACCACATGGCTGGAACGCATAATGTGAGGACTCCCTCACCCCAGTTTTGAGAGTTCAATAAAAACTCATGCAGGTGTGTGCCCTTATATGTTTGTATGCCTGTGTACATGTGTTTTTGTCTGTGTGTGTCCCTTTGTGTGTGTCTGTCTGTCTTTGTGTCTGTGTGTGTGCATGTGTGTCTGTCTTTGTGTGTGTGTCAGTGTGTCTGTCTTTGAGTGTGACAGTGCTGATTTGTATGTATCTGTAAATGTGTGTATGTGCATCTGTGTCTTTGTGAGTGGCAGTGTGCATGTGTCTGTGTTCATTTGTATGTCAGTGTGTGTGTGTATGTGTGCATCTGTGTGTGTGTCTTTTAATGTGCCTGTGTATCAATCTGTGTGTATGTGTGTGTGAGTGTATGTGTGTGTGTGTGTATGTGAGTGTGTGTGTATGTGAGTGTGTGTGTGTGTATCTTTGTATGTGACTGTGTATCAATGTGTGTGTGTGTGTCTGTGTGTATGTCTGTGTGTGTGTCTTTGTGTGTGACTGTGTATCGATCTGTGTGAGTGTGTGTATCTTTGTATGTGACTGTGTATCAATCTGTGTGTGTGTGTGTGAGTGTATGTGTGTGTGAGTGTATGTGTGTGTGTGAGTGTGTGTGTGTCTTTGAGTGTGCCTGTGTATCGATCAGTGTGAGTGTGTATGTGTGTGTGTATGTGTGTGTCTTTGTGTGTGCCTGTGTATCGATCAGTGTGAGTGTGTGTGTGTGTGTATGTATGTGTGTGTCTTTGTGTGTGCCTGTGTATCGATCAGTGTGTGTGTGTGTATGAGTGTATGTGTGTGTCTTTGTGTGTGCCTGTGTATCGATCAGTGTGTGTGGGCTGCACATAAGGCACACCTCAGAGGAATGATGTTGGAGATGGGGGTGGTGGGGGCAGGAAAGGAATGAGGAAACACTGCCGTTGGAAAGAGGAATGCTACCAGGAGAGTGCAGCATGTGAATTGAGCAGCCTCCTGTACAGAAGCAGCTAATCACCAACAAATGTCTGTCGGGGCAGTCAGACCCACAGCAGGGCTGCCAGCAAATGTTGTACTTCAATCAGGATTCCTCTCAACTTCAGGAAACAATAAATCTTTTGTCCCCGGCTCTAGTCATTCATTGACTCTTTTAGCAATTCTTAAAACAGGAGTGCAAACATGTATTTTCAAACAAAATACATTGGAAGCTGTAGGTACGATGCGAGACTGTCTCACACTCTGAGGCTTTTCTTGCTCAGAGCTAGGGTTTTTTAATGTGTTTTATGGTCAGGATGAGATATCCTGCAGAATAAGATCTGGAAAAAGCTTTTGCTCTGATGAGGTCTGGTGTTGTGAGACTTCTTACGAGGTTTTGTACAGCAGGCGAGAATAAGGAGGGAGATTCAGCCCAACAAGGGCGGGGGGGGGGGGGGGGGAAGCATTTTCGATTATTACAAAACCTACACAGTGGAGGTGAGTGGGAAAGGAGTTCAGTCGCTGGAACCGGAATTTCTGGCCAGTCGGAGGGATTGGGAAGAGGATTTGGACCATTGGAATTTTATTTGGAGCAGGCCACATTTATCTGGAGTCGACTCTGTTCGGACTAACAGAGCAGAAGGGCAGAGTTTGCCCTTTTCGCTTAAGGTTGGCGTGTCACGAGGAACGGAGAGGAAACTCTTTTGGTCTCTGCCTCTTTGAAAAGGCAAGCGGCTAAATCTAAATTGATGGCATGTGGCCGGGGGATGGGGGAACTGTGTACACCAGCAGATAAAATCAGTGAGGCCTTGGAGGTTAGGTAATGTTAATAAGCCCCACCTTGAGTCATTTGACCTTTGCTTTATTATGTGCTCTTTTAAATACTTCAGAGTGGTATCTACCGGATGAAGAATCAAACTGCTATCCCCACATCTCTTTACCATACTGTTTCAAGTCAATCTCTTTTCATCCCACGAATTGGAATAATTAGGGGACTTCTGATTAGATTCATTGCTTTAGTGAAAATTAAACCACCTAATGCTGTCAGGCGCATAATTGGCCGCCTTGGTTCTCACTCACTGCTGGTTTTATTATCCCCAAAACTTATCTTTACTGTCTAGTAACAACTTCTCTCCTTATCCCCTGTATTGAAATAATTAGAGGATTTCTCAGCATCTTATTGCTTTTGTGAATCACATCACTGGGCTTCTGAACTTTTGTGGGGCTCAGTCACCTGTGCTCCGTTTTATCATCAGCCCAAAGCCCTGTCATATTTCTTGTTGAGATTGAATTTTTGAGGTAACTTTTTAAAAATGTATTAGTGTCACAAGTAGGTTTACATTAACACTGGAATGAAGTTACTGTGAAAAACCCCTAGTCGCCACACTCCGGCGCCTGTTTGGGTACACTGAGAGAGAATTTAGCATGGCCAATGCACCCTAACCAGCACGTCTTCCGGACTGTGGGAGGAAACCCACACAGACACGGGGAGAATGTGCAAACTCCGCACAGACAGTCATCTAAGCCGGGAATCGAACCCAAGTCCCTGGTGCTGTGAGGCAGCAGTGCTAACCATGGTGCCCTTTTATTTGATGCGGTGATGTGATGTCTTCATTCTATCGGGACGTTAATTCCTAAAGCAGGAGGCTACTGTGTATTGTTTACAGTTTAAGGTTACCAATCCTTTGGGACTGTCCTGGGTTCCAAGTTTAATCTCCAGCTACAGAGAAACATGGGAGTTAAACAGAAATCATGCTTTCTCTGAACATTATATAGGAAATGGGGAGACAATTGTTTGACCAAGAAACACTCAAGATTCAATCGGATCACGCAGGGTTCATCCTTTTCCCAATGGACGTGCAAAGGCAAATGAACAAAAAGTGTGGACGTGTCGGACAGATAATGCCACGAGTGTGGGGGAGGGGGCAAGTGGAGGTCAAATGATGAAACTTCCCAGAATATGTCCCAAGAAAGTTGGGATTCCGCAGGCAGAGTTAATGTGGTGGTACAGCCGCATTGAGGTAGTTGGGTGAACTGTTGGCGCAGCTGGATGTTGTGATACAGTTGTGTTGAGATGGTCGGGTACACAGTTGGCAGAGCTAGATGTTGTGGGAAGATGGCCAACACTAATACTTAAATAATGTTAATACTCCAACAGTGGATTTTGCAATAACTGGGATGAGGTAGAGAAGTCGACTAGATTGCCACCATTTTAAGCACACACTGGATCGCGCAACATACTGACAGCCTTGAGGGATTAGTGATGTGTCAAGAGGTTATAGGCTACAAATAAAGCATCAATGTGCATAAGTGTGACACAATAAAATTGTCAGCATGTGCCCGAATGTTAAGTGGGGAGGCTACATTAATCTGCCCTCTGACCTTTTATCTGAGTGTGGTCCCGGTTCTCCAGTTGGCTGGCAATGGCTTTTCATTAGATTTTCTTTGTAAATGGCTTGTTTGCTTCTGTATTGGTGATGTGCAGGTGCAGTGGTGTAGGGAGGGCAATAGCAATGCAGGGGATGGATGAGGGTTTGGAGGTTATCTGTAGGATTAAGATTCTGTTTTTATTCTCCACCCCACCCCCTCCTGAAGGAAACGAGTACAGTTCCATAGACTCCCACCAACCTCTCCCCAGTCCCTTCATGTGCAAGCCCAGGCAGACAATAGGGGCGGGATTTTCCGGCCACGCTCACCCCAAGATCGGAAAATCCCGCCCAAAGGTCAATGGCCCTTTGCATGGAGAACATTCCAGATTTCCACTAGCCTTAATGTGAAAAAGTGTGTCCTGATTTCATTCCTGAATCATAGAATCCCTACAGTGCAGAAGGAGGCCATTTGACTCATCAAGTCTGCACCGTCTACAATCCCACCCAGGCCCTATCCCCGTAACCCCCACATATTTACCCTGCTAATCCCTCTAAACTACGCATTCCGAGACAGTAAGGGGCAATTTAGCATGGCCAATCAACCTAGCCCGCACATCTTTGGACTGTGGGAGGAAACCGGAGCAAACCCACGCAGGCACGGGGAGGACGTGCACACTCCACACAGGTAGTGACCCAACCGGGATTCGAACCCGGGTCCCTGGAGCTGTGAAGCAGCAACGTTAACCACTGTGCCACCGTGCTGCGGTGTTAGCGCTGTATTTAAGATTTTGCACATTTGTTTAGGATCAAAGGAAGTAGTTTCTCAGTATTGATTCCATCAAATCCTTTTGTAATTTTAAACACCTCGATCGTGTACTTTCCCAGCTTCCTCAGCTCAAGGGGAAAACAAGCCACGTTTATACAAGCAGTCCTCATGATTTAACCCTTGAAGCTCTGGTATTTGTTTTGATGAACGTATCACTGTTGACGAACCTCCCAGAGTGCACATTGTGAATGTGATAATGGGGTGATTCCTTTACAGGCCCACACTGCCACTCTGGAGCCTTGCCTTTGGGCAACGCAAATCAAGCGTTTGGGTGCCCAGCACCCAGCGTTTTCAGATTGTTTTGAAGGCTGGAATATAATGGGCACTACATGGTCAAATTTCCAATTTATGCCAGCAGTAGACAATCATAGAATCATGGAATCATACAGTGCAGAGGAGGCCCTTTGGCCCATCAAGTCTGCACTGACTAACGGGAAACATCTGACCTCCCACCTAATCTCATTTACCAGCACTAGGTCCATAGCCCTGAATGTTATGGCGTGCCAAGTGCTTATCCAGATACTTTTTAAAGGATGTGAGGCAACCCACCTCCCAGGCAGCACATTCCAAACCGTCACCACACTCTGGGTAAAAAAGCTTTTCCTCAATTCCCCCTAAACCTCCTGCCCCTCACCTTGAACCTATTCCCCCTCCTGACTGACCCTTCAACTAAGCAGCAGGGATGAGGTTTGTTAGGGTACCAGATCAGAAACCCCAAGGTATATTATGAAGTCAGACTAGACCCCAACTATTTGCTATTTTGGCATTAGTGTGAGGATATGACATTTCACTCCAGGTGTGATTCTACTGATAAACTGGGAAGCCTTTACCAAAACAAACTTCATTTAACAACATAGTTTAACTATAACAAATGAATTAGCTCAACATTTAACCACTGAATAATACCTAAACATGACAAGATACAATTCTTAACTGCTAACCTATCTCTATGAGTTCCAATTCAAGCAATATTCCTCCTACAGATTTAACCCTCTCTTCAGAATCAGTTAGCAAAATACAGACTTACATGTTTGTACTTAGGTTGCCGCCCTGGAGCTCCAAGATGACCTCCAGGGAGAGAAACACACATCTTGCTTCTTTCAGAATGAAAAGAATGAAAGAGAAACTGTGTTTTCCCGTGCAAGCTTATCTCCTCCCATTAAGCACATGACCCTGTCAATCAACCTATTCAAAACTCTACTCTGAAACCCCAGGAGAAAAAGACAAGTAAACACAAATGCATTAACTCTGTTTAGACAAACACACCATTAGCTAAAAGGAGTTATTATCCTGCAGTCTCAGCATGGAGCTGCATCTACTTACAAACAAATCGATTCCTTTCAACAAAACACTGCCTCTTACAAGAAACATGATATAAATATCTTTCTCAAAGGCACAGTACCATCCCAGTTAGTGCTTGGACATGGAGACTAGGGAGTCTTAAGAGATTAATACAATGTCCTAGCTCTGATACCTGGGCTCAAATGCAAACCAGACCATAGGGTGATTATTGCCTCTGTTAGTTGGCTCACTTCGATGAAATGGTGTAGCTATTAACACCGTGTGATTTAGGGTTTAGGGAAGTGAATGCTAGGCTAACGAATGGGCCACATGAGTGATCCCTCCTTCATCTCAGTGGGCCACAAGACTGAAATCGGGCTTGTTCACTAATCACAACTCCGTGAATAAGATTAAATACATTTAATACATCCCAAATATTCTATAGCAAGTTATAGAAAATGCTTAATCATTTATATATTAATAGAACTGTCATCAACTGCCTTTGGCAAAAGCAAAAGATATATTTACACATTGGACACAGAGGGAGCGCATGGCTCTCACAGTCAGTGTTGTGAGCAATCCGCACACACCTACCTCACTTCACTTGCCCCCCTTGTTTTACGTGCGAATCACTTCAGTCACACACGGCTGGAAATCAGCAGAATGCAGCAGCCCTGCGCATGGGCAACAGTCAACAAAGTGTGTGGTGGGCCACACTCAGGATGTAGAATGGCCATTGATTGCCCACCACTGGTTTAGGATTAAGTCTAGAGTTTGTGCTTAGGTTAGGGTGTTAGTGTTACAACATGTGGTTAAAGTTCGCTCCTTTGGTTAGAATTAAGGTTAGGAGTTCAGGGTGTTGGGATATTCAGGTTAGTGGTCAGGGTTTTTAAAGCTTAGGGGTTGTCTTTAGAAGTATATGACTCCACTTTCTGTACCGGAGCTTCTGAAATAATCCTTTACACGTTGTGTAAAAGCACCTTGATGGCATTTGTCCCATTTCCCACATGTTGTGTTTCGATGTTGCTATCTTGGCTTTCCTTTGTAACACTAACTCACTGGGAGTAACCATGAGCAATGAATCCAATCTTCAGATTTACTTCTCCCCAAACAAAAGTTTTTTTAAAAAGTTTATTTATTAGTCACAAGTAAGGCTTGCATTAACACTGCAATGAAGTTACTGTGAAATTCCCCGAGTCGCCGCACTCCGGCGCCTGTTCGGGTCAATGCGAACACGTCTTTCGGACTGTGGGAGGAAACCGGAGCACCCGGAGGAAACCCACGCAGACACGGGGAGGACGTGCAAACTCCACACAGACCGTGACTCAAGCTGGGATTCGAACCCGGGTCCCTGGTGCTGGGAGGCAGCAGTGCTAACCACTGTGCCGCCGTGTCAGCCAAGGTGATTGGTCAGGACAATAATAAAATGGTGAATTTCTCGTGATTTCTTCTGAGCAGTGGTTTAACCAGTGAAAGTTTTGTCCGCTAGCTTTAGAAAGCAAATTTCAGCCTGAAATCAAGGGCTTGAATGTCAGCAACGGCAGCAGAAAACTTCATTACCCTGTCCACCCATCTTGCCCATCATGGAGTCTGGAGTCAGAAGATCGTGCGTTCAAGCCTCACTCACTGTGCAGAAAATCTGAGCTGATGCTCCATTGCAATACTGAGGGAGTGCCGCACTCTCAGAGGTGCCACCTTTCAGAATGAGAAATAAGCCCAGGCCCTGCATGTCCTGTCAGATAGACATAAAAAATTCCAAGGCACTATTTCAAAGATTAAGAGGGTTGTCCTGGCCAATAATTATCCACAGGACACTGCCTAGTGATTGGTATTTTTGGGTGCGTGCAGTGCATAGTTGAGCTGCCGTATTTCCAGTCATTGGAACGGTGACAAAAGCTTCAAAAAGCTGCATGTCAGCTGTAAAATGCTTTAGAACGTTCTGAGGTTCGAAAAGGTGCTATATAAATGCAAGTCCTTATTTTCTAAAGTCTTTGCCACAATGGAAATTTGAGCTTTTGAAGGGTATTTGATTAAGAGTTAAAGTGCACATCTTCACTTGAAAGCACTTTCTATCCGATGAATTACCATTAAAGCGGGGTTTTAAATGTCCCGCCAGTTAATCATGTGGTTTCAAATGGAAGATAGATCACAAACATCCTCAAGGGTAGTCAGTTAGTGTTGTGAGTAGCTGAGGTGTGGAGATGAGCAGGACAGCTGCTCTTTAGTGTTGCTGACTGAGCCACCAGCCGGTACTGAAAGGAGCTGCTCAGTTCTAATCTTCATGTTCCAGCCATGAGGTGAATCACTCGAGACTGCCTGACTGTCCTGCACCGTAAATTACACCCGTGACAAATACACTCAACACAGGCAACTACTTGCTGCTTCTGGCCTCATCTCTGAGAAATCAGTTCAGTTTGGTTGCATTTTAAACATGGTGTGTGTGTCTGAGAGAATCTGGGTGTCTGTGTGTACATTTGTGGATGGCGATGGTATCTACATGTATGTGCACGTGTGTGTGTGTGTGTGTGAATCTGGATGTCTATATGTGTGTTTGTGGATGGCGATGGTATTTGCTTGTAACTGTGTGCATGGGGGTGTGTGTGTGTGAGTATTTGTCTACGTTTGGTTGAATGAGAATATTGACTATTCTGATTTTTAAAAATACTTTTCCACTTCCACAAGTGTATTTGTTTTAAGGGAGACAGAGGAGGAGACGTCACAAACAGAGTTTTCTCAGCTCCACGGGGCTGGAGAGGCAGGACTGGGAGGAAGCTTGGGAACTCACATGTCAAGTCACTGCCTGAGCCAATCCCACCTCCTGACAGAGGCAGAGTCAGTGCAGCACCATTGAGGGCCAGGGAAGGAGCATGGTGCTGCTGGGGGGGGGGGGCTCCCTGAGGGGGAACAGCCAACCAATGAGACTGGAGACCACCACATCATCATCGCCCGGCTCCCCCCCTCCCCCCCCTCCCCCCCCCCCCCCCCCCCCACATCACCAGCTACTCCCCCCCCCGCCCCCCCACCATCACCCGGCTTCACCACCTCCACCACCCCCCACCATCGCCCAGCTCCCCCTCCCCCTACATCAGTGCATATTAATGTGATGCAAGAATAGATGAGGGAGGACAGGTTACTCCAACATAAAGAAGGGGAAAGCACGGTGAACAATCCAACACCAATGGAAGAGACAGAGCTGGAAATTCTGAGGGTGCCATTCGCTGTTGCCATGGCGAGACTGGAAGCAGTAAAGAAAAATCATTTGATGGCTCTAGCTTCAGGTGAAGGGCATGGAGGAGATGCCTGTCTGATACATGCTGTGGCTCTTTGATCGCTATGATGTGGAGGTGCTGTCGTTGGACTGGGATAAACACAGTAAGAAGTCTCACAACACCAGGTTAAAGTCCAACAGGTTTATTTGGTAGCAAAAGCCACTAGCTTTCGGAGCGCTGCTCCTTCGTCAGGTAAGTGGGAGTTCTGTTCACAAACAGGGCATATAAAGACACATATGAAGTTTGTGTCTTTATATGCCCTGTTTGTGAACAGAACTCCCACTTACCTGACGAAGGAGCAGCGCTCCGAAAGCTAGTGGCTTGTGCTACCAAATAAACCTGTTGGACTTTAACCTGGTGTTGTGAGACTTCTTACTGTCTTTGATTACTGCCATCCATTGGGTCGGTTTAGCTCTGGCACCTGCTGAGTAGCCTGAGTTCTCATCACCACCGTCTTGTGTTTCCACGGTGCCTGTAGCGAAAGGAGAGCTGAGTGTCCCTGTGCTGTCATCATCCATCCCCTCGGTGGGGGTGAGACTCCACAAAGGATGTACTATCACTCCCCTGAACCAAGCACCAACGCAGACACACTCACCTCAGTGGGGCCACCATCCAGTGTAGAATGGGGAGCACCGAGTAATCAGGAGGAGAAGAGTGAGACAGAGCCAGCTGTGTGCAGTCCCCCTCCGAGGATGGTGGGTAGTCACAGCTCTGCTCCATAGGGTGAGGATGTTGGGCCTCAGGTGTCACTCACAAGGAGGGTTTTCCTGAAGCATCCCAGATGGATGAGTACCCAAATATCTTGATCCTTGAGGAACAATCAGCAGACAATGGAGGAGCTGGCATACAGTGCCAGGGACGTGGGTTCACTTTCCAGCCTCGGGTGACTGTCTGTGTGGAGTTTGCACATTCTCCCCGTGTCTGTGTGGGTTTCCTCCGGGTGCTCCGGTTTCCTCCCGCAGTCCAAAGACGTGCGGGTTAGGTGCATTGGCCATGCTAAATTGGCCCTTAGTGTCGGGGAGACTAGATAGAATAAATGCATGGGTTTATGGAGTTAGGGCCTGATTGGGATTGTGGTCGGTGCAGACTTGATGGGCCAAATGGCCTCTTTCTGCACTGTAGATTCTATGATTCTATGAATCTATGAGCCAATGCAGTAGATGTTCTACGTACAGAGATTTGAACACACGAGCTCCTCCATTGAGAAAGTAGCCAACCTCTTGGAGAGCCCAACATTCTGCGTGGATGTAGGCACAGTGGGAGACATGCTCTGAACAAGTGAGACTGACTAGCATGGGCCTCTCAGTGTTGCTTGGAGGGGATGTCAGCTGGAACCCAACCACTGGCCCTGTCAGCATGCTGGAGCACCATGCAAGGGCTGAGGCAATGAGGCTGATGAGAGAGGGGTGGGTCATCCCTCAGAGGGAACTAGTCTCATCTCTTGCAATCTCAGTCCTTCCAATTCTGGACCCACCCATGTTGCAAGATCCTGTGACAGACGCTGCCCCAGTCATGACAGAGGTGGGGGTCTGTGGAGGAGTCCCCACGGCCACCACCGAGACAAGGACAGAAGCCACAAGCACCCCAGCCGGATGCAGATTGAATGGAGTTGCCTGTCCCCACCCCATACTCAGCAATGGGGGGATCTCATGGAAGTGGGCATGAGCACAAGATACCACACAGTCACTTACACCTAATGAGTCACCTGAGTGATGTTTTCTATGTTTTTCACATGTTTGATGTCTCCTATAGGAATTCTAGTTGATTATGAAATTATCACGGCCATTGTGTTACTGAGGTTTGATATCAAAAGTGAGATGAGGGTTAAGTGGGGAAGAGTCTTGACTTGGTGTAGATGCATGTTCTGTGGGTCAATGGGATCACATTCTCGATGAATTTGGTTGGCAATGGGATGATTTATTTTGTGTGCTTGCTGGATAATTTCTCTCTTTGATGTGTTACAGAGTAATCTGTCATCGGGCGAGAGCCATTCAAGTGAAGCGTTGCTGAGTCAGTGTGACCCTCACGGCCATGCCATCCTGCTGATCACCCGTAAGGCCTGGGACAGCTCCAGTTGTCTTCCCCCAGTGGATGGGCACTGGGTTCCTCTGGAGTGCCCCCATTATCCTCCTCTGAGTGTTCCTGGTCTTCCTCTTCATCTCGATCCAGTCCTCTTTCTATATCATGTTGTGCAGTGTGCAGCACATGACCACAAGACGAGATACTCTGACTGGCAACAGAAATATATCTTCAGATACTGATGGTTTGTTTGAGCTATTTATATTAGTAGATGGCTTTTTTTGAAGTGTGTCTCTGCTTCTGTATCTGGGTACCTCATGGCATCAGGAGCCCTGTCCTCAGAGGATAATCCTTCTTCCCTCAATAATCCCCATGAAGTCTGGATGTCAGCCTGAGGAGGTGCAGTAACTCCCGAACGATAATGGAATCATGGCGGCCACACGGACACCGAGTGTTTCACTTCCTGTGGTCACAGTCCAGCTGCACATTCAACAATTGGAAGCATTTCCTGTTCAGGAATCAGGCAGCTGGTCTGCTGGTGCCTGACAGCCCCATGGGTGCGATCGATGACCCACCCTGGACCTGAGAGGAACCATCGATTCGCAAACCCCAAAGCCCTCTGTGACTTTCCTGACTAATCTCTTTCAAAATCGATGCATTCCCCCACCCTCTGGAATAGGGCTCCTGCCTGATGCTGTGCTGAGCTGCAGACTGGGAAATGCCACCCAGCTATGTCACTGACCCTTGGGACAAGGTGGAAGTGTAAACATTCAGGGCGACCTCGGCAGCTGCTGGTGGAGGACTACCCTGCTGTCTACAAGGCCTCAGGACATCACTGTGGACCAGGTCATCTGCCTGGATAGGTGCAGTCTGCTCTAGCACTGGCACTCTGTCACCTGTGAGTAGCTGATTCTTGGGGGGGTATACTCGATGTCTTGGGCAAACACATTTTTCCTCTTGAAGCTCCCCCACGGAGTCACTCACTCTGCTCCTCTGGCCTCCTCCTGACCAGGAAGATGCCTGTGCTGAAGCTCCTCCTTGCTCCTCTGCCCAATGTCAGAATAAGCTGATACAGGTTTTAGGGATGGGCAATAGATGCTGGCCTAGCTGCTGAAGTTTTTAAGTTTTAAAGACTGCTATTAGGTCACCCCTCAGATTTCTTTTTCCAAGTGCTAAGAGAGCGGCCAGTCACTCTTTTCCCAGTGTGTGTACCCATCTATTTCTGGTACCATCATCATAAATCTTCTCTGTACCCTCTCCAGTGCCGCAACATCCTTTTTATAAAATGGCAACCAGAAGTGTATGCAGTACTCTGAATGTGGTCTAATCAAAGTTTAGCATGAATTCGCTATTCCCTCTAAAAATGAAGCCTAGTGCTTGGTTTGCTCTTTCATGGCCTTGCTTAACCAATGGCACAATTTTTAGTGATTAGTGTATTTGTATCCTGAGATCTTCCTCTATCGCAACTAGGCTCATACCTTCCAAGTCGTAAGTAATATTTTTCTTAACAAAATGTGCTACCTCGCATGTATCAATGTTGAAGTTCTTTTGCCAGTTATTTGCCCATTCAGTAAGTATTTTGATGTCTTGCAATTTGTTGCCACACCCCTTAATATTGACTAGGTCCCCAATTTGATGCCATCCACAAATTTAAAAATTGTGGTTTTGATTTTCAGGTACAAATCATTAATATACATTGTAAACTGGAGTGGATTCAGCACTGATCCTTGTGGAACACCATTTCCCACCACCTGCCACTCTGAATAACTACCCTTTACTCCCACTCTCTACTTTCTGTCTTGAAGCCATTTAGCAATCCATGTCCCCAGCCTCCACATTCCCTGCTCTTATTCATTAGTCTATTATTAGGCACCTTATCCAAGGTCTTTGGAAAATCCAGATACATTACATCTACTGCATTCCATTTTCTACTCTCTCTGTTACCGCGTCAAAAGTTTCAATATGGTTGGTTAATCAAGAAGGTCCATGTACTGATTGTTTTTTTTTAAAGAAATTAAATTAGAATGAAGAAAAAAACCTCTCTGGCTCATTGTTGTATGTGGTTGGTATTGATCATTTCAAACTCTGAATTTACCAGAGTAATCACTGGAGAGTGAAGGGTTAACATCAGAAGAATCCAATGTGGATATAATTATGGTGCAATGTTACATGAATAAGTAACAGAGATCTGGAGGGAAGGAATGGTCCAATCTTGTGTAGAGTTACTGAGATGTTCATAGAGTTGTAAATAAATAATAATGGTTTTTACAAACTACAGTCTTAAGTGGCTTTCTTAAGGAAATGGTCAAACCCCAAAGAACCCCATCTAGACCTTAATGCCCAATGAAACACGGTGGCAGGGGACAGTGAGCTAAAGACCCAGAAAATCTCCAAGAAAAGACCATAGACTTAACAGACCCTTGAAAGAGGGATAAAAAATAAAATAGATTGAAGACTCACTTGAAGAACTCAGAGCATCGCAGCAGATGCAAGCTGAGATCCAGAGTCCTGGCAGCAATGAGCGCAGATCAGAATCCACAAGCCAGACCAGTGAAGCAGCAACAAGTCCAGACCTTGGGGCGAGCATGGATTCTACATTGCCACTTCTAGAAGCACTGAAGGCTCACAACAAGCCCAGCACTGAGATAACTTTAAAAAGATATTTAACAACTTCAGGTTTGCACAAGAAGGAACAAAAGGACTAGGTCAATACTTTACTATATGCAGTTGGACCTATCGCTGATGGCGTAATCACCAGACAGAGAGAATCAATGAAGCTTGAAGAGGTTTGTACAATAAGGAACAAAAGGATCAGGTCAGTACTTTACTATATGCAGTTGGAACTATTGCTGATAGTGTAATCACCAGATAGAAAGAATCAATGAGGCTTGAAGACCCTACAGTGATGTCGTCCAGGCATTTGATTTGTACTTCAATATTCAAAAATGTAATTATTGAATGAGAAAAATTTTATGAGAGAAAACAAAATCTCAGTGAATGCATGGATTCATTCATCAAGAATCTATACCAGCTGGCAGAAAATAGTGATTATGGAACATTGAGGGACAAATTAATTCATGATCGCATTGTATTTGGGATCTTAGATGGAATTCTATCAGATCTCATGCAAATGAGGGATGATCTAACGATAATTAATGTAGCAAAAATTTCATGACAGTCTGAGCTCAGAAAGCAAAGTGATGTCCCTTAGAAATGAATCAGTGAGGGCATTCAATATATCGGGCAGGGAAGAGAAAGCACGCTGAATCAGAAACCCAAAAAACCGGGAAAATTCGACCAACTGCCATCTTGAAATGCTCTCAATGTGGCGGGGAAAACCGGCACAAGCAGGAAGAATAACGAGCCTGTGGAGCAGAGTGCCACAACTGTGGGAAGTCGGGCCACTTTAAAATTGCCTGCTAATTTAAGGCACAGACAGCCTTCAAAAAGGAAGGAAAAATAACAAGGTCAAACCAGCTTAAAGAAGTGGAGGAACCACTTAGGGTGGTACGGTGGCACAGTGGTTAGCACTGCTGCCTCTCAGCACCAGGAACCCGGGTTCGAATCCTGGTTGGGTCACTGTCTGCACGAAGACTGCACATTCTCCCCGTGTCTACGTGGGTTTCCTCCGGGTACTCCGGTTTCCTCCCACAGTCCGAAAGGCGTGCTGGTTAGGGTGCATTGACCATGCTACATTCTCCCTCAGTGTACCCAAACAGGCGCCAGAGTGTGGCGACTGGGGGATTTTCACTGTAATTTCATTGCAGTGTTAATGTAAGCGACTCATCACACCAATAAATAATCTTTAAAAAAGAACAAGCCCATAACATTCCTAGGGGAATTGAATGAAACAGAATATAAATCCTGGTGCATTAAACTAGAAGTGGACGGACACCCCACAGAGTGTAAAATAGATGCAGGAGCAGGTGTTTCAGTCTTCTCTGATAACCTAAAGTGGACTAAACATATTGCACTTCAGCCATCATCCATCCAGTTACAAGTTCTGAGTGGGACTGCACTGAAAGTCAGAGGGCAACACCTGACAAGGTTGAAGTACAAGGGTAGAGAAATTATTGAACATCTGTGCATCGTACAGGACAAAGAAGCATCATTATTAAGCAGGAAGGCATGTTTACAATTGAGACTGGTTTACACAGTTGAAGTAAGAAGTCTCACAACACCAGGTTAAAGTCCAACAGGTTTATTTGGTAGCACAAGCCACTAGCTTTCGAAGCGCTGCTCCTTCATCAGGTAAGTGGGAGTTCTTTTCACAAACAGGGCATATAAAGACACAAACTCAATTTACAAAATAAGGGTTGGAATGCGAGTCTTTACAGGTAATCAAGTCTTAAAGGTACAGACAATGTGAGTGGAGAGAGGGTTAAGCGCAGGTTAAAGAGATGTGCATTGTCACCAGCCAGGACAGTTAGTGAGATTTTGCAACCCCAGGCAAGTCGTGGGGATTGCAGATAGTGTAACGTGAACCCAAGATCCCGGTTTAGGCCGTCCTCATGTGTGCGGAACTTGGCTATCAGTCTCTGCTCAGCGACTCTGCGTTGTCGTGTGTCGTGAAGGCCGCCTTGGAGAACGCTTACCCGAAGATCAGAGGCCGAATGCCCATGACCGCTGAAGTGTTCCCCAACAGAAGAGAACACTCTTGCCTGGTGATTGTCGAGCGGTGTTCATTTATCCATTGTCGTAGCGTCTGCATGGTTTCCCCAATGTACCATGCCTCGGGACATCCTTTCCTGCAGCGTATCAGGTAGACAACATTGGCCGAGTTGCAAGTGTATATACCGTGTACTTGGTGGATGGGGTTCTCACGTGAGATGATGGCATCCGTGTCGATGATCAGGCATGTCTTGCAGAGGTTGCTGTGGCAGGGTTGTATGGTGCCGTGGTCACTGTTCTCCTGAAGGCTGGGTAGTTTGAGGTTGTGCGGTTGTTTGAAGGCAAGAAGTGGGGGTGTGGGGATGGTCTTGGCGAGATGTTTGTTTTCATCAATGACATGTTGAAGGCTCCGGAGAAGATGTCGTAGCTTCTCCGCTCCAGGGAAGTACTTGATGATGAAGGGTACTCTGTCCGCCGTGTTCCGTGTTTGTCTTCTGAGGAGGTCGGTGTGGTTTTTCGCTGTGGCGCGTCGGAACTGTTGATCGATGAGTCAAGCGCCATATCCTGTTCTTATGAGGGCATCTTTCAGCATCTGGAGGTGTCTGTGGCGATCCTCCTCATCCGAGCAGATCCTGTGTATACGGAGGGCTTGTCCGTAGGGGATGGCTTCTTCAATGTGTTTAGGGTGGAAGCTGGAGAAGTGGAGCATCGTGAGGTTATCCGTGGGCTTGCGGTACAGTGAGGTGCTGAGGTGACCGTCCTTAATGGAGATGAAACCTGATTCCACTCACCTGAAACCACTCACTTGATGAAGGGGCAGCGCTCCAAAAGCTAGTGGCTTTTGCTACCAAAGGAACCTGTTGGACTTTAACCTGGTGTTGTGAGACTTCTTACCATGTTTACTATGCCAGTCGTTACTGCTGTAATAAAGTAATGACAGTGCAATGAAGTTACTATGAAAATCCCCTAGTCACCACACTCTGGCCCCTGTTTGGGCCAATGCACCTAACCTGCATGTCTTTCAGTGGTTTGCTATTGGGAAGACATGCTCATGCGTGGTTCCTCAAGTGAAGAACATACAATCATAGAATCCTACAGTGCAGAAGGAGGCCATTCGGCCCATAGAGTCTGCACCGACCACAATCCCACCCAGACCCTATCCCCACAATCCCATGTATTTACCCTAGCTAGTCCCCCTGACACTAAATGTCAATTTATCATGGCCAATCCACCTAACCCGCACATCTTTGGAATGTGGGAGGAAACCGGAGCACCCGAAGGAAACTCACGCAGACATGGGGAGAGTGTGCAAACTCCACACAGACAGTGACCCAAGTCGGGAATCGAACCCGAGTCCCTGGCGCTGTGAGGCAGCAGTGCTAACTACTGTGCTACCGTGTCGCCCAGTGACCGTCAAGTGAGTGCAGTCCTCAAAATTCGACAGGAAGCAGATTTGACATTGAATGAACACGGTGAATTTGTAAAGCAAATGCTGAAATTCCGAGGGCAAATCGTGCAAAGCTTCAGAAATAACAGCTAACCCCCAGAAAACTAAGGTGATTAGAGGGTTCCCAAACCTAAGAACAGTGACCACGACACCACACAACCCTGCCACAGCAACCTCTGCAAGACGTGCCGGATCGTCGACACAGCTGCCATCATCTCATGTGAGAACACCATCCACCAGGTACACAGTACATACACTTGCAACTCGGCCAATGTTGTCTACCTGATACACTGCAGGAAAGAATGTCCTGAGACATGCAGACGCTACGACAATGGATGAATGAACACCACTCGACAATCACCAGGCAAGAGTGTTCTCTTCCTGTTGGGGAACACTTCAGTGGTCACGGGCATTCGGCCTCTGATCTTCGGGTAAGCGTTCTCCAAGGAGGCCTTCACGTACGAGCTGCAACAATTCCTCGGGATGGTCAAAGAAGCAGGTATGTTCCTACCAAATTTGGTAAAATACAATGAGTTGTTGAGACAAGGCCAACATTGCTGCTGGTATGTGGAACAGCAAAATGCTTTTGAAAAGATCAAAAACCTTCTATTTTCACCTGAAATTCGAACATACTTTGATCTAGAACTGCTGGCCATAGTTATGCATCGTCTACAGCTCTACAGAGTCAATGATGGGAGGCTGGTTTGCGTGATGGATTGGGCTACATTCACGACCCTTTGTAGATTTTTGTGGTCTTGGACAGAGCAGGAGCCATACCAAGCTGCGATACAACCAGAAAGAATGCTTTCTATGATGCATCTGTAAAAGTTGATGAGAGTCGTAGCAGACATGCCAAATTTCCTTAGTGTCCTGAGAAAGTAGAGGCGTTGATGGGTTTTCTTAACTATAGCATTGGCATGAAGGGACCAGAACAGGTTGTTGGTGATCTGGACACCTAGAAACTTGAAGCTCTTGACCCTTTCTACTTCGTCCCTGTTGATGAAGACAGGGGCATGTTCTCCTTTACGCTTCCTGAAGTCGATGATCATCTCCTTCGTTTTGTTGACATTGAGGGAAAGATTATTGTCGCTGCACCAGTTCACAGATTCTCTATCTCTTTTCTGTACTCTGTCTCGTCATTGTTTCAGATCCGACCCACTACGGAGGTATCATCAGTAAACTTAAAAATCATGTTGGAGGGGAATTTAGCCACACTATCATAAGTGTATAAGGAGTATAGTAGGGGACACAGCCTTGTGGGGCACCGGTGTTGAGGATGATCGTGGAGGAGGTGTTGTTGTCTATCCTCATTGACCGTGGTCTGTGGGTTAGGAAGTTCAGGATCCAGTCACAGAGGGAGGTGCCAAGCCCCAGGCCACGGAGTTTGGAGATGAGTTTTGTATTTTCCATATTGTCCAAACATTAAAAATGGATATAAAACATGAGTATCTCTTGAGGGGGCAGTGACGTAGTGGTATTGTCACCATAATAGTAATTCAGAGACCCAAGGTTATGGTCGGAGGATCTAGGTTCGAATCCCACAATGCAGGTGGTGAAATTAGAATTCAACACAAATCTGGAATTAAAAGTCTGATGATGATCACAAAACCACTGGTGATTATTGCAAAAACCCATCTGGTTCACTAATGTCCTTTAGGGAAGGAAATCTGACGTCTTTACCTGGTCTGGCCTACACGTGACTCCAGAGCCACAGCAATGTGGGTGACTCTTAACTGCCCTCTGAAATGGCTGAGCAAGCCAGTCAGTTCAAAGGCAACTAGGGATGGGCAATAAATGCTGGCCTTGCCAGTTGACACATGCATCCCTTGAAGGAATAATAAAAATTCCCGTTTCAGTTTCACATAGAATTGCATCAGATGCACGCTGAAATCTTGCTGCCATTCACACCGGCGGGATCTTTTGGTTCTGCCAGCAGTGCACCCCCTCCACGGGTTTCCCGGCAGTGAGGAGTGCCTTTAATAGGAAGGCCTGTTGACAATGGCAGGACCATAAGATCCCGTCTCCAGTGAGTGGCGCACTGCCTCCTGCCGCCGTGAACCACACTGTGAAAGGGCTTGATTTTGATTTGATTTGATTTGATTTATTATTGTCACATGTATTAACATACAGTGAAAAGTATTGTTTCTTGTGCGCTATACAGACAAAGCATACCATTCATAGAGAAGGAAAGGAGAGAGTGCAGAATGTAGTGTTACAGTCATAGCTAAAGTGTAGGGAAAGATCAACTTAATGCAGGTTAGTCCATTCAAAAGTCTGACAGCAGCAAGGAAGAAGCTGTTCTTGAGTCGGTTGGTACGTGACCTCAGACTTTTGTATCTTTTTCCCATTGGAAGAAGGTGGAAGAGAGAATGTCCGGGGTGCGTGGGGTCCTTAATTATGCTGGCTGTTTTTCCAAGGCATAGAAATCATAGAAACCCTACAGTGCAGAAGGAGGCCATTCGGCCCATCGAGTCTGCACCGACCACAATCCCACCCAGGCCCTACCCCCACATATTTACCCGCTAATCCCTCTAACCTATGCATCTCAGGACTCTAGGGGGCAATTTTTAACCTGGCCAATCAGCCTAACCCGCACATCTTTGGACATCGGGAAGTGTAGACAGAGTCAATGGATGAGAGGCTGGTTTGTGTGATGGACTGGACTACATTCACAACCTTTTGTAGTTCCTTGCGGTCTTGAGCAGAGCAGGAGCCATACCAAGCTGTGATACAACCAGAAAGAATGCTTTCTATGATGCATCTGTAAAAGATGATGAGAGGCGTAGCTGACATGCCAAATTTCCTTAGTCTTCTGAGAAAGTAGAGGCATTGGTGAGTTTTCATAACTATAGTGTCGGCATGGGGGGACCAGGACAGGTTGTTGGTGATCTGGAAACCTAAAAACTAGAAGCTCTTGACCTTTTCTAATTCGTCCCCATTGATGTCGACAGGGGCATGTTCTCCTTTACACTTCCTGAAGTCGATGACAATCTCCTTCATTTTGTTGACATTGAAAGGGGAGGGAAATCCTGTCATTACGCTGCAAAAGCAAACCATTCAACCCAACTCATCCCTACAGGTGTTTGTGCTCTTTAGCAGCCCCTCGACCCTCTCTGCTTTTTCTATCACAATCAGCACAATCTTCCATTCCTCCCGCCAGCACTTATCTCATTTCCCCATGACTGTATCTCTGCTATCACCTCAACCACTTCAAGTCACAGAATCACACAGAGAAGGTGGAGATCATTGAATCCATAGAATCCTACAGTGCAGAAGGAGGCCATTCAGCCCATCAAGACTGCACTGACTCTGTGACAGAGTGTCTTACCTAGGCCCTCTCCCTCGCCTCAATCCCATAACCCCATGCATTTCCCATGGCTGATGCATCTAAGCTACACATCCTGAGACTAAATGGCAATTTAGCATGGCCAATCCACCTAACCAATGCATCTTTGAACTGTGGGAGGAAACCAGAGCACCCGAAGGAAACCCACGCAGACAAGGGGAGAACACACAGACTCCTCACAGACAGTGATCCAAGGCCAGAATTGAACCCGGGTCCCTGGAACTGTGAGGCAGAGGTGCTAACCACTGTGCCACCATGCTGCCCTTTTGGCCTATTCATATAGCAAGTTCCACCTTCTAACCAATCTCTCATTGAAAGATGTGTGGATTAGGTTGATTGGACTTGATAGTTTGCCCCTTAGTGTCAAAGAGATTAGGAGGGTAAATACATAGGGTCATGGGGATAGGGCCTGGGTGGGATTGTTGTCGGTGCAGGCTCGATGGGCCGAATGGCCTCTTCTGCACTATGATTTTATGATTCTATAAAGATCCCAAGACACTGTTTGAAGAAGAGCAAGGGAGTTCTCTCTGAGTCTGTGCAAATGTTTCTGCCTTATCCCACACCCAAAGCAGATTACCCAGTCATTTCTTCCATTGCTTTTTGCTGGACCTTGCTGCGTGCAAATTGGCTCCAGAGTTTACTTTTCAAAAAATATGATTAAATGCTTTAGGATGTGAAAGAAGTTATATCAAAAATACAAGTTGTTCTTCCTTCATGTGAAAAGAAAGAAAGACTTGCATTTAGAAAGTTCTTTTCACCAGCACTGAATGTCACCAAACACTTGAATGAAGTACATTCAAAGAGTGGTCACTGTTGGAATGTAAGGAATATGGGAACCAATTTACACACAGCAAACTCCCACAAACAGCACTGATAATGACCAGCTCATCTGTTTTTGTGATGTCGATTGAGGGATAATTCAGGGCGTCGGGAGAACTCCCTTGCTTCGAGTCAAAGGGTGGGGTTTTTCCAAAAAGTAAGTGTTGGCCGGAACGTTCTGGCCGTTCAGGATTTTCCGGTTCCGCTGCAGTGAATGGGGATTTGGCTGAGTGCCAAATTCTCCATCCTTGTTTGCAGCAGCGGGGTCATTCTGAGTGAGAAAACTGGTGCAATTCGCGCCGGACTCGAATCGCGATCTTCCCACACTGTATCATGTTTTGGGAGAGGGGCGAGTTTTGCACCAGTTCACAGAAAGGCGGGGCCTAAACACACCGGCAAACATGGCTTCACAGGGATTGGGTGCTGTTTGCAAAGAGGTCCTGAGCTCAAAATGAAGTTGTAGAGCCTCTCCCTCCTCCCATGGGCATTGGGACTACCAACCTCTCTCATTGAAAACATGTTTCCCCTTACCCCATCCCAACATAGATCCCTGGCCTGATCACCCCCTCCCCGAACATAGATCACCAGCATTGGGGAACTGGGGCCCTCTCAATGGGTTCCCCCTCATTTCCCTCTGCATCTTCTCGCTAATGCCCCACTCACTTCATGCCCCCCTCCATGCTGCAGCCCCTTCGTAGCATGCCCCCTTGCACCCTGGCGGTGCCACCTGGCCAGGTGGGTACTGCTCAGCCATGTCCCCAGCCACCCAAGGATTTCAATGGCCTCTGAGCCTCCTGGCATTGCCATCAGGCCTGGTCTCCGTTTGTGCAGCCCAGTGGTGATTCACACCAGGCTCCCACTGCGCCCGAGGGTTGGAGAATCCCGGGAGAAGGGAGAATCCGGTTTGAAATTGACTGGGCATATTTAAATGAATATTTAAATGTGCTAATCTGGTTCCTGCCCTCACAGGGTGGGGACCAGATTACATCCGGGTGCAGGAGCTGGAAGAAGCCCAAAGGGGTTTCTTGCCAGCGCTCAACCTTCCTCACAATTCCCTGACCCCGTGCATTCCCAGCGTGGTCTGCACCAGGCCCAACACAGCCGGAAAATGGCCCCCATAGAGTTTTACAGCACAAAAAGAGGCCCTTCAGCCCATTATGTCTGCACTGGCCATCAAGCACGTATCTGTTCTATTTCCAGCACTTGGTCTTGTAGCCTTGTATACTATGGTGTTTCAAGTATTTGTTTGTGGAATAGAGCTGTGGACTCTTTTACATCTGTCAGAGCAGGCAGATGGGATCTTGGTTTAACATCTATTCTGGAACACAGCATTCTGACAGCATAGCATTCCCTCAATGCTGCACTGGAGGGTCTGCCTTGATTCTGATGCTCCAACCCTGGGGTGGGACTTGAACCCAGCATCTTATGATTCAGTGACTAACTGAACCACGGAAAAGAAGGACAGAGAACATTTTTTTCTGGTGCATGAGAGTCTCCACAGCAGAATTTTTGCCTGCTGCCTGAGTGACATGTCAGGAAAACTCCACATTCCCTCTATGGGCTGAGGGGCAGCTGCATTTAAACTGTGCTGGCAGCTCAGCACCAGTATTGAACTGAGGCCCAATCACGAGAATTGAACCCTGCATCCTGTAGGCATCTCCAGAAGCAACGTCCTGCCATCGACCAGTCCCAAAATTGAGAACTGACCCATCTAGTGTTGGCGATCAGTCACCAATTACATTTACCAGCTCACGTTTTGCTCCACACTTCCATTCCGAGTTAATATCGGGCTGGCCGATCACACCTATTATTACAGTCAGAAGTCCCACGACACCAGGTTAAAGTCCAACAGGTTTATTTGCACTTTAACCTGGTGTTGCGAGATTTCTTACTGTGTCCACCCCAGTCCAACACCAGCATCTCCACATCATGGCTCCCTATTATTACAGTATTATTAACGGTGCCCCTTCTAATTTCGTCAAATGACTTTTTTTTTTATGTGCCCTGGGAATCTGAAGCAGAAATGATTGGTTAACCGGCCTTCTGCTGGCATTTTATTTTTATTTAATTTTAAATGATTCCACCAGTTTTATCTTTAAGAGATGTAACTTCCTCACTTTTATCGTTCTGACATTTAAAGTAATTTTTATTGCAAGGCTCCTGCTGGGAGAGCAAGGTAGGAGAATTACGCACTGTATTTTTCTTTGCGTCCACTCTAATTTCTCTGAGCATTAACAAAACTTGCTACATTTGGCTAACAGAGTAGAATAGGCGCGGGCTTGAGGGAAAAGCTCCCTCCAATCTGAGAACAGTATCTTTGCTTTGGTTGAGTGACATTCACACAGGAACATAGGGATTAGGAGCAAAAGTCGGCAAATTCAGCCCTTTGAACCTGCTCCACCATTCAATCAGATCATGGCTGATCTCTCCCTGGTCTCAAATCCACCTCTCTTCCTGTTCCCCATAACCCTTTAACCTATTTTTAATTAGAAATACATCTATCTCCTTCTTGAAACCATTCAACGATTCGGACTCCACCGTGCTATAGGGCAGTGAGTTCCACAAATTCACCACCTTCTGCGAGAAGTAGTTCCTCCTCATCACAGTTTTAAATCTACTGGCTCTCAACCCATACCAGTGACCTCTTGTTCTAGATTGCCCCATAAGAGGAAACATTTGGTCTATGTTTACTTTTTCAATCCCTTTTAGTACTTTATATACTTCAATCAGATCCCCTTTCATCCTTCTAAACTCCAGCGAGTACCAGTCCAAACTATTTAATCTCTCCTCATACACAGGTATGAGTTGAACGGATTTGTGACAGTGGATTGTTCGTCATTTGAAGACATTTCAATTAGCCAATCCAAATTTATTGGCACTCTGGGCAGTTGCCCAAGCAGTTCCGTGGAGTGGCACGGTGGCACAGTGGTTAGCACTGCTGCCTCACAATGCCACCGATCTGGGTTTAATCCCTGGCTTGGGTCACTGTCTGTGTGGAGTCCACACATTGTGTGGGTTTCCTCCGGGTGCTCCGGTTTCCTCCCACAGTCCGAAAGATGGTTAGGTGGATTGGCCATGCTAAATTCTCCCTCAGTGTACCCGAACAGGCGCAGGAGTCTGGTGACTAGGGGATTTTCACAGTAACTTCATTGCAATGTCAATGTAAGCTCTCTCGTGATACTAAGAAATATACTTTAAACTGCAGGGGAAGGTTTGATTGGTTGGGTAAATTGGCTATAAGTCACTGATGGACCTGTGGTGGGTGCAAATTCACCCTGATATTACCGAGGCAAAGGCAGATAAGTGTGGGGGGTTTTGTCAGACTCCACCTTGATAAGGAATGAGAGTGGTGACTGGTGAACAGGTGCGTTCAGAGGGAGTGATGCAAACGCACCCCTCAGACGTGCGCCCCCAGAACTTTGCCCAATGTGTGCTGATATTAATCTTTTGGAAGGAGAGAATTGACATTGCGCCTTTACTGAACTCAATTTTGGAGGAGCTTTAATCACATCCCTGACTCGAGGTCCAAGGTCTGCTGTGTTTACACCCTTCAGGCCTCTGACTCTCCAAATCTGATTATCCAGGTGTTGAGTGAGGACTTTGACACGGTGACTTCAATCTCCAATCGAGTGTTTTTTGTGACTGGAATCTACACACAGTACATCAAAGAGCTTTGTTTGTCTGACTATTATACCAGTGTCATGCTGGTGTAAATGGGCTGGAATTACATTAAAAGCAAATATTTATTCTCTCTTACTCTCCGCTAACATTCCAGTGGCACTAAGAAGAATACAATGGCTGCCTCTGTTCCCACATAACTCAATACTTATCAGCAGCAATGGAATTTAAAGCAATCTTCAAGCAACAGGGAAGGTCTTCCCATTTGTGACTCAATGAAATCATTTCAAAGACACAACTGGGGGTATTTGAAATGGTTTGGGCCACTCGAACGGAGAACTGAAGGGTCATCATGCCAATCCTTTTTCTCCCACTGTTGGTTACCCACAAACCTTACATAGAACTCACAGAAAGAGGCCATTCAGCCTGACCCATCCATGCTGACATTTCTGTTCTACACACAATGCCTCCTGAGAATGAGTATTAAAACAGGTGGTGCATATACTTTATTTGCTGGTTGATGTAACATCAATTTACAGTGCTCAGGAGCAAGGTCTCTGCCATACAGATCATGCATGACAAAAGAGGGAAGGGATATCATATAAGGCCATAAGATATAGAAGCAGAATTAGGCCATTTGGCCCATCAAGTCTGCTCCCCCGCCATTCAATCATGGCTGATAAGTTTCTCAACTCCGTTCTCCCGCTGTTCCCCTGTAACCCTTGGTCCCTTTACCAATCAAGAACCTATCTATCTCTGTCTTAAATGCACTTAATGACCTGGCCTCCATTGCTTTCTGTGGCAATGAATTCCATAGATTCACCACTCTCTGGCTGAAGAAATTCCTCCTCATCTTTGTTCTTTACTCTGAGGCTGTGCCCTCGGATCCTAGTCTCTCCTACGAATGGAAACATCTTCCCCATGTCCACTCTATCCGGGCCTTTCAGTATTCTGTAAGTTTCAATGAGATTCCCCCCTCATCCTTCTAAACCCCATCGACTGTCGACTCAGAGTCCTCAGTCCTCATACATCAAGCTTTTCATTCCCAGGATGAACCTCCTCTGGACCCTCTCCAAGACCAGCACATCCCTTCCTTAGATGCAGGGCCCAAAATTGCTCACGATATTCCAAATGTGGTCTGACCAGAGCCTTACAAAGCCTCAGCAGGACATCCCTGCTCCTGTATTCTATATCTAAAAGAATGGTACAAAAATATCCAAATAGCATGCGGGAGATACAAAGAACCAAAAAAAGGTGACAGAACAGTTGCAAGAGCTACTAAAACTGTTTGGGAAAATAAACTTGAATGAAATATCAAAAAGAACGCAAGTTTTTTAAAATAATTACATTTAGAAATAGAAGGAGCAATGTGGGTCCCTTGAGGAACTGATAACAATTGTATTGCGAATCAAAATAAGAAATGATGGACATGTTGCATAATTATACAATGTTTAGAGTAGAGGAAGAGGAGAACATTCTGGACATCGAGGAGACTATTGGTGGGGAGGCGATAGCCCAGTGGAATTATCGCTAGAATATTAGTCCAGAAACTCAGCTAATGTTCTCAGGGACCCGGGTTCGAATCCCGCCATGACAGATAGCGGAATTTGAATTCAATAAAAAATATCTGGAATTAAGAACTTACTGATGACCATGAACCCATTGTCAGAAAAACCCATCTGGTTCACTAATGTCCTCTAGGGAAGGAAGTCTGCCGTTCTTACCCGGTCTGGCCTACATGTGACTCCAGAGCCACAGCAATGTGGTTGACTCTCAACTGTCCTTGGGTAACCCAGGGTGGGCAATAATTGCTGGCCAGCCAGCGACGCCCATGTTCCATGAATAAATAAATCTATTACTGAATCATGAACAGGGACTAAAATTAGCACAAGTAAGTTTAAGTTTATTTATTAGTGTCACAAACAGGCTTACATTAACACTGCAATGAAGTTACTGTGAAAATCTCCGAGTCGCCACACTCCGGCGCCTGTTCGGGTACACTGAGGGAGAATTTAGCACGGCCAATTCACATAACCAGCACGTCTTTCAGACTGTGGGGGGAGGCCGGAGCACCCAGAGGAAACCCACACAGACACGGGGAGAACGTGCAGACTCCGCACAGACAGAGACCCAAGTAATGAAGAAAATAATGGCACAAAAGGATGAAAATTCCTTAGATTGGATGGTTTCCACCCTAGGATTTTAAAGGAAGCAGGTGCGAGAACATTGTTCTTAACTTCAATCTTCCAACCTTCAGGAGCTCTCAGTCGGAATTCTGTAATCTTGCCTGCAGCTGGGATTCTCTGGTCGGGCTGCTGTGAATGGAGATTTGGCTGAGCGTCGAATTCTCCATTCTCGCCAGCAGTGGCAGCAGAGCGTGTGAGACCTGAGAATTCCAGCCCTCAGTTTAGATTGCGGAATTGCAAGTTTCATTGTACTATTTAAAAAAGGAGACAGAGGGAATCCAGGAAACTATAGTCTTCTGTTATCTGGAAATTACTAAATTTATGATTAAATTTTATTTATTAGTGTCACAAGTAGGCTTACATTAACACTGCAATGAAGTTACCGTGAAAATCCCCTAGTCGCCACACTCCGGCGCCTGTTCAGGTACACTGTGGGAGAATTTAGCATGGCTAATGCCCCTAACCAGCACGTCCTTCAGACTGTGGGAGGAAACCAGAGCATTCGGAGGAAACCCACGCAGACACGGGGAGAATGTGCAAACTCCACACAGGCAGTGACCCAAGACGGGAATCAAACCCGGGTCTCTGGCGCTGTGAGGCAGCAGTGCGAACCACTGTGCCGCTCTACTAGAGTCTTTAATTAAGGATAGAGTGACTGAATATCTTGAAAATGTTCAGTTGATGAATGAATTGGATTTTTTTGGAGAGGTAACTGGAATAGTGCACAGTGCAAGTTATTGATTGACTTCCAGAGGTATTCAATTAAGTCTTTCCGAAAAGACTTAAAATTTGCTAAAATTTAAGCTCATGGAATTGAAGGAAAATTATTGACAGGGTTAGGAAATTGGGTGAAAGGCAATAGCCAGAGTGGGATAATGGGCAGGACTATTGGAGTCTGTGTTGGGGCCTCATAGATTCGCTGTTTTTATTAGATGGTGGGATAGAGGGCACATATCCAAATTAGCTGCTCACACAAAGATAGGTGGCATTGTAAGCAACACAGATGGAAGAACAAAATGACAGAGATATTGATAGATTAAGTGAATGGGCAAAACTGTGCCAAATGGATTTCAA
Source organism: Mustelus asterias (assembly GCF_964213995.1). NCBI lineage: Eukaryota > Metazoa > Chordata > Chondrichthyes > Carcharhiniformes > Triakidae > Mustelus > Mustelus asterias. The sequence goes on along the minus strand of NC_135813.1, from coordinate 63,463,469 downwards.
TATAGATAAGAGTGAGGTCAGCCACCTTTAACCTTAAGAGGATTGATCAGAGCACGTTCTAAATGGTGAAAAGCTAGAAACTGTGGGAATCAAAAGAGCTGGTGCAAAGATTGTTAAAATGCCATGGGCAGAGGCAGAAAATAAAGAGACGAATGGTTTACAGCCTTCTTACCTGCAAGACTAGAATACAAGGAGATAGAATTTATACTACAGTTATGCAGAATCAAATTTAGAGCACACTTGGAATATTGTGTTCCGTTGTGGGCAGCTGGAAAAGGATATATTCACCTTGGAGAGAAGAGCATAAGTTTCCAAGAATGGTACCTGGACTCTAAGGGTTAGATTATGAGGTGAGATCACACAAACTGTGGTAATATTCCATGTAACCGAACAGGTTGAAAGATGATATGATCAAAGTTTTCAAGATTTGAGGGTCGAGGAGTTTAGTTCTTGGCCAGAGCCAGGCTTTTCCAAAATGAAATTATGAAATATGCAAATAAGGTTGGTAACAGTTTGGAACTCTCTTCCATAAATGGCAACTGCCATTTGGAATTTTGATTTGATTTATTATTGTCACATGTATTAGTATACAGTGAAAAGTATTATTTCTTGCGCATGTTATGGACAGAGCATACCGTTCATAGAGAAGGAAAGGAAAGGCTGCAGAATGTAGTGTTCCAGTCATAGCTAGGGTGTAGAGAAAGATCAACTTAATGAGAGATAGGTCCATTCAAAGGTCTGATGGCAGCAGGGACAAAGCTGCTCTTGAGTCAGTTGGTACATGACTTCACACATGGTACATGGGCTGCACGGTAGCACAGTGGTTAGCACTGCTGCTTCACAGCTCCAGGGTCCCGGGTTCGATTCCCGGCTCGGGTCACTGTCTGTGTGGAGTTTGCACATTCTCCTCGTGTCTGCATGGGTTTCCTCCGGGTGCTCCGGTTTCCTCCCACAGTCCAAAGATGTGTGGGTTAGGTTGATTGGCCAGGTTAAAAATTGTCCCTGAGATGTGTAGTTGGAGGGATTAGCAGGTAAATATGTGGGGGTAGGGCTTGGGTGGGATTGTGGTCGGTGCAGACTCAATGGGCCGAATGGCCTCCTTCTGCACTGTACATAGAACATAGAACATAGAACATTACAGCGCAGAACAGGCCCTTCGGCCCACGATGTTGCACCGACCAGTTAAAAAAAAAACTGTGACCCTCCAACCTAAACCAATTTCTTTTCGTCCATGAACCTATCTACGGATCTCTTAAACGCCCCCAAACTAGGCGCATTTACTACTGATGCTGGCAGGGCATTCCAATCCCTCACCACCCTCTGGGTAAAGAACCTACCCCTGACATCGGTTCTATAACTACCCCCCCTCAATTTAAAGCCATGCCCCCTCGTGCTGGATTTCTCCATCAGAGGAAAAAGGCTATCACTATCCACCCTATCTAAACCTCTAATCATCTTATATGTTTCAATAAGATCCCCTCTTAGCCGCCGCCTTTCCAGCGAAAACAACCCCAAATCCCTCAGCCTCTCCTCATAGGATCTCCCCTCCATACCAGGCAACATCCTGGTAAACCTCCTCTGCACCCCCTCCAAAGCCTCCACATCCTTCCTGTAATGTGGGGACCAGAACTGCACACAGTACTCCAAGTGCGGCCGCACCAGAGTTGTGTACAGTTGCAACATAACGCTACGACTCCTAAATTCAATCCCCCTACCAATAAACGCCAAGACACCATATGCCTTCTTAACAACCTTATCTACTTGATTCCCAACTTTCAGGGATCTATGCACACATACACCTAGATCCCTCTGCTCCTCCACACTATTCAAAGTCCTCCCGTTAGCCCTATACTCAACACATCTGTTATTCCTACCAAAGTGAATTACCTCACACTTCTCCGCATTAAACTCCATCCGCCACCTCTCGGCCCAACTTTGCAACCTGTCTAAGTCTTCCTGCAAACTACGACACCCTTCCTCACTGTCTACCACACCACCGACTTTGGTGTCATCAGCAAATTTGCTCATCCACCCAACTATACCCTCATCCAGATCATTAATAAATATTACAAACAGCAGTGGCCCCAAAACAGATCCCTGAGGTACACCACTTGTAACCGCACTCCATGATGAATATTTACTATCAACCACCACCCTCTGTTTCCTATCCGCTAGCCAATTCCTGATCCAATTTCCTAGATCACCCCCAATCCCATACATCTGCATTTTCTGCAGAAGCCTACCATGGTGAACCTTATCAAACGCCTTACTAAAATCCATATATACCACGTCCACTGCCTTGCCCCCATCCACCTCCTTGGTCACTTTCTCAAAAAACTCAATAAGGTTAGTAAGGCACGACCTACCTGCCACAAAACCATGCTGACTATCACCTATCAATTCATTACTCTCCAAATAACTATAAATCCTATCCCTTATAATTTTTTCCAACATCTTGCCGACAACAGAAGTGAGACTCACCGGTCTATAATTCCCGGGGAAGTCTCTGTTCCCCTTCTTAAACAATGGGACAACATTCGCTAACCTCCAATCTTCTGGTACTATACCAGAGGCCAACGACGACCTGAAGGGTTTCTATGTTCTATGTTTCAGACTTTTGTATATTTTTCCTGACAGAAGAAGGTGGAAGAGAGAATATCCAGGGTGCTTGGGGTCCTTAATTATGCTGGCTGCTTTTCCAAGGCAGCGGGAAATGTAGACAGAGTCAATGGATGGGAGGCTGGTTTGCGTGATGGACTGGGCTTCGTTCATGACCCTTTAGTAGTTCCTTGCGGCCTTGGGCTGAGCAAGAGCCATGCCAAGATGTGATACAACCAGAAAGAATGCTTTCTATGGTGCATCAGTAAACATTTATTTTAAATCTGAGATTGATAGATTTATGTTAACTAAAGGTATTTGTTCTACTCCATAAGTCATTTGTGAAGGATGCTATTGGAGGCGATCTTTATTCGGTCTTATATTTATTTACAAAGTGCAAGCATAGGCTTTCTTACTCAACCATGTGCACTTTCAATAAATAGAATTATAGAATCCTACAGTGCAGAAGGAGGCCATTCAGCCCATCAAGTCTGCACCGACCACAATCCCACCCAGGTCCTATACCTGTAACTCCACATATTTACCCTAGCTAGTCCACTGACACTAAGGGGCAATTTAGCATGGCCAATCCACCTAACCCGCACATCTTTGGACAGTGGGAGGAAACCGGAGCACCCGGAGGAAACCCACGCAGACACGGGGAGAATGTGCAAACTCCACACAGACAGTGGCCCAAGCCAGGAATCGAACCCGGGTCGCTGGTGCTGTGAGGCACAGTGCTACCCACTGTGCTACCGTGCTGCTCCCTTGTCTCCTTTGTCTCCCTCGCTGTCCAAGTGAAACCCCAAGTAATGCCCACCATCTGCATATAATTAAATACAATTGACACGTAATTAACAGGATGAGGGGATATGGGGCGCAAACTGATATATGGAATTCAGTCATTGATCAGTCATGAACTCACTGATGAGCTTAATAACCTACCCGTCTTCCTATGTTCCAATATTTGTCCCAAAGTAATTGCAGGTAACAAATCAACTGTTAAAATGCTTCTCTTAGAAATGTTTCCATTTTCCTCAGAAGAATTTTCCGGGTTGAGTCTGGATCTTGACTGCCGTGTTTCGGAAATAATCTTCATATGTCACATGTCCTACATTCAGGGCCATTGCACAGGAGGGCTTGTGGCACAGTGGCAGTGACCCTACCTTTAGACCAGAAGCTCTGGGTTCGAGTCCAATAACAGTTTTAACAACACCAGGTTAAAGTCCAACAGGTCCAACGAGTCCAATGCCAGGACTTGTTGGCCACAGAAGGAGTGTTCAACATGGTTCAACGCAGTGATAATCAGCTTGGGAATCCTTCGGCCATTCCCACCTCACCCTCTCCATCCCATTATTCCCCAGAGGGTAAAAAACAGGTGGATATGAAGATGTACTAAAAAAGGGGCCTTTGCAGCGTTTGTGGTGGTTTCTCAGTCCTCATGTCTTTTTTATATCTGGTTACTTGGCCAATTTTAGAATGCTGATTCACGACACAAAACAAACTGGAATGATGGTTGGTTGTGAAAGGAGCTCTGGGTTGTATAATTGAGAAATTATAAAGTGAAGGAAAGATTTTGCACTAATTTAGCAAATTCTACAACACCGGAATGTTCCAAATTGAATACTTGCAGTGTAAGCAATATGGTAACCAATTTGCACACATCAAGGTGGCAAAAACAGCAACCTGATTTAACCAGCTAATCTGTTTTAGTTATTTTCAGCTGGGGTTAAATATTCACCAGAACATAAGGAGAACTCACTTGCTTGTCCTTGGATTTTGCCCTGGGATTCTCCTATCACCCTGAGTTCAACATTTCATAGGAAAGATGGCAGCTCTGACAGTATGGCACTCCCTCAGTACTGCACTAGAGTGTCAACCTGAACATCTTAATTGTTTTTAAAATTTATTTATTAGTGTCACAGCAGGCTTACATTGACACTGCAATGAAGTTAATGTGCAAATCCCCTAGTCGCCACATCTGGTACCTGTCCGGGTACACTGAGGGAGAGTTTAGCATGGCCGATGCACATGACCAGCACGTCTTTCAGACTGTGGGAGGAAACTGGCGCACCCGGAGGAAACCCACGCAGACACGGGGAGAATGTGCAGACTCCACACTGACAATGACCCAAATCGGGAATCGAACCCAGGTCCCTGACTCTGTGAGGCATCAGTGCTCAAATGGGTTTGTTTGTAGTTTAAATGCAAAGAATGATGTCTCAGCAGTTCATTGTTAACTGTAACAATTGGATGAGATCAATTTCACTCAAACCACTCCACTGAATCTATTGTCCTGATATAATTGGCCATGTTACTCGGAATCACAGTGATTAAGTACGATCTACAATTGTCGTGTGGAAGTATCTCTTTAAAGCACCAGCTATCATGCTGATGATAACAGCCAGATTGCTCCATTCAGTTGGCATGTTATAGTGTTCTGAGTGTTCCCCCTGAGGCCGTGCACAGCAGAATGTATTCTTTCTATTCATTCTATGGCTTGAAGATATTGCTGGTAAGGCCTGCATTTATTGACTCTTCGAAATTGCTCCTGAGAAGATGATAGTTAATCTTCTTGAAGCATTTCAGTCTATTTGATGAAGATTCTCTCACAGTGCTGTTAGTTGCAGAGTTCCAGGATTTTGACCAAATAGTTGTGAAGGAATATTGCGCCCCATCTGTGATCTGGAACTCAAGATCTTCCGTCTTGCCATTGTACTGGGCTCTTAGACTGATTTGTTCTCTCAGTGTGAATATTGTGCCATCACATTTTCTCAATCCTACTTTTGCGGGCTTCATTTTTGGATCTCCAAGTTGAGGCGCTCCACACAGCCATGTGAAGGTCATGATGTACCAGTGTCTATCGGAATTTTCTTGTTCACTTAATACTTTTCCTCTGCGGTCCTTATTGTAACAGTCATAAACCATTTGTTGCCTTTAGACTTGAGTGAACCGATCTGTTTTATGGTATATAGTTCTTCATCAGACTTGTCTGCTGATATCTCTCCAGTGGCCACCTGCATAGGCTTGTTTTGTTCTTTTCTGGTCAAACACTTGTACGCAGAATGTTTCAGCTTCTTGCAGTGACAGAGTGATTAGTTAGCACTGCTACCTCACAGCATCAGGGACCCGGGTTCAATTCTGGCCTTGGGACACTGTCCGTGTGGAGTCTGCACATTCTCCCTGTGTCCGCGTGGGTTTCCTCTGGGTGCTCTGGTTTCGTCCCACAGGTCAAAGATGTGCTGGTTAGGTTGATTGGCCATGCTAAATTGCCCCTTAGAGTCAGGGGGATTGCAGGGTAAATATGTGGGGTTACGGGGATAGGGCCTGGGTGGGATTGTCGTTTGTGCACACTTGATGGGCCGAATGGCCTCCTCCTGCACTGTGGGGATTCTATGATTCTGTGAAAACACTGCTTCCCCCAGGCTGAGCAATCCTTCTTCTCCTGCAGATGCTGTCTTCTGTGGTGTTTGCATTCTGCGAATCCTGAATATATTTTGCTTGGACTGTCTCTAAGAATAATGTATCTCCTGGCCTGCACTACCACACATATTGTAACACCACCAAGGACGTCATGTTGTGCTGAGATCTCACAGGAGGGATGAGGTGGAGATGCTGGCGTTGGAATGGGGTGGGCGCAGTAAGTAGTCTCACAACACCAGGTTAAAGTCCAACAGGTTTATTTGGAATCACGAGCTTTTGGCGTGCCAATCCTTCAGTAGATGATCAAGGAGCAGTGTTCCGAAAGCTCGTGATTTCAAATAAACCTGTTGGACTTACAGGGGGGAGTTTAAGCACACTTTAACAGGGGGGTTCAGGTAAACAACATGTTGGTTTATTGTCGCAAAATCTGTTTCCAATATGCAAGTACTTCAGAACAAGGAAATAGAAGCAAACACAAATCCTCGCTCTTTGTTGGGTGCTATCTTTGCATTGATTATGTTCTCTACATATTTAACCAGATAGCTAAGCTATTTACTGGTGCCATCAAACCAACACAGAAAAAGTCTCTTAATCAGTGTCTGGAAAGTAAAGGTCCTACCAGGGTCAGGTTCTCGACCATTTCAATTTGTCTTCCAATTTGAGGTCACATGCCAAACAAAATTCCAAACTCAGATAGTCAAACTAATTTTCTCTCAGCTCACTCACCAGCTCCATGTCGGTGTGTCTCCGCAGGCACTCAGCCAGATGACAGTTCAATCGCCCTCTTTTTATACCCATCCCTTTGGTCACCTGTTCTTGTTTCAGTGTGATGCCTTCTGGGAAATACAGTGTATATGACCCATGTAGTTCTGGCTGAGAGGAAATGAGACACATGTGTAGGGAAGTACCGCTGTTAGAATGTAACCGGTGATAACATTTTGGATCTGTTGTAATGTGACCAATGGTAACAAGTTGTAAGAGTCGGCTGACCCAGTAAACCATGTGACCAATGACAGATGATGTGATGATCATCTGACCAGCTGGCTCAGGATAAATAAGAACCTGTTGGGAATTATGAGATTACTTGCAATGGTCCAGTGTGAGGCCTCAAGTTTGGAGTAATGAAGTTTCTTCATTAAACCTTTTCTTTGATTTATAAGTTAGAGTAAGTTTTGTTATATTTTTATTGTCTACACTGGAAAAGTTCCTTGTGGATTAACAACCATCCCTCAAAACTCTGCCCAATGTTGTGTTACAGTATGTTCTGGCTGTTGTTTCAAAACTTCTGCATTTTGACACACAATCTTTAGCACCAGTTTCTTATATTTCAGTAGACTTTCTCTCACCATAGGCTCTCTCACTCCTAGTAAAAATCCATCTTTAATCAGATCATCTGTTAGCTGTCCAAATTTACTTGATTGTGTTAGCTGGGTTACTGCTGTGACATACCATTCACTGGTCTTGTCTTCACTTTGAACTCTAGTGTTGAATATATATCTTTCATATTGTTACAAACACCACTGGTGTTGCATGCGAGGGTGTCCTAAAGCCCAAAATGGTAACTAGGAACTCTGGTTCTTAGTGGTTTATATGTTTTTTTAATATAATGTGAGGAATGATGTACAATCAATGAGGAACAGTCCAGTCATTGTGTGAACAATTAATAAAGAATATTTATTAATTTAAAACATGATGACAAGAAGGACTATAATACAATATGACACTTAAGTACACTGATGGCTATACAAAGATAATTTTACATGAAACTAACCCATGATCATCAAATACCTATCTTACCTGAACTCTGAGACAGCCCTTTTCCCAAACAACATCTAACATTAAGTAGCTCTATGAGCTAAATCTAGCAAAATTATTACCACACACTGGTTAAGATGACCAAGTCTAGGAAATAATCTTCAGGTTCAGCGAACGTGAAAAATGGCTACTTCTTATGGGAGATTTTAGCTGCAACATGCTGTAGTTCTGGTCTCAGCTGCCTTTCTCATGTTTCCCTTAGTTACTGTTCTACAGTTATACCATTTCTTTCCCTTTGATGTTACCCATCCTGTGGAGTCAACTTTTGGCAGGTGTGTGTCAATTTCATCATCTCTTCACTTTAAAGTTACCCGTTCTATAGCCCTAGTGTTTTCTCTGGTCACATATGTAAGCGCTTGTGTTTCCACTGATAGGCTAATTCGCATCTTATCATTTCTCCAGATGTCTGCCTCTAATCAACTCCCTGTTTTACGTTATTTTATCCATTGTTTCATCTTGTTTTAATTTTCCGCAATTCTTAATTTGTAAAAATCATTCAGTGTTCGAAATGTACATTCAAAGCTTTGAAAATCAGTTTTCTTTTTTCATCTGCTAGATTTAGCATGGTATAACCTTTGTAGCTGTCCCTCCCAGCAGTGTTACTCAGCACTCTTATTGGTTCAGGCTTATTAAGTCTATTGAAATCTCATATATTCTAACAGTCAATTTCTGGCTCAATGTATTTTGCTAGCTCAGTGTGTGTTTCTGATCCATGCAAATGTTCCTAACTCAAGGAGTGTTTTCCTAGCTCACTGACTGCATTCCTGATCTGTCATGCATGTTCCTAGCCTGGTGCATGTCTTCCTGGCTCAGCCATAGAACCATAGGAATGATACAGCACCGAAGCGGCCATTCGGGCATAGTGACCATGCTGACGCAAAGATACATTTCTAATCCCATCTTCCTCCACACGGCCCATAGCCCTGCAGCTCACAGCTTTTAAGGTGCAGATCCAGGTACCTTTTAAGAACAGTTTAGGATCTCCGTCTCCACCGCCATCTCAGGCAGCAAATTCCAGACACCCACCACCCTCAGTGTAAAAAGATTTTTCCTCATGTCTCCTCTAATCCTCCTGCCACTTAGCTTGAATCTATAACCCCTGGTTTTTGAACTCTCTGTCAAGGGAAACAGGTTCCTCCTGTCTACTCTTTCCCTGCCCCTCACAATTTTGTACAGCTCAATCATGTCACCCCCTCAGCCATTTCTGTTCCAAGGAAAACAACCTGGACCTCTCCAACTTTCTGGTAAATTGTCTCTCCCCAGAGCAATTGCATCCTCCTTGTAATATGGTGACCAGAACTACACACAAAACTCCAATTGTGCCCTCACCAGTGTCCTATACAGTTCCATCATTATAGAACATAGAACATAGAACATTACAGTGCAGTACAGGCCCTTCGGCCCTCGATGTTGCGCCGACCTGTGAAACCAATCTAAAGCCCATCTAACCTACACTATTCCAATATCATCCATATGTTTATACAATGACCATTTAAATGCCCTTAATGTTGACGAGTCCACTACCGTTGCAGGCAGGGCATTCCACACCCTTACTACTCTCTGAGTAAAGAACCTACCTCTGACATCTGTCCTATATCTATCACCCCTCAATTTAAAGCTATGTCCCCTCGTGCTAGCCATCACCATCCGAGGAAAAAGGCTCTCACTATCCACCCTATCTAATCTTCTGATTATCTTGTATGCCTCTCTTAAGTCACCTCTTAACCTTCTTCTCTCTAACGAAAACAACCTCAAGTCCCTCAGCCTTTCCTCATAAGACCTTCCCACCATACCAGGCAACATCCTGGTAAATCTCCTCTGCACCCTTTCCAATGCTTCCACATCCTTCCTATAATGCGGCGACCAGAACTGTACGCAATATTCCAAGTGCGGCCGCACCAGAGTTTTGTACAGCTGCAACATGACCTCACGGCTCCGAAACTCAATCCCTCTACCAATAAAAGCTAACACACCGAACGCCTTCCTAACAACCCTATCAACCTGGGTGCCAACTTTCAGGGATCTATGCACATGGACCTATGCACATTATATCCTTACTTTTGTATTCTGTATCTCTGCCAATGAAGGAGAGCATTTCTTATGCCTTTTTTTATCTACCTGTCCTGCTACCATTAGGGACCTGTGCACTTCCATGCTAAGATCCCTCTCTTCATCTACCCCTCTGAGTATATTCCCATTTATCGTGTATTCCCTTTTATTGTTCGACCTCCCTAAATGCATTACCTCACACTTATCAGAATTGAACTCCAGCTGCCTGTCCACTCCACCAGCACATCTATATCATTTTGGAGCTTACAACTATCCTCTACACTATCCACTACGTCTGCAAACTTCCCAATCATGCCCCCATGTCCAAGTCCAGATTGTTAATATATAAAACAAACAGCAAGGGTCCCAACACTGAGCCCTGCGGAACGTCACCTGAAACAGCTTCCCATTTGCAAGAACAGCCATTGACCATTACCCTTTGTTTCCTGTTGCTAAGCCAACATTGGATCCAATTTGCCACATTATCCAGCATCCCATGGGCTTTTTTGACATGTGGGAGCTTGTCAAATGCCTTACTAAAATCCAATATTGATTCATAGACACCCTCTCCGATCCTCCTTGTCACTTCCTCAAAGAGTTCAATCAAATTTGTAAGACAAGATCTTCCATTAACAAAGCCATGCTGACTATCCCTGACTAGTCCTTCCTTTCTAAGTAACAGTTTATCCGATCTGTCAGGATTGATTCTTGCCACCACCGAAATAAGACTAACTGGTCTATAATTGTTTGGCATTTTGTTCGTACACTCTTTAAACAATGGAACCACATTTGCATTTCTCCAGTCCTCCGGCACCTCCCCTTTGTCTAGTGAAGATTGGAAGATTGCAAAATAATCCTCAGAACATCTGCTATTTCCTCCCTGACCTCCTTCAACATCCTAGGGAACAATCCATCCGGTCCTGGCAACTTCTCCATTTTCAAGGATTCCAGCTCCTCGAAGACTTCCTCCCTCATTATGATTACTTTATCCGATATTTCACACTGTTCCTCTAATGATATCCACATCATTTCTTTCCTTTGTGAATATGAAGACAAAAAAATATTGTAAACTCTTTCTATGTCGTCTGCATCTTCACACAAGTTCCCTTCTTCATCTGAGTGGTCCCACCTTTTCCTTAACTATCCTTTTGCTCTTTATATACTGGTAAAACAACTTTGGGTTTTCCTTAATCTTGCTTGCTAATATTTTTCATGCCCTCTCTTTGATTTCCTTATTTCTTTTTGTACTTGATCCCTGTGCTTTCTACACTCCTCTAGGCTATCTGCAGTGTTGAGTTCTTTGTGACTATCATAAGCTTTCTTTTTCTGTTTATTCTTGTATTTTTCTAGACAACCATGGGGGTCTAGATTTGGCAGTACCATTCTTATCTTAGAGGGGACATGTCTGTTTTGTACCCTAAAGATCTCAGTTATTAGTGCCTCCCAGTGGATTACTGCTGATTTATCCTTCAACAGTCTTGTCCAGTCCACCTCAGCCAAATCACTTCTCTGTTTTGTGAAATTTGCCTTTCCCCATTTAAAACTTTTATTCCTCGTTTATCTCTGTCCATTTCCATAATAATACTAAATCTAACTGAATCACTTTCTCCTGATATGGTCACCCATTCTCACTTCACCCACTTGCCCATCTTCATTTCCCAAGAGTAAATCCAGAACTGTGTCTCCTCTCATTAGGCTTTTCATGTATTGTTTAAAAAGAATTTCCGAGACACATGACATGAAATTTTCACCCTCAATGCTCTTGTATTGTTCGAAACCAAGCTAGAGTCGCAGGCTAGCCACATGAACACCCCCAATTATGGCAAGATTGACATAACAGCGAGAAGGTGAAGGCATGTGAAATCGCCAGCACCAACGTACCCCTCCCCGATGAGCTCAACGCATTCGATGCTCGCTTTGAGCAAGTGGTCAGCCACCTGCTCCACCCTGGAAGCCTCTGTCGAAACGGAGTCCAAGGTCACCATCGCAGACGTCAGATCAGCCTTCTTGAAAGTTAACCCACAGAACGCGATTGATCAATCGTATTGTGAGAAATATTGATATGTCATCACAGGTATAAAAGAAGGGGGGGCAGTGGGACAAAAGGAGAGAGCAACTGCCACCTTCCACAGCTCACAGCTCTCAGGTCAAAGAAGCATCTAGATAGCAAAGGTAACAAAGAAGAAAGAAGAAAGACATTCCAAGCAGATGAATCAACAGAGAAGGCCCAGAATATTCCGGAAGGCACAAAACCTGGTTATAATTTAGAGAGTGACCAAATTCATTTTTTTGTTAATGAGTGGGAATTGTATTTATTTGAACAGAATTCCATTACAATTTTGTTTTATTCACTATCTTGTTTTATTAACTACTTGAATAGTTAATAGTTAGAAGGTATTTATTCGGTTTATTAATAGTTTGTTCACTGTTAGTTAGAGAAATAAATTGCTACGTGTTGATATTAGAGAGAGTGTCAGGGATTTATTTTGTATTTAACCACTAGGAGTTGCTGAAGAGCAGGTCACATCACTTCACACACAGTTTTTACACACCAGACGAAAAATGGGCGTAAATTCCCCAGCTTGAGTTGCCGATAGAATACAGACAGGAAGTATTGCGGGTAGCACACGAATTATATGTAGGAGGTCATCTAGGAGTGAGGAAGACTCAGGCTAAGATACAGAAGCATTTTTATTGGTCTGGATTACATAAAGATGTGGTTGAATTTTGCTGTATCTGTCATACATGTCAGATGGTAGGAAAGTCACAGGCAGTGATAAAACCGGCGTCTTTGATGGCAATTCCCGCATTTGAAGAACCTTTTACATGGGTTATAATTGATTGTGTAGCTCCCCTCCCTAAAACGAAAAGTGGGAACCAGTATTTGCTAACTGTAATGCATTTGACTACCAGGTTTCCAGAGGCAATTCCGTTACGGAATATCAAGGCAAACGAGGTTGTGGAGGAGCTGCTCACTTTCTTTACCCGTTATGGATTACCCAGGGTGATTCAGTCAGACCAAGGGTCCAATTTTACTGTCAAATTATTTAAGGAGGTCATGGATAATTTAGGCATCAAACATTTTATATCGGGTGCGTAGCCGAATCCCAGGGAGCATTGGAAAGGTGGCATCAGACCCTAAAGACTATGTTGAGGGCTTATTGCCAGGATTACCCAAATGATTGGGATAAAGGTATTCCATTTATATTATTTGCTATTAGAAATGCTCCAAATAAATCAACTCAGCTAATACCATTGGAATTGATATTTGGACACGAAGTAAGAGGACCTTTAAAATTAATTAAGGAAAAGTTGGCAGGTCCAAAGTCAGAGATCTCATACTTGGATTATGTATCTGAGGTGAGAAGAAGATTAAACAGAGTGGGTGAATTAGCTAGACAACAGTTGAAGGTAGCACAGCACCTAATCAAGCAAGAAGCAGATAAGAAATCTAAAATTTATAGGTTTGCCCATGGGGATAAAGTATTGGTGCTATTACTAGTGGTAGAAGATCCCTTCAAAGCAAGGTTTAGTCGTCCCTATCAGATTGAGAAGAAGTTAAATCAGGTGAATTATCTGGGAAAAATGCCAGATAGCAAAAAAATTTATAAGCTATGTCAAGTGAACATGCTGAAACAATACTACGACAGAGAAAGTGAACCGGAGGAACATGTATTAGTTACTGCCACTCAGCGTGAGGAATCAAATCCAGACGATTGGATTTTGATGTGCCTCAGAATAAATTGAATAATGAAGAAGTCCTTAAGGAATGGGATAGGGCAATGAGCTCTCCGCCTCAGGAGCGGAGAACTGAATTGAAAAACTTGTTACAGTGCTATGAAGACCTATGTGGAAATACAGTGGGGAGGACTAATGCTATAGTACATGAGATTGACATAGGAAATGCTGTTCCAATAAAACAACACCCCTATTGACTTAATCCTCTCAAAGCAGCGCAGGTTCAGAAGGAAGAGGAAGCGATGCTACAAGAAGACAGAGCCAAGTCAAAGTGAGTGGACTTCGCTAACCGTGTTGGTTCTCAAACCTGATGGTACTCAACAATTCTGCGTAGGTTATCGGAAGGTCAACGCTGTGACTAAATCTGACTTGTACTCAATTCCAAGGCTGGAGGATTGTATGGTAAAGGTAGGACAAGCTACTTACAGCACAAAGTTGGACTTATTTAACGGTTACTGGCAAGTTTGCTCTCTCCTGGCATTGGTCGGTCTGTCCACCGAAATTCCATGTTCTTGCTTAACAAATCCGCCAATGGTGCCATTACGCAACTAAAGTTTGATGCAAATTCCCTATGGAATCCACTCAATCCCAAAAATCATAGCACTTCCTTCTGCGAGGATGGTCTTGGGAATTCCACGATAGCCACAATAGTCTTCACATTTCTCGGTGTCATCCGTCCATATCCAGTGTTGTGCCCTCAGAATGTCACTCCCGCCTTCGTAAATTCAAGTTTATGACTGACCTTGCCTTCCATAGAGCAAAAAATGTTTCTGCTTTTGTAACCCCAAATGGCTGTTTGGGATGAAAAACGCACCAGCCACTTTTCGAAGGCTTATGAACAGAGTTGTTGCAGGATTGACTAATTGTGCTCTCGACATAGATGGCTTACTGATCTTTAGCCATTCATGGAAAGCACTTGGCAGAGCTCTTCAAGAGACTACGGAAGACGAAGTCAGTCATAAACTTGGCAAAAACAGAACTTGCGGAAGTGACATTCTGAGGGCACAACACTGGATATGGACGGATGACACCGAGAAACTTGAAGACTATTGTGGCGATTGTGGAGTTCCCAAGACCATCCTCGAAGGAGGAAGTGCTATGATTTTTGGGATTGAGCGGATTCCACAGGGAATTTGCATCAAATTAGTAGCGTAATGGAACCGTTGGCGGATTTGTTAAAAAACAACATGGAATTTGGGTGGACAGAACAATGCCAGGAAACACTTGAGAATTTAAAAGCACCCTACACCCGTTTTAACCATGCCAAATGTTTTGAAACCCTTCAAAGTTGCCATCGACGCAAGCGATGTAAATGTTGGAGCTGTGTTGTTACAGGAGGATGGTTGCAGAATTGAAAGGCCAATTGGTTATTTTTTAAAAACTCAATATTCACCAGAAAATATATTCAGCCATTGAAACAGAGTTTTATTGAGTTTGGTAATGGCCTTACAACATTTTAATGTTTACGTTGCAAATATACCTTTGACATTTCTGGAAAGATTTAAGGAAAAGAATAAGTGAAGTAATATTTTGGAAGGTCTAATACAGCTAGGAAATATACAGTAAATGGCAGAACCCTGAAGAGTATTGATAGGCAGAAGGATCTGCCTTAGTGCCTACCTGCTTCAAGAAGATGACCATCATCCCGGTACCAAAGAAAAGCCAGCGTGCCTTAATGACTATCGCCCAGTGGCTCTGACATCCATCATTCTGAAGTACTTCGAAAGGTTAGTCCTGGCACAAATCAATTCCTGCCTCCCAGATTGCCAGGATCCACTACAGTTCGCCTATCGCCACAAGAGGTCCACACCAGACTCCATCTCCCAGGCCCTACACTCAACACTGGAACACCTAGATAACAAAGGCACCTATGTCAGACTCCTATTCATAGACAACAGCTCAGCCTTCAACACCATTATTCCTATGAGACTCATCTCCAAACTTCGTGGCCTGGGACTCGTCTCCTCCCTCTGCGAATGGATCCTAGACTTCCTAACAGACCACAGTCAGTAAGGATAGGCAATAACCCCTTCTCCACAAACATCCTCAACACTGATGCCCTGCAAGGCTGTGTCCACAGCCCCTTACTATACACCTTATACACCTTTGACTGTATGGCCAAATTCCCCTCCAACTCAAAGTAGGCCTTGATTAGGTTGATTGGCAGGTAAGCTCATATGACTGGGTACAGCAAGGCTTTCGCAGAAAACTCAAGGCAGTCTGCTTTTGGGATTTTTGGAAAGAGGTTTGTTTCTTTGTATCTCTTCCTCTGTCTGAAGTGGAGACTGGAATCTGCTGAGAAATAAGTCTTTTCCTCTGAGGTTCTACTGTTTGGAGGAGGGGCTTTGTCTGGAAATTGCTGCATGTGATTTAGAAGACAAGTATCCGTCTGAATCACTCTCTAGGAGTGTCAAAAGGCTGGAAATCTAGTACCTACAGAAGCATCTTTGGTTTCTGTGCTAAAAGGGGGATTTGTGTCTATAGGAGTTGGGAGGGGGGGGGGATGCTGCTACATTGGAACAATGGAGATAGTTAGCTGGTAAGAATTACATCATGTTTAAGTATCTTAACTGGTAAAATCAATGCTAATTCTTTTTGTGAGATAATAAGAGCGTTCTGAAATAAAGTCTGTTTTGATTAAAGCTTCCCAGAGTGTCATTTGTATCATGCTTGGAGTGAAACACAATATACTCACCCTAATGCGAACATCAAATGTAAAAATTAAGAAATGTAAAATTAAGAAAACAACTTGGAGTTTCTGATCTGGGCCTTGATAGTTCCTAGCTCGCCGTACAGGTTACAAGTGAACATGGGCGGCACGGTAGCACAGTGGTTAGCACTACT
Organism: Mustelus asterias; assembly: GCF_964213995.1. Taxonomy (NCBI): domain Eukaryota; kingdom Metazoa; phylum Chordata; class Chondrichthyes; order Carcharhiniformes; family Triakidae; genus Mustelus; species Mustelus asterias. The sequence continues at coordinate 63,447,002 of NC_135813.1, read as the reverse complement.
GCTTCACAGCTCCAGGGACCTGAGTTCGATTCCCGGCTTGGGTCACTGTCTGTGTGGAGCTTGCACATTCTCCTCGTGTCTGCGTGGGTTTCCTCCGGGTGCTCCGGTTTCCTCCCACAGTCCAAAGATGTGCGGGTTAGGTTGATTGGCCATGCTAAAAAAATTGCCCCTTAGTGTCCTGGGATGTGTAGATTAGAGGGATTAGCGGGTAAAATATGTAGGGATATGGGGGTAGGGCCTGGGTGGGATTGTGGTCGGTGCAGACTCGATGGGCCGAATGGCCTCTTTCTGTACTGTAGGGATTCTATGATTCTATGATTTATCAAGTACATGTTCTTGGCTCAGTGAGTGTGTTACTAGCTCAGCAACTGCGTTCCCAACTCAGTGAGTGTGTTCCTAGCTCAGTGATTTTATTCCTAGCTCAGTGAGTGTGTCCCTAGCTTGGTGAGTGTGGTCCTCGTTCAGGGAGCATGTTCCGAGTGCGTCCATCGCTCAGTAAATGTGTTCCTAGATCAGGGAGTGTGTTCAGAGCTCAGGGAGTGTGTTCCTCGCTCAGTGAGTGTGTTCCTCGCTCAGTGAGTGTGTTCCTAGCTGAGTCAGTGTGTTCCTAGATCAGTAATTGGGATCCTAGCCCAGTGAGTGTGTTCCGAGATCTGTGAGTGTGTTCCTAGAAGGTTGAGTGTGTTCCTAGTTCACTGAATGTTTTCCTAGCTCAGTGAATGTATTCCTCACTCAGTGAGTCTGTTCCTAGCTCAGTGAATGTGATCTTAGCTCACCAAATGTGCTCCCAGCTGGGAGTGCGTTCCTCGCACAGGGAGCATGTTCCGAGCTTAGTGACTGCATGTCTAGCTCAGGAAGTGTGTTCCTGCCTCACTGCCTATGTTTTGAGCTCAGTGAGTGTGTTCCTAGCTCAGTGAGTGTGTCCCTCGCGCAGTGAGTTTGTTCCTAGCTCAGGGAGTGTGTTCCACACTCAGTGAGTGTGTTTGTAGCTCGTTGCGTGAGTTCCTAGCTCACTGAGAATGATCCTAGTTCATTACCTATGTTTTGAGATCAGTAAGTGTGTTCCTAGCTCAGTGAATGTGTCCCTCGTTCAGTGAGAGTGTTCCTTGCTCTGTGAGTGTGTTCCTCACTCTGTGAGTGTGTTTCTAGCTCAGTGAGAGTCTTCCTCACTCAGTGAGAATGATACTCACTCAGTGAGTGTGTTCCTAGCTCAGTGAGTGTGTTCCTAGCTCAGTGAGTGTGTTCCTAGCTCAGTGAGTGTGTTCCGAGCTAAGTGAGTGTGTTCCTAGCTCAGTGGGTGCGTTCCGAGCTCAGTGAGTGTGTTCCTAGCTCAGTGAGTGTGTTCCAAGCTCAGTGAGTGTGTTCCTCGCTCAGTGGGAGTGTTCATCACTCAGTAAGTCAGTTCCTAGCACAGTGAGTGTGTTCCCAGCTCAGTGAGTGTGTTCCAAGCTCTGTGAGTGTGTTCCTAGCTCAGTGAGTGTGTTCCTAGCTCAGTGAATGTGTTCCTCGCTCAGTGAATGTGTTCCTAGCTCAGTGAGTGTGTTCCAAGCTCAGTGAGTGTGTTCCTAGCTCAGTGAGTGTGTTCCTAGTTCAGTGAGTGCGTTCCGAACTCAATGAGTGTGTTCCTCGCTCAGTGAGTGTGTTCCTAGCTCAGTGAGAGTGTTCCTAGCTCAGTGAGTGTGTTCCTAGCTCAGTGAGTGTGTTCCCCACTCAGTGAGTGTGTTCCTTGCTCAGTGAATGTGTTCCAAGCTCAGTGAGTGTATTCCTAGCTCAGTGAGTGTGTTCCAAGCTCAGTGAGTGTGTTCCTAGTTCAGTGAGTGCGTTCCTGGCTCAGTGAGTGAGATCCTAGCTCAGTGAGTGTGTTCCTAGCTCAGTGAGTGAGTTCCTAGCTCAGTGAGTGTGTTTCTAGCTTAGTGAGTGTGTCCCTCGCTCAGTGAGTGTGTTCCTCACTCAGTGAGTGTCTTCCTAGCTCAGTGAGCGTGTTTCTAACTCAGTGAGTGTGTTCCAAGCTCAGTGAGTGTGTTCCTCACTCAGTGAGTGTGTTCCTAGTTCAGTGAGTGCGTTCCGAGCTCAGTGAGTGTGTTCCTCGCTCAGTGAGTGTGTTCCTCGCTCAGTGAGTGTGTTTCTACCTTAGTGAGTGTGTCCCTCTCTCAGTGAGTGTGTTCCTCGCTCAGTGAGTGTCTTCCTAGCTCAGTGAGCGTGTTTCTAACTCAGTGAGTGTGTTCCAAGCTCAGTGAGTGTGTTCCTAGCTCAGTGAGTGTGTTCCTCACTCTGTGAGTGTGTTCCTAGATCAGTGAGTGCATTCCGAGCTCAGTGAGTGTGTTCCGAGCTCAGTGAGTGTGTTCCTCGCTCAGTGAGTGTGTTCCTCGCTCAGTGTGTTCCAAGCTCAGTGAGTGTGTTTCTAGCTCAGTGAGGGTGTTCCTCGCTCAGTGAGTGTGTTCCTCGCTCAGTGGGTGTGTTCCTAGCTCAGTGAATGTGTTCCTAGCTCAGTGAGTGTGTTCCTCACTCAGTGAGTGTGTTCCCAGCTGAGTTGCGCATTCCAAGCTCAGTGAGTGTGTTCCTAGCTCAGTTGAGTGTGTTCCTCACTCAGTGAGCGTGTTCCTAGCTCAGTGACTTGTTTCCTAGCTCAGTGAGTGTGTTCCGAGCTCCATGAGTGTGTTCCTCATTCAGTGAATGTGTTCCTAGCTCTGTGTGTGTGTTCCTAGTGCAGTGAGTGTCTTCCTAAGTCAGAGCTTTTGTTCCCCACTTCGTGAGTGTGTCTTGCTGAGTGAGGGTGTTCCTAGCTGATTGTGTTCCAAGCTCACTGAGTATGTTCTGAGCTTGGTAAGTGTGTTCCCAGCTCCGTGAATATGTTCTTAGCTTAGTGTGTTCCTCGCTCAATTAAATCTTCCTTGCTCAGTGAGTGTGTTCCCAGCTCAATGAATATCTTCTTATCTCAGTGTGTTCCCAGCTCCATAAGTCATTTCCTTGCTCAATGAGTATGTTCCTGGCTCAGTGAGTGTGTTCCCAGATCAGTGAGTGTGTTCCTAGCTCAGTGAGTGTGTTCCGAGCTCAGTGAGTGTGTTTCTAGCTCAGTGAGTGTGTTCCTCGCTTAGTGAGTGTGATCCTCGCTCAGTGAGTGTGTTCCTCGCTCAGTGAGTGTGTTTCTAGCTCAGTGAGTGTGTTTCTAGCTCAGTGAGTGCGTTCCCAGCTCAGTGAGTATGTTCCTAGCTCAGTGAGTGTGTTCCTAGCTCTGTGAGTGTGTTTCGAGTTCAGTGAGTGTGTTCCTCACACAGTGAGTGTGTTCCTCACTTAGGTGAATGTGTCCCGAGCTCAGTGAGTGTGTTCCCAGCTCAGTGAGTGTGTTCCTCGCTCAGTGAGTGTGTTCCTAGCTCAGTCAGTGTGTTTCTAGCTTAGTGAGCGTTTGCCTATCTCAATGAGTGTGTTCCTAGCTCAGTGAATGCGTTCCTAGCTCAGTGAGTGTGATCCTCCCTCAGTGAGTGTGTCCCTCACTCAGTGAATGTGTTCCTAGCTCTGTGTGTGTGTTCCTAGTGCAGTGAGTGTCTTCCTAAGTCAGAGCTTTTGTTCCCCACTTCGTGAGTGTGTCTTGCTGAGTGAGGGTGTTCCTAGCTGATTGTGTTCCGAGCTCACTGAGTATGTTCTGAGCTTGGTAAGTGTGTTCCCAGTTCCGTGAATATGTTCTTAGCTGAGTGTGTTCCTCGCTCAATTAAATCTTCCTCACTCAGTGAGTGTGTTCCTAGCTCAATGAATGTCTTCTTAGCTCAGTGTGTTCCCAGCTCTGTAAGTCATTTCCTAGCTCAATGAGTATGTTCCTGGCTCAGTGAGTGTGTTCCCAGCTCAGTGAGTGTGTTCCTAGCTCAGTGAGTGTGCTCCGAGCTCAGTGAATGTGTTCCTAGCTCAGTGAGTGTGTTTCTAGCTCAGTGAGTGTGTTCCTAGCTCAGTGAGTGTGTTTCTAGCTCAGTGAGTGATTTTCTCGCTCAGGGAGTGTGTTCTTCGCTCAGAGAGTGTGTTCCTAGCTCAGTGAGTGTGTGCCTATCTCAGTGAGTGTTTTCCTCGCTCAGTGTGTGTGTTTCTCGCTCTGTGTTTTTTTTGCCCCGCCGGCCTTTGTTTTAAAGGAGGGGTGAATGTGGTGAACCATAGTTGGTTACTACTATGAGTACTGAACCATAGGTGGTCAGCACTATGGGTACTTGTAGATATGTTACTGTTGTTACTGTTGGGGTTAGGGTTGGGCTGTTCTACCTGTTGATATTGTTCTGTGGTACACTCCAGTTGGCTCCGCCTACCTGGAGGAGTATAAAGGTCACTGCACTGCCTGGTGACCCTTTAGTCTGGAATTGTATTGTATATAGTGTGCTCCATTCTTGTTAGAAATAAAAGCCTTTATTTCCCGGGTACAATCTAGCCTCCCGAGTGATTTAATCGCGCATCAATTTTATTACTAACAATTTTTGGTAAAAAAAAAAGACCATGGAGCAAATGCTGAAACCCGATCGGCTTACCTTAGATCCACGTGCAGCGGGAGCGTCGAACACTTTCGACCATTGGTTAAAGTGTTTTCAAGACTACATCGATGCCTCAATAGCCATTCAAAACGACGCCGATAGACTGCGGGTCCTCCACGCGAGGGTAAGCGACACTGTATACTCATCAATCCGCGATGCCCAAGACTACAAAGGGGCCATCGAACTACTTAAGAAACTGTACAACAAACCGCCAAACGAGATCCATGCTCGACACCTACTAGCCACTTGACGGCGGCTGCCTGGCGAAACGACAGGACAGTACCTGCGCGAACTTCAGCAGCTCGCCAGAGCCTGCAACTGCAAGCCTGTGTCGGCGGCCCAGTATACTAAGACTTGATCCGAGATGCGTTCGTGGCGGGAATCGGCTCATCGTATATTCGCCTGCGGCTGCTAGAGCAAGGTAACCTAGACCTCACTAAGATGGTGGAACTGGCTGATACGATGGAAACGGCCTCCAGAAGTCTAGAAACTTACCCCACCGACCACGTGGGAACATCGTGGCAAGTACAGCCACCGACTCGACTCTACCCAGCGGCTCCGCAACCTCGGACCTGACGACGGCGGCAGCTCCAGGAGGCCCGCGGTGCTATTTCTGTGGATTGGCGAAACACCCTCGGCAGTGATGTCCAGCCAGAACGGTATTTTGCTCCGCGTGTGGGAAGAAAGGGCATTATGCCAAAGCATGCAGGGCTAAACCACCCTCCAAATGTAGCAGCGTGGCGTGTGATTCTCCAGAGCCTGTCTCCTTGTCTCCAGCTTCTTCGAGATCTTCCACCACGTGCGATTCCAGAGCGCCGCCATTCCTGACGACGAAGACGCCAGACACGTGTGACCTGCAGGGGCCGCCACTTTTAGCACCACCGACCACGTGCAATCCATGGGCGCAGCCATTTTGGTCGGCACCGACCGCAGATGACCAGCAGGGGTCATCATCATCATCAACCATCTCAGCTGCCTGCTGTTGCACTCAAGACCCAACGGTGGCGTCAATCATCCTGGACCAGGCCAAGCCCCACAGACTCGACAGGTCCATGATGGGCATACAGGTAAATGGACGCCTAATTCATTGTTTGTTTGACAGCGGGAGCACGGACAGTTTCATTCACCCTGACACCGTGAAGCGGTGTGGTCTCTGAGTACGGACTGTCAGACAGACAATTTCGATGGCGTCGAGGTCCCGATCTGTTACCGTGCTTGGGAGCTGCGTGGTCAACCTTACGGTGCGGGGCACAGTTTATGAGAACTTCAGGCTCCTCGTGTTACCGCACCTTTGCGCTCCGACACTCCTAGGACTAGACTTTATGGTCCACCTGAGGAGTATAACCCTGCAGTACGATGGGCCACTCCCTCCACTTTCAGTGGGAGAACAGCAGCCTCCAAATTGCCCAGCGTGCTCCACGTGTAGCCTCTCGACACTCAGAATCACCGCACTATCTTTATTCGAGAATCTCGTGCCAGGCTGCAAGCCCATCGCAACTAAGAGCAGGCGTTACAGCGCTGAGGATCGGATCTTTATTCGATCTGAAGTTCAGCGGCTCCTCAGGGAAGGGATCATTCAACCTAGCACTAGTCCATGGAGAGCACAAGTCGTGGTGGTTAAAACTGGAGACAAACCCCGGATGGTCATAGACTATAGTCAGACCATTCATAGATACACGCAGCTGGACGCGTATCCTCTCCCGCGCACATCTGACATGGTCAACCAGATTGCGCAGTACCGGGTGTTCTCCACCATTGACTTGAAGTCAGCTTACCACCAGCTCCCCATTCGCCCAGAAGACCGAAAATATACAGCCTTTGAGGCGGATGGTCGCCTTTACCATTTTTTAAGGGTTCCCTTTGGCGTCACGAATGGGGTCTCGGTCTTCCAGCGTGCAATGGACCGAATGGTGGACCAGAACGGGCTGCGGGCTACCTTCCCGTACCTGGGCAACGTCACTATCTGCGGCCATGACCAGCAGGACCACGATGCCAATCTCCTTAGATTTTTACGCACTGCGTCTCGCCTGAATCTGACCTACAACAGGGAGAAGTGTGTAGTTAGCAAGCGCCGCCTAGCAATTCTCGGATACGTGGTGGAAAACGGGGTCCTTGGCCCTGATCCAGACCGTATGCATCCCCTCCTTGAACTCCCCCTACCCACTAGTATAAAAGCACTGAGAAGATGCTTAGGTTTCTTTTCATACTATGCACAGTGGGTTCCCAATTATGCGGACAAAGCCCGTCCGCTCATAAAGTCTACCTCTTTTCCCCCAGCAGCAGAGGCTCGCTTAGCCTTTGAAGGGATAAAAGCTAACATCGCGAAAGCCACGATGCATGCTGTCGATGAGTCCATCCCTTTTCAGCTGGAGAGTGATGCATCTGATTTCGCCCTGGCCGCCACACTTAACCAGGCGGTCAGGCCCATCGCCTTTTTCTCTCGCACCCTCCAAGGCCCTGAAATTCGGCACTCCACGGTGGAAAAAGAGGCTCAGGCCATTGTGGAGGCCGTCCGGCATTGGTGCCATTACTTGGCGGGAAAACGATTCACCCTGCTCACGGACCAGCGGTCCGTGGCGTTCATGTTCAACAACACGTTACGGGGTAAGATCAAAAATGATAAAATCTTGAGGTGGAGAATCGAACCTCCTGGAGTCCAGGAGATTGTCGCCACTTCGAGGCGTGCTCGAGTCCAGCAGATTGTCGCCACCTCGTGGTCCTCCTGTCCGTGAGGAACTGGAGGAGTCACTGGACACCGCCTTGGATAGAGGTGAATATATGGACAGTTCGTTCTGTTTTTTTTGCCCCGCCGGCCTTTGTTTTAAAGGAGGGGTGAATGTGGTGAAGCATAGTTGGTTACCACTATGAGTACTGAACCATAGATGGTCAGCACTATGGGTACTTGTAGATATGTTACTGTTGTCACCGTTGAGGTTAGGGTTGGGGTGTTCTACCTGTTGATATTGTTCTGTGGTACACTCCAGTTGGCTCCGCCTACCTGGGGAAGTATAAAGGTCACTGCACTGCCTGGTGACCCTTTAGTCTGGGATTGTATTGTATATAGTGTGCTCCATTCTTGTTAGAAATAAAAGCCTTTATTTCCCGGGTACGATCTAGCCTCCCGAGTGATTTAATCGCGCATCAGTCTGTAAGTGTGTTCCTCGCTCAGTGAATATGTTCCTCACTCAGTGAGTTTGTTCCTTGCACAGAATGTTTTCCTTGCTCAGTTTGTGTGTTCCTAGCTCATTGAGTGTGTTCATCAAATAGTGAGTATGTTGCTCACTCAGTGAGTGTGTTCCTAGCTCAGTGAGTGTGTTCCTAGCTCAGTGAGTGTGTTCCTAGCTCAGTGTGTGTGTTCATCACTCAGTGAGTATGTTGCTCGCTCAGTGAGTGTGTTCCTAGCTCAGTGAGTGTGTTCCTAGCTCAGTGAGTGTGTTCCTAGCTCAGTGAGTGTGTTCCTCGCTCAGTGAGTGTGTTCCTCGCTCAGTGAGTGTGTTCCTAGCTCAGTGAGTGTGTTCATCACTCAGTGAGTATGTTGCTCGTTCAGTGACTGTGTTCCCAGCTCAGTCAGTGTGTTCCTCGCTCAGGGAGAGTGTTCCTAGCTCAGTGAGTGTGTTCCGAGCTCAGTGAGTGTGTTCCTAGCTCAGTGAGTGTGTTCCGAGCTCAGTGAGTGAGTTCCTAGCTCAGTGGGAGTGTTCATCACTCAGTAAGTGAGTTCCTAGCACAGTGAGTGTGTTCCCAGCACAGTGAGTGTGTTCCAAGCTCTGTGAGTGTGTTCCTAGCTCATTGAGTGTGTTCCGAGCTCAGTGAGTGTGTTCTTAGCTCAGTGAGAGTATTCATCACTCAGTAAGTGAATTGCGAGCTCAATGAGTGTGTTCCTAGCGCAGTGAGTGTGTTCCTAGATCACTGAGTGTGTTCCGAGCTCATTGAGTGTTTTCGTCGCTCAGTGAGTATGTTCCTGGCTCAGTGAGTGTGTTCCCAGCTCAGTGAGTGTGTTCCTTGCTCAGAGAGTGTGTTCCGAGATCAGGGAGTGTGTTCCGAGCTCAGTGAGTGTGTTCCTCGCTCAGTGAGTGTTTGCCTATCTCAATGAGTGTGTTCCGAGCTCAGTGAATGTGTTCCTACCTCATTGAGTGCGTTCCTAGCTCAGTGAGTGTGTTCCTAGCTCAGTGAGTGTGTTCCTGGCTCAGTGAGTGAGATCCTAGCTCAGTGAGTGTGTTCCTAGCTCAGTGAGTGTGTTCCTAGCTCAGTGAGTGTTTACCGAGCTCGGTGGGTGTGTTCCTTGCTCAGTGAGTGTGTTCCATCTCAGTGAGTGTGTTCTTCGCTCAGTGAGTGTGTTCCTCGCTCAGTGAGTGTGTTCCGAGCTCGGTGAGTGTGTTCCTTGCTCAGTGACGGTGTTCCTCGCTCAGTGAGTGTGTTCCTCGCTCAGTGAGAGTGTTCCTAGCTCAGTGAGTGTGTTCCTTGCTCAGGAAATCTGTTCCTCACACAGTGAGTGTGTTTCTATCTCAGTGAGTGTGTTCCAATGTGCGTGAGTGTGTTGCTAGCTCAGTGGGTGTGTTCCTAGCTCAGTCAGTGTGTTCCTCACTCAGTGAGTGTGTTCCATCTCAGTGAGTGTGTTCCTCACTCAGTGAGTGTGTTCCTCGCTCAGTGAGTGTGTTCATCACTCAGTAAGTGAGTTCCGAGCTCAGTGAGTGTGTTCCTAGCTCAGTGAGTGTGGTACTCACTCAGTGAGTGTGTTCCTAGCTCAGTGAGTGTGTTCCTAGCTCAGTGAGTGTGTTCCTAGCTCAGGGAGTGTGTTCCTAGCTCAGTGAGTGTTTTCCGAGCTCGGTGAGTGTTTTTGTCACTCACTGAGTGTCTTCCTAGCTCAGTGAGTGTGTTCCTAGCTCAGTGAGTGTGTTACTCACTCAGTAAGTGAGTTCCTAGCTCAGTGAGTGTGTTCCTAGCTCAGTGAGTGTGTTCCTAGCTCAGTGGGTGTGTTCCATCTCAGTGAGTGTGTTCCTCGCTCAGTGAGTGTGTTCCTCGCTCAGTGAGTGTGTTCCTAGATCAGTGAGTGTGTAACTCACTCAGTAAGTGAGTTCCTAGCTCAGTGAGTGTGTTCCTAGCTCAGTGAGTGTGTTCCAAGCTCTGTGAGTGTGTTCCTAGCTCAGTGAGTGTGTTCCAAGCTCTGTGAGTGTGTTCCTCGCTCAGTGAGTGTTTGCCTATCTCAATGAGTGTGTTCCGAGCTCAGTGAATGTGTTCCTACCTCGTTGAGTGCGTTCCTAGCTCAGTGAGTGTGTTCCTAGCTCAGTGAGTGTGTTCCCAGCTCAGTGAGTGTGTTCCAAGCTCTGTGAGTGTGTTCCTAGCTCATTGAGTGTGTTCCGAGCTCAGTGAGTGTGTTCCTAGCTCAGTGAGAGTGTTCATCACTCAGTAAGTGAGTTGCAAGCTCAATGAGTGTGTTCCTAGCGCAGTGAGTGTGTTCCTAGATCACTGAGTGTGTTCCGAGCTCATTGAGTGTTTTCGTCGCTCAGTGAGTATGTTCCTGGCTCAGTGAGTGTGTTCCCAGCTCAGTGAGTGTGTTCCTTGCTCAGAGAGTGTGTTCCGAGATCAGGGAGTGTGTTCCGAGCTCAGTGAGTGTGTTCCTCGCTCAGTGAGTGTTTGCCTATCTCAATGAGTGTGTTCCGAGCTCAGTGAATGTGTTCCTACCTCATTGAGTGCGTTCCTAGCTCGGTGAGTGTGTTCCTAGCTCAGTGAGTGTGTTCCTAGCTCAGTGAGTGTGTTCCTGGCTCAGTGAGTGAGATCCTAGCTCAGTGAGTGTGTTCCTAGCTCAGTGAGTGAGTTCCTAGCTCAGTGAGTGTTTACCGAGCTCGGTGGGTGTGTTCCTTGCTCAGTGAGTGTGTTCCATCTCAGTGAGTGTGTTCTTCGCTCAGTGAGTGTGTTCCTCGCTCAGTGAGTGTGTTCCGAGCTCGGTGAGTGTGTTCCTTGCTCAGTGACGGTGTTCCTCGCTCAGTGAGTGTGTTCCTCGCTCAGTGAGAGTGTTCCTAGCTCAGTGAGTGCGTTCCTAGCTCAGTGAGTGTGTTCCTTGCTCAGGAAATCTGTTCCTCACACAGTGAGTGTGTTTCTATCTCAGTGAGTGTGTTCCAATGTGCGTGAGTGTGTTGCTAGCTCAGTGGGTGTGTTCCTAGCTCAGTCAGTCTGTTCCTGACTCAGTGAGTGTGTTCCATCTCAGTGAGTGTGTTCCTCACTCAGTGAGTGTGTTCCTCGCTCAGTGAGTGTGTTCATCACTCAGTAAGTGAGTTCCTAGCTCAGTGAGTGTGTTCCTAGCTCAGTGAGTGTGTTACTCACTCAGTGAGTGTGTTCCTAGCTCAGTGAGTGTGTTCCTAGCTCAGTGAGTGTGTTCCTAGCTCAGGGAGTGTGTTCCTAGCTCAGTGAGTGTTTTCCGAGCTCGGTGAGTGTTTTCGTCACTCACTGAGTGTCTTCCTAGCTCAGTGAGTGTGTTCCTAGCTCAGTGAGTGTGTGACTCACTCAGTAAGTGAGTTCCTAGCTCAGTGAGTGTGTTCCTCGCTCAGTGAGTGTGTTCCAAGCTCTGTGAGTGTGTTCCTAGCTCAGTGAGTGTGTTCCAAGCTCTGTGAGTGTGTTCCTCGCTCAGTGAGTGTTTGCCTATCTCAATGAGTGTGTTCCGAGCTCAGTGAATGTGTTCCTACCTCATTGAGTGCGTTCCTAGCTCAGTGAGTGTGTTCCTAGCTCAGTGAGTGTGTTCCTAGCTCAGTGAGTGTGTTCCTGGCTCAGTGAGTGAGATCCTAGCTCAGTGAGTGTGTTCCTAGCTCAGTGAGTGAGTTCCTAGCTCAGTGAGTGTTTACCGAGCTCGGTGGGTGTGTTCCTTGCTCAGTGAGTGTGTTCCATCTCAGTGAGTGTGTTCTTCGCTCAGTGAGTGTGTTCCTCGCTCAGTGAGTGTGTTCCGAGCTCAGTGAGTGTGTTCCTTGCTCAGTGACGGTGTTCCTCGCTCAGTGAGTGTGTTCCTCGCTCAGTGAGAGTATTCCTAGCTCAGTGAGTGTGTTCCTAGCTCAGTGAGTGTGTTCCTTGCTCAGGAAATCTGTTCCTCACACAGTGAGTGTGTTTCTATCTCAGTGAGTGTGTTCCAATGTGCGTGAGTGTGTTGCTAGCTCAGTGGGTGTGTTCCTAGCTCAGTCAGTGTGTTCCTCACTCAGTGAGTGTGTTCCATCTCAGTGAGTGTGTTCCTCACTCAGTGAGTGTGTTCCTAGCTCAGTGAGTGTGTTCCTAGCTCAGGGAGTGTGTTCCTAGCTCAGTGAGTGTTTTCCGAGCTCGGTGAGTGTTTTTGTCACTCACTGAGTGTCTTCCTAGCTCAGTGAGTGTGTTCCTAGCTCAGTGAGTGTGTTACACACTCAGTAAGTGAGTTCCTAGCTCAGTGAGTGTGTTCCTAGCTCAGTGAGTGTGTTCCTAGCTCAGTGGGTGTGTTCCATCTCAGTGAGTGTGTTCCTCGCTCAGTGAGTGTGTTCCTCGCTCAGTGAGTGTGTTCCTAGATCAGTGAGTGTGTAACTCACTCAGTAAGTGAGTTCCTAGCTCAGTGAGTGTGTTCCCAGCTCAGTGAGTGTGTTCCAATCTCTGTGAGTGTGTTCCTAGCTCAGTGAGTGTGTTCCTCGCTCAGTGAGTGTGTTCCTCGCTCAGTGAGTGTGTTCCTCGCTCAGTGAGAGTGTTCCTAGCTCAGTGAGTGTGTTCCTAGCTCAGTGTGCATGTTCCTAGCTCAGGAAGTGTGTTCATCACACAGTGAGTGTGTTTCTGGCTCAGTGAGTGTGTTCCAACGTCAGTGAGTGTGTTGCTCGCTCAGTGGGTGTGTTCCTAGCTCAGTCAGTGTGTTCCTCACTCAGTGAGTGTGTTCCATCTCAGTGAGTGTGTTCCTCGCTCAGTGAGTGTGTCCCTCACTCAGTGAGTGTGTTCCTAGCCCAGCGAGCAGGTCCCTCACTCAGTGAGTGTGTTCCTCGCTCAGTGAGTGTGTCCCTCACTCAGTGAGTGTGTTCCTAGCTCAGTGAGTGTGTCCCTCACTCAGTTAATGTGTTCCTAACTCTGTGAGTGTGTTCCTAGTGCAGTGAGTGTCTTCCTAAGTCAGAGCTTTTGTTCCCCACTTAGCGAGTGTGTCTTGCTGAGTGAGGGTGTTCCTAGCTGATTGTGTTCCGAGCTCACTGAGTATGTTCTGAGCTTGGTAAGTGTGTTCCCAGTTCCGTGAATATGTTCTTAGCAGAGTGTGTTCCTCGCTCAATTAAATCTACCTCGCTCATTGAGTGTGTTCCTAGCTCAATGAATGTCTTCTTAGCTCAGTGTGTTCCCAGCTCCGTAAGTCATTTCCGAGCTCAATGAGTATGCTCCTGGCTCAGTGAGTGTGTTCCCAGCTCAGTGAGTGTGTTCCTAGCTCAGTGAGTGTGTTCCTAGCTCAGTGAGTGTGTTTCTAGCTCAGTGAGTGTGATCCTCGCTCAGTGAGTGTGTTCCTTGCTCAGTGAGTGTGTTCCAAGTTCACTAAGTGTGTTCCTAGCTCAGTGAGTGTGTTCTTAGCTCAGTGAGTGTGTTCCTAGCTCAGTGAGTGTGTTCCTAGCTGAGTTGGTGTGTTTCTAGCATAGTGAGTGTTTGCCTATCTCAATGAGTGTGTTCCTAGCTCAGTGAGTGTGTTCCTTGCTCAGTGACGGTGTTCCTCGCTCAGTGAGTGTGTTCCTCGCTCAGTGAGTGTGTTCCTAGCTCAGTGAGTGTGTTCCTAGCTCAGTGAGTGCGTTCCTTGCTCAGCAAGTGTGTTTCTCACACTGTGAGTGTGTTTCTGGCTCAGTGAGTGTGTTCCAACGTCAGTGAGCGTGTTGCTAGCTCAGTGGGTGTGTTCCTAGCTCAGTCAGTGTGTTCCTCACTCAGTGAGTGTGTTCCATCTCAGTGAGTGTGTTCCTCGCTCAGTGAGTGTGTCCCTCACTCAGTGAGTGTGTTCCTAGCTCAGTGAGTGTGTCCCTCACTCAGTGAATGTGTTCCTAGCTCTGAGTGTGTTCCTAGTGCAGTGAGTGTCTTCCTAAGTCAGAGCTATTGTTCCCCACTAAGCGAGTGTGTCTTGCTGAGTGAGGGTGTTCCTAGCTGATTGTGTTCCGAGCTCACTGAGTATGTTCTGAGCTTGGTAAGTGTGTTCCCAGTTCCGTGAATATGTCCTTAGCAGAGTGTGTTCCTCGCTCAATTAAATCTACCTCGCTCATTGAGTGTGTTCCTAGCTCAATGAATGTCTTCTTAGCTCAGTGTGTTCCCAGCTCCGTTAGTCATTTCCGAGCTCAATGAGTATGCTCCTGGCTCAGTGAGTGTGTTCCCAGCTGAGTGAGTGTGTTCCTAACTCAGTGACTGTGCTCCGAGCTCAGTGAGTGTGTTCCTAGCTCAGTGAGTGTGTTTCTAGCTCAGTGAGTGTGATCCTCGCTCAGTGAGTGTGTTCCTTGCTCAGTGAGTGTGTTCCAGGTTCACTAAGTGTGTTCCTAGCTCAGTGAGTGTGTTCTTAGCTCAGTGAGTGTGTTCCTAGCTCAGTGAGTGTGTTCCTAGCTGAGTTGGTGTGTTTCTAGCCTAGTGAGTGTTTGCCTATCTCAATGAGTGTGTTCCTAGCTCAGTGAGTGTGTTCCTAGCTCAGTGAGTGTGTTCCCAGCTCAGTGAGTGTGTTCCTTGCTCAGCAAGTGTGTTTCTCACACTGTGAGTGTGTTTCCGGCTCAGTGAGTGTGTTCCAACGTCAGTGAGCGTGTTGCTAGCTCAGTGGGTGTGTTCCTAGCTCAGTCAGTGTGTTCCTCACTCAGTGAGTGTGTTCCATCTCAGTGAGTGTGTTCCTCGCTCAGTGGGTGTGTTCATCACTCAGTAAGTGTGTTCCTAGCTCAGTGAGTGTGTTCCTCGCTCTGTGAGTGTGCTCCTCGCTCAGTGAGTGTGTTCCTCACTCAGTGAGTGTGTTACTCACTCAGTAAGTGAGTTCCCAGCTCAGTGAGTGTGTTCCTAGCTCAGTGAGTGTGTTCCAAGCTCTGTGAGTGTGTTCCTAGCTCAGTGAGTGTGTTCCTAGCTCAGTGAGTGTTTTCGGAGCTCAGTGAGCGTTTTCGTCGCTCAGTGAGTATGTTCCGAGCTCCGTGAGTGTGTTGCTAGCTCAGTGAGTGTGTTCCTTGCTCAGTGAGTGTGTTCCTAGCTCAGTGAGTGTGTTCCCCACTCAGTGAGTGTGTTCCTAGCTCAGTGGGTGTGTTCTTAGCTCAGTGAGTGTGTTCCTAGCTCAGTGAGTGTGTTCCGAGCTCTAGTTGGTGTGTTTCTAGCTTAGTGAGTGTTTGCCTATCTCAATGAGTGTGTTCCTAGCTCAGTGAGTGTGTTCCTAGCTCAGTGGGTGTGTTCTTAGCTCAGTGAGTGTGTTCCTAGCTCAGTGAGTGTGTTCCTAGCTCTAGTTGGCGTGTTTCTAGCTTAGTGAGTGTTTGCCTATCTCAATGAGTGTGTTCCTAGCTCAGTGAGGGTGTTCCTAGCTGATTGTGTTCCGAGCTCACTGAGTATGTTCTGAGCTTGGTAAGTGTGTTCCCAGTTCCGTGAATATGTCCTTAGCAGAGTGTGTTCCTCGCTCAATTAAATCTACCTCGCTCATTGAGTGTGTTCCTAGCTCAATGAATGTCTTCTTAGCTCAGTGTGTTCCCAGCTCCGTAAGTCATTTCCGAGCTCAATGAGTATGCTCCTGGCTCAGTGAGTGTGTTCCCAGCTGAGTGAGTGTGTTCCTAACTCAGTGACTGTGCTCCGAGCTCAGTGAGTGTGTTCCTAGCTCAGTGAGTGTGTTTCTAGCTCAGTGAGTGTGATCCTCGCTCAGTGAGCGTGTTCCTTGCTCAGTGAGTGTGTTCCAAGTTCACTAAGTGTGTTCCTAGCTCAGTGAGTGTGTTCTTAGCTCAGTGAGTGTGTTCCTAGCTCAGTGAGTGTGTTCCTAGCTGAGTTGGTGTGTTTCTAGCCTAGTGAGTGTTTGCCTATCTCAATGAGTGTGTTCCTAGCTCAGTGAGTGTGTTCCTAGCTCAGTGAGTGTGTTCCCAGCTCAGTGAGTGTGTTCCTTGCTCAGCAAGTGTGTTTCTCACACTGTGAGTGTGTTTCCGGCTCAGTGAGTGTGTTCCAACGTCAGTGAGCGTGTTGCTAGCTCAGTGGGTGTGTTCCTAGCTCAGTCAGTGTGTTCCTCACTCAGTGAGTGTGTTCCATCTCAGTGAGTGTGTTCCTCGCTCAGTGGGTGTGTTCATCACTCAGTAAGTGTGTTCCTAGCTCAGTGAGTGTGTTCCTCGCTCTGTGAGTGTGCCCCTCGCTCAGTGAGTGTGTTCCTCACTCAGTGAGTGTGTTACTCACTCAGTAAGTGAGTTCCCAGCTCAGTGAGTGTGTTCCTAGCTCAGTGAGTGTGTTCCAAGCACTGTGAGTGAGTTCCTAGCTCAGTGAGTGTGTTCCTTGCTCAGTGACGGTGTTCCTCACTCAGTGAGTGTGTTCCTCGCTCAGTGAGAGTGTTCCTAGCTCAGTGAGTGTGTTCCTAGCTCAGTGAGTGTGTTCCTTGCTCAGGAAATCTGTTCCTCACACAGTGAGTGTGTTTCTATCTCAGTGAGTGTGTTCCAATGTGCGTGAGTGTGTTGCTCGCTCAGTGGGTGTGTTCCTAGCTCAGTCAGTGTGTTCCTCACTCAGTGAGTGTGTTCCATCTCAGTGAGTGTGTTCCTCACTCAGTGAGTGTGTTCCTCGCTCAGTGAGTGTGTTCATCACTCAGTAAGTGAGTTCCGAGCTCAGTGAGTGTGTTCCTAGCTCAGTGAGTGTGTTACTCACTCAGTGAGTGTGTTCCTAGCTCAGTGAGTGTGTTCCTAGCTCAGTGAGTGTGTTCCCAGCTCAGGGAGTGTGTTCCTAGCTCAGTGAGTGTTTTCCGAGCTCGGTGAGTGTTTTTGTCACTCACTGAGTGTCTTCCTAGCT
Source organism: Mustelus asterias (assembly GCF_964213995.1). Taxonomy (NCBI): domain Eukaryota; kingdom Metazoa; phylum Chordata; class Chondrichthyes; order Carcharhiniformes; family Triakidae; genus Mustelus; species Mustelus asterias. The sequence goes on along the minus strand of NC_135813.1, from coordinate 63,430,569 downwards.
CAGTGAGTGTGTTCCTAGCTCAGTGAGTGTGTTACTCACTCAGTAAGTGAGTTCCTAGCTCAGTGAGTGTGTTCCTAGCTCAGTGAGTGTGTTCCTAGCTCAGTGGGTGTGTTCCATCTCAGTGAGTGTGTTCCTCGCTCAGTGAGTGTGTTCCTCGCTCAGTGAGTGTGTTCCTAGATCAGTGAGTGTGTAACTCACTCAGTAAGTGAGTTCCTAGCTCAGTGAGTGTGTTCCTAGCTCAGTGAGTGTGTTCCAATCTCTGTGAGTGTGTTCCTAGCTCAGTGAGTGTGTTCCAAGCTCTGTGAGTGTGTTCCTCGCTCAGTGAGTGTGTTCCTCGCTCAGTGAGTGTGTTCCTCGCTCAGTGAGAGTGTTCCTAGCTCAGTGAGTGTGTTCCTAGCTCAGTGTGCATGTTCCTAGCTCAGGAAGTGTGTTCCTCACACAGTGAGTGTGTTTCTGGCTCAGTGAGTGTGTTCCAACGTCAGTGAGTGTGTTGCTCGCTCAGTGGGTGTGTTCCTAGCTCAGTCAGTGTGTTCCTCACTCAGTGAGTGTGTTCCATCTCAGTGAGTGTGTTCCTCGCTCAGTGAGTGTGTCCCTCACTCAGTGAGTGTGTTCCTAGCCCAGCGAGCAGGTCCCTCACTCAGTGAGTGTGTTCCTCGCTCAGTGAGTGTGTCCCTCACTCAGTGAGTGTGTTCCTAGCTCAGTGAGTGTGTCCCTCACTCAGTGAATGTGTTCCTAACTCTGTGAGTGTGTTCCTAGTGCAGTGAGTGTCTTCCTAAGTCAGAGCTTTTGTTCCCCACTTAGCGAGTGTGTCTTGCTGAGTGAGGGTGTTCCTAGCTGATTGTGTTCCGAGCTCACTGAGTATGTTCTGAGCTTGGTAAGTGTGTTCCCAGTTCCGTGAATATGTTCTTAGCAGAGTGTGTTCCTCTCTCAATTAAATCTACCTCGCTCATTGAGTGTGTTCCTAGCTCAATGAATGTCTTCTTAGCTCAGTGTGTTCCCAGCTCCGTAAGTCATTTCCGAGCTCAATGAGTATGCTCCTGGCTCAGTGAGTGTGTTCCCAGCTCAGTGAGTGTGTTCCTAGCTCAGTGAGTGTGCTCCGAGCTCAGTGAGTGTGTTCCTAGCTCAGTGAGTGTGTTTCTAGCTCAGTGAGTGTGATCCTCGCTCAGTGAGTGTGTTCCTTGCTCAGTGAGTGTGTTCCAAGTTCACTAAGTGTGTTCCTAGCTCAGTGAGTGTGTTCTTAGCTCAGTGAGTGTGTTCCTAGCTCAGTGAGTGTGTTTCTAGCATAGTGAGTGTTTGCCTATCTCAATGAGTGTGTTCCTAGCTCAGTGAGTGTGTTCCTTGCTCAGTGACGGTGTTCCTCGCTCAGTGAGTGTGTTCCTCGCTCAGTGAGTGTGTTCCCAGCTCAGTGAGTGTGTTCCTAGCTCAGTGAGTGCGTTCCTTGCTCAGCAAGTGTGTTTCTCACACTGTGAGTGTGTTTCTGGCTCAGTGAGTGTGTTCCAACGTCAGTGAGCGTGTTGCTAGCTCAGTGGGTGTGTTCCTAGCTCAGTCAGTGTGTTCCTCACTCAGTGAGTGTGTTCCATCTCAGTGAGTGTGTTCCTCGCTCAGTGAGTGTGTCCCTCACTCAGTGAGTGTGTTCCTAGCTCAGTGAGTGTGTCCCTCACTCAGTGAATGTGTTCCTAGCTCTGAGTGTGTTCCTAGTGCAGTGAGTGTCTTCCTAAGTCAGAGCTTTTGTTCCCCACTTAGCGAGTGTGTCTTGCTGAGTGAGGGTGTTCCTAGCTGATTGTGTTCCGAGCTCACTGAGTATGTTCTGAGCTTGGTAAGTGTGTTCCCAGTTCCGTGAATATGTCCTTAGCAGAGTGTGTTCCTCGCTCAATTAAATCTACCTCGCTCATTGAGTGTGTTCCTAGCTCAATGAATGTCTTCTTAGCTCAGTGTGTTCCCAGCTCCGTAAGTCATTTCCGAGCTCAATGAGTATGCTCCTGGCTCAGTGAGTGTGTTCCCAGCTGAGTGAGTGTGTTCCTAACTCAGTGACTGTGCTCCGAGCTCAGTGAGTGTGTTCCTAGCTCAGTGAGTGTGTTTCTAGCTCAGTGAGTGTGTTCCAAGTTCACTAAGTGTGTTCCTAGCTCAGTGAGTGTGTTCTTAGCTCAGTGAGTGTGTTCCTAGCTCAGTGAGTGTGTTCCTAGCTGAGTTGGTGTGTTTCTAGCCTAGTGAGTGTTTGCCTATCTCAATGAGTGTGTTCCTAGCTCAGTGAGTGTGTTCCTAGCTCAGTGAGTGTGTTCCCAGCTCAGTGAGTGTGTTCCTTGCTCAGCAAGTGTGTTTCTCGCACTGTGAGTGTGTTTCCGGCTCAGTGAGTGTGTTCCAACGTCAGTGAGCGTGTTGCTAGCTCAGTGGGTGTTTTCCTAGCTCAGTCAGAGTGTTCCTCACTCAGTGAGTGTGTTCCATCTCAGTGAGTGTGTTCCTCGCTCAGTGGGTGTGTTCATCACTCAGTCAGTGTGTTCCTAGCTCAGTGAGTGTGTTCCTCGCTCTGTGAGTGTGCTCCTCGCTCAGTGAGTGTGTTCCTCACTCAGTGAGTGTGTTACTCACTCAGTAAGTGAGTTCCCAGCTCAGTGAGTGTGTTCCTAGCTCAGTGAGTGTGTTCCAAGCTCTGTGAGTGTGTTCCTAGCTCAGTGAGTGTGTTCCTAGCTCAGTGAGTGTTTTCGGAGCTCAGTGAGCGTTTTCGTCGCTCAGTGAGTATGTTCCGAGCTCCGTGAGTGTGTTGCTAGCTCAGTGAGTGTGTTCCTTGCTCAGTGAGTGTGTTCCTAGCTCAGTGAGTGTGTTCCGAGCTCTAGTTGGTGTGTTTCTAGCTTAGTGAGTGTTTGCCTATCTCAATGAGTGTGTTCCTAGCTCAGTGAGTGTGTTCCTATCTCAGTGGGTGTGTTCTTAGCTCAGTGAGTGTGTTCCTAGCTCAGTGAGTGTGTTCCTAGCTCTAGTTGGCGTGTTTCTAGCTTAGTGAGTGTTTGCCTATCTCAATGAGTGTGTTCCTAGCTCAGTGAGTGTGTTCCTAGCTCAGTGGGTGTGTTCTTAGCTCAGTGAGTGTGTTCCTAGCTCAGTGAGTGTGTTCCTAGCTCTAGTTGGTGTGTTTCTAGCTTAGTGAGTGTTTGCCTATCTCAATGAGTGTGTTCCTAGCTCAGTGAGTGTTTTCCGAGCTCAGAGGGTGTTTCTGTCACTCGGTGAGCGTGTTCCTAGATCAGTGAGTGTGTTGCTCGCTCAGTGAGCGTGTTCCTGGCTCAGTGAGTGTGTTCCTTGCTCAGTGACGGTGTTTCTTGCTCAGTGAGTGTGTTCCTCGCTCAGTGAGTGTGTCCCTAGCTCAGTGAGTGTGTTCATCACTCAGTGAGTATGTACCTCGCTCAGTGAGTGTGTTCCTCGCTCAGTGAGTGTGTTCCTCGCTCAGTGAGTGTGTTCCTCGCTCAGTGAGTGTGTTCCTAGCACAGTGAGTGTGTTCCTAGCTCAGGAAGTCTGTTCCTCACACAGTGAGTGTGTTTCTGGCTCAGTGAGTGTGTTCCAACGTCAGTGAGCGTGTTGCATGCTCAGTGGGTGTGTTCCTAGCTCAGTCAGTGTGTTCCTCACTCAGTGAGTGTGTTCTATCTCAGTGAGTGTATTCCTCGCTCAGTGAGTGTGTTCCTCGCTCAGTGAGTGTGTCCCTCACTCAGTGAGTGTGTTCCTAGCTCAGTGAGTGTGTTCCAAGCTCTGTGAGTGTATTCCTAGCTCAGTGAGTGTGTTCCTCGCTCAGTGAGTGTGTTCCTAGCTCAGTGAGTGTGTTCGTCACTCAGTAACTGGGCTCCTAGCTCAGTGAGTGTGTTCCTAGCTCAGTGAGTGTGTTCCAAGCTCTGTGAGTGTATTCCTAGCTCCGTGAGTGTGTTCCGAGCTCAGTGAGTGTATTCCTAGCTCAGTGAGTGTGTTCCTAGCTCAGTGAGTGTGTTCCAAGCTCTGTGATTGTGTTCCTAGCTTAGTGAGTGTGTTCCAAGCTCTGTGAGTGTGTTCCTAGCTCAGTGAGTGTTTTCCGAGCTCGGTGAGTGTTTTTGTCACTCACTGAGTGTGTTCCTAGCTCAGTGAGTGTGTTCCTAGCTCAGTGAGTGTGTTACACACTCAGTAAGTGAGTTCCTAGCTCAGTGAGTGTGTTCCTAGCTCAGTGAGTGTGTTCCTAGCTCAGTGGGTGTGTTCCATCTCAGTGAGTGTGTTCCTCGCTCAGTGAGTGTGTTCCTCGCTCAGTGAGTGTGTTCCTAGATCAGTGAGTGTGTAACTCACTCAGTAAGTGAGTTCCTAGCTCAGTGAGTGTGTTCCCAGCTCAGTGAGTGTGTTCCAATCTCTGTGAGTGTGTTCCTAGCTCAGTGAGTGTGTTCCAAGCTCTGTGAGTGTGTTCCTCGCTCAGTGAGTGTGTTCCTCACTCAGTGAGTGTGTTCCTCGCTCAGTGAGAGTGTTCCTAGCTCAGTGAGTGTGTTCCTAGCTCAGTGTGCATGTTCCTAGCTCAGGAAGTGTGTTCATCACACAGTGAGTGTGTTTCTGGCTCAGTGAGTGTGTTCCAACGTCAGTGAGTGTGTTGCTCGCTCAGTGGGTGTGTTCCTAGCTCCGTGAGTGTGTTACTCACTCAGTGAGTGTGTTCCTAGCTCAGTGAGTGTGTTCCTAGCTCAGTGAGTGTGTTCCCAGCTCAGGGAGTGTGTTCCTAGCTCAGTGAGTGTTTTCCGAGCTCGGTGAGTGTTTTTGTCACTCACTGAGTGTCTTCCTAGCTCAGTGAGTGTGTTCCTAGCTCAGTGAGTGTGTTACTCACTCAGTAAGTGAGTTCCTAGCTCAGTGAGTGTGTTCCTAGCTCAGTGAGTGTGTTCCTAGCTCAGTGGGTGTGTTCCATCTCAGTGAGTGTGTTCCTCGCTCAGTGAGTGTGTTCCTCGCTCAGTGAGTGTGTTCCTAGATCAGTGAGTGTGTAACTCACTCAGTAAGTGAGTTCCTAGCTCAGTGAGTGTGTTCCTAGCTCAGTGAGTGTGTTCCAATCTCTGTGAGTGTGTTCCTAGCTCAGTGAGTGTGTTCCAAGCTCTGTGAGTGTGTTCCTCGCTCAGTGAGTGTGTTCCTCGCTCAGTGAGTGTGTTCCTCGCTCAGTGAGAGTGTTCCTAGCTCAGTGAGTGTGTTCCTAGCTCAGTGTGCATGTTCCTAGCTCAGGAAGTGTGTTCCTCACACAGTGAGTGTGTTTCTGGCTCAGTGAGTGTGTTCCAACGTCAGTGAGTGTGTTGCTCGCTCAGTGGGTGTGTTCCTAGCTCAGTCAGTGTGTTCCTCACTCAGTGAGTGTGTTCCATCTCAGTGAGTGTGTTCCTCGCTCAGTGAGTGTGTCCCTCACTCAGTGAGTGTGTTCCTAGCCCAGCGAGCAGGTCCCTCACTCAGTGAGTGTGTTCCTCGCTCAGTGAGTGTGTCCCTCACTCAGTGAGTGTGTTCCTAGCTCAGTGAGTGTGTCCCTCACTCAGTGAATGTGTTCCTAACTCTGTGAGTGTGTTCCTAGTGCAGTGAGTGTCTTCCTAAGTCAGAGCTTTTGTTCCCCACTTAGCGAGTGTGTCTTGCTGAGTGAGGGTGTTCCTAGCTGATTGTGTTCCGAGCTCACTGAGTATGTTCTGAGCTTGGTAAGTGTGTTCCCAGTTCCGTGAATATGTTCTTAGCAGAGTGTGTTCCTCTCTCAATTAAATCTACCTCGCTCATTGAGTGTGTTCCTAGCTCAATGAATGTCTTCTTAGCTCAGTGTGTTCCCAGCTCCGTAAGTCATTTCCGAGCTCAATGAGTATGCTCCTGGCTCAGTGAGTGTGTTCCCAGCTCAGTGAGTGTGTTCCTAGCTCAGTGAGTGTGCTCCGAGCTCAGTGAGTGTGTTCCTAGCTCAGTGAGTGTGTTTCTAGCTCAGTGAGTGTGATCCTCGCTCAGTGAGTGTGTTCCTTGCTCAGTGAGTGTGTTCCAAGTTCACTAAGTGTGTTCCTAGCTCAGTGAGTGTGTTCTTAGCTCAGTGAGTGTGTTCCTAGCTCAGTGAGTGTGTTTCTAGCATAGTGAGTGTTTGCCTATCTCAATGAGTGTGTTCCTAGCTCAGTGAGTGTGTTCCTTGCTCAGTGACGGTGTTCCTCGCTCAGTGAGTGTGTTCCTCGCTCAGTGAGTGTGTTCCCAGCTCAGTGAGTGTGTTCCTAGCTCAGTGAGTGCGTTCCTTGCTCAGCAAGTGTGTTTCTCACACTGTGAGTGTGTTTCTGGCTCAGTGAGTGTGTTCCAACGTCAGTGAGCGTGTTGCTAGCTCAGTGGGTGTGTTCCTAGCTCAGTCAGTGTGTTCCTCACTCAGTGAGTGTGTTCCATCTCAGTGAGTGTGTTCCTCGCTCAGTGAGTGTGTCCCTCACTCAGTGAGTGTGTTCCTAGCTCAGTGAGTGTGTCCCTCACTCAGTGAATGTGTTCCTAGCTCTGAGTGTGTTCCTAGTGCAGTGAGTGTCTTCCTAAGTCAGAGCTTTTGTTCCCCACTTAGCGAGTGTGTCTTGCTGAGTGAGGGTGTTCCTAGCTGATTGTGTTCCGAGCTCACTGAGTATGTTCTGAGCTTGGTAAGTGTGTTCCCAGTTCCGTGAATATGTCCTTAGCAGAGTGTGTTCCTCGCTCAATTAAATCTACCTCGCTCATTGAGTGTGTTCCTAGCTCAATGAATGTCTTCTTAGCTCAGTGTGTTCCCAGCTCCGTAAGTCATTTCCGAGCTCAATGAGTATGCTCCTGGCTCAGTGAGTGTGTTCCCAGCTGAGTGAGTGTGTTCCTAACTCAGTGACTGTGCTCCGAGCTCAGTGAGTGTGTTCCTAGCTCAGTGAGTGTGTTTCTAGCTCAGTGAGTGTGTTCCAAGTTCACTAAGTGTGTTCCTAGCTCAGTGAGTGTGTTCTTAGCTCAGTGAGTGTGTTCCTAGCTCAGTGAGTGTGTTCCTAGCTGAGTTGGTGTGTTTCTAGCCTAGTGAGTGTTTGCCTATCTCAATGAGTGTGTTCCTAGCTCAGTGAGTGTGTTCCTAGCTCAGTGAGTGTGTTCCCAGCTCAGTGAGTGTGTTCCTTGCTCAGCAAGTGTGTTTCTCGCACTGTGAGTGTGTTTCCGGCTCAGTGAGTGTGTTCCAACGTCAGTGAGCGTGTTGCTAGCTCAGTGGGTGTTTTCCTAGCTCAGTCAGAGTGTTCCTCACTCAGTGAGTGTGTTCCATCTCAGTGAGTGTGTTCCTCGCTCAGTGGGTGTGTTCATCACTCAGTCAGTGTGTTCCTAGCTCAGTGAGTGTGTTCCTCGCTCTGTGAGTGTGCTCCTCGCTCAGTGAGTGTGTTCCTCACTCAGTGAGTGTGTTACTCACTCAGTAAGTGAGTTCCCAGCTCAGTGAGTGTGTTCCTAGCTCAGTGAGTGTGTTCCAAGCTCTGTGAGTGTGTTCCTAGCTCAGTGAGTGTGTTCCTAGCTCAGTGAGTGTTTTCGGAGCTCAGTGAGCGTTTTCGTCGCTCAGTGAGTATGTTCCGAGCTCCGTGAGTGTGTTGCTAGCTCAGTGAGTGTGTTCCTTGCTCAGTGAGTGTGTTCCTAGCTCAGTGAGTGTGTTCCGAGCTCTAGTTGGTGTGTTTCTAGCTTAGTGAGTGTTTGCCTATCTCAATGAGTGTGTTCCTAGCTCAGTGAGTGTGTTCCTATCTCAGTGGGTGTGTTCTTAGCTCAGTGAGTGTGTTCCTAGCTCAGTGAGTGTGTTCCTAGCTCTAGTTGGCGTGTTTCTAGCTTAGTGAGTGTTTGCCTATCTCAATGAGTGTGTTCCTAGCTCAGTGAGTGTGTTCCTAGCTCAGTGGGTGTGTTCTTAGCTCAGTGAGTGTGTTCCTAGCTCAGTGAGTGTGTTCCTAGCTCTAGTTGGTGTGTTTCTAGCTTAGTGAGTGTTTGCCTATCTCAATGAGTGTGTTCCTAGCTCAGTGAGTGTTTTCCGAGCTCAGAGGGTGTTTCTGTCACTCGGTGAGCGTGTTCCTAGATCAGTGAGTGTGTTGCTCGCTCAGTGAGCGTGTTCCTGGCTCAGTGAGTGTGTTCCTTGCTCAGTGACGGTGTTTCTTGCTCAGTGAGTGTGTTCCTCGCTCAGTGAGTGTGTCCCTAGCTCAGTGAGTGTGTTCATCACTCAGTGAGTATGTACCTCGCTCAGTGAGTGTGTTCCTCGCTCAGTGAGTGTGTTCCTCGCTCAGTGAGTGTGTTCCTCGCTCAGTGAGTGTGTTCCTAGCACAGTGAGTGTGTTCCTAGCTCAGGAAGTCTGTTCCTCACACAGTGAGTGTGTTTCTGGCTCAGTGAGTGTGTTCCAACGTCAGTGAGCGTGTTGCATGCTCAGTGGGTGTGTTCCTAGCTCAGTCAGTGTGTTCCTCACTCAGTGAGTGTGTTCTATCTCAGTGAGTGTATTCCTCGCTCAGTGAGTGTGTTCCTCGCTCAGTGAGTGTGTCCCTCACTCAGTGAGTGTGTTCCTAGCTCAGTGAGTGTGTTCCAAGCTCTGTGAGTGTATTCCTAGCTCAGTGAGTGTGTTCCTCGCTCAGTGAGTGTGTTCCTAGCTCAGTGAGTGTGTTCGTCACTCAGTAACTGGGCTCCTAGCTCAGTGAGTGTGTTCCTAGCTCAGTGAGTGTGTTCCAAGCTCTGTGAGTGTATTCCTAGCTCCGTGAGTGTGTTCCGAGCTCAGTGAGTGTATTCCTAGCTCAGTGAGTGTGTTCCTAGCTCAGTGAGTGTGTTCCAAGCTCTGTGATTGTGTTCCTAGCTTAGTGAGTGTGTTCCAAGCTCTGTGAGTGTGTTCCTAGCTCAGTGAGTGTTTTCCGAGCTCGGTGAGTGTTTTTGTCACTCACTGAGTGTCTTCCTAGCTCAGTGAGTGTGTTCCTAGCTCAGTGAGTGTGTTACACACTCAGTAAGTGAGTTCCTAGCTCAGTGAGTGTGTTCCTAGCTCAGTGAGTGTGTTCCTAGCTCAGTGGGTGTGTTCCATCTCAGTGAGTGTGTTCCTCGCTCAGTGAGTGTGTTCCTCGCTCAGTGAGTGTGTTCCTAGATCAGTGAGTGTGTAACTCACTCAGTAAGTGAGTTCCTAGCTCAGTGAGTGTGTTCCCAGCTCAGTGAGTGTGTTCCAATCTCTGTGAGTGTGTTCCTAGCTCAGTGAGTGTGTTCCAAGCTCTGTGAGTGTGTTCCTCGCTCAGTGAGTGTGTTCCTCGCTCAGTGAGTGTGTTCCTCGCTCAGTGAGAGTGTTCCTAGCTCAGTGAGTGTGTTCCTAGCTCAGTGTGCATGTTCCTAGCTCAGGAAGTGTGTTCATCACACAGTGAGTGTGTTTCTGGCTCAGTGAGTGTGTTCCAACGTCAGTGAGTGTGTTGCTCGCTCAGTGGGTGTGTTCCTAGCTCAGTCAGTGTGTTCCTCACTCAGTGAGTGTGTTCCATCTCAGTGAGTGTGTTCCTCGCTCAGTGAGTGTGTCCCTCACTCAGTGAGTGTGTTCCTAGCCCAGCGAGCAGGTCCCTCACTCAGTGAGTGTGTTCCTCGCTCAGTGAGTGTGTCCCTCACTCAGTGAGTGTGTTCCTAGCTCAGTGAGTGTGTCCCTCACTCAGTTAATGTGTTCCTAACTCTGTGAGTGTGTTCCTAGTGCAGTGAGTGTCTTCCTAAGTCAGAGCTTTTGTTCCCCACTTAGCGAGTGTGTCTTGCTGAGTGAGGGTGTTCCTAGCTGATTGTGTTCCGAGCTCACTGAGTATGTTCTGAGCTTGGTAAGTGTGTTCCCAGTTCCGTGAATATGTTCTTAGCAGAGTGTGTTCCTCGCTCAATTAAATCTACCTCGCTCATTGAGTGTGTTCCTAGCTCAATGAATGTCTTCTTAGCTCAGTGTGTTCCCAGCTCCGTAAGTCATTTCCGAGCTCAATGAGTATGCTCCTGGCTCAGTGAGTGTGTTCCCAGCTCAGTGAGTGTGCTCCGAGCTCAGTGAGTGTGTTCCTAGCTCAGTGAGTGTGTTTCTAGCTCAGTGAGTGTGATCCTCGCTCAGTGAGTGTGTTCCTTGCTCAGTGAGTGTGTTCCAAGTTCACTAAGTGTGTTCCTAGCTCAGTGAGTGTGTTCTTAGCTCAGTGAGTGTGTTCCTAGCTCAGTGAGTGTGTTCCTAGCTGAGTTGGTGTGTTTCTAGCATAGTGAGTGTTTGCCTATCTCAATGAGTGTGTTCCTAGCTCAGTGAGTGTGTTCCTTGCTCAGTGACGGTGTTCCTCGCTCAGTGAGTGTGTTCCTCGCTCAGTGAGTGTGTTCCTAGCTCAGTGAGTGTGTTCCTAGCTCAGTGAGTGCGTTCCTTGCTCAGCAAGTGTGTTTCTCACACTGTGAGTGTGTTTCTGGCTCAGTGAGTGTGTTCCAACGTCAGTGAGCGTGTTGCTAGCTCAGTGGGTGTGTTCCTAGCTCAGTCAGTGTGTTCCTCACTCAGTGAGTGTGTTCCATCTCAGTGAGTGTGTTCCTCGCTCAGTGAGTGTGTCCCTCACTCAGTGAGTGTGTTCCTAGCTCAGTGAGTGTGTCCCTCACTCAGTGAATGTGTTCCTAGCTCTGAGTGTGTTCCTAGTGCAGTGAGTGTCTTCCTAAGTCAGAGCTATTGTTCCCCACTAAGCGAGTGTGTCTTGCTGAGTGAGGGTGTTCCTAGCTGATTGTGTTCCGAGCTCACTGAGTATGTTCTGAGCTTGGTAAGTGTGTTCCCAGTTCCGTGAATATGTCCTTAGCAGAGTGTGTTCCTCGCTCAATTAAATCTACCTCGCTCATTGAGTGTGTTCCTAGCTCAATGAATGTCTTCTTAGCTCAGTGTGTTCCCAGCTCCGTTAGTCATTTCCGAGCTCAATGAGTATGCTCCTGGCTCAGTGAGTGTGTTCCCAGCTGAGTGAGTGTGTTCCTAACTCAGTGACTGTGCTCCGAGCTCAGTGAGTGTGTTCCTAGCTCAGTGAGTGTGTTTCTAGCTCAGTGAGTGTGATCCTCGCTCAGTGAGTGTGTTCCTTGCTCAGTGAGTGTGTTCCAAGTTCACTAAGTGTGTTCCTAGCTCAGTGAGTGTGTTCTTAGCTCAGTGAGTGTGTTCCTAGCTCAGTGAGTGTGTTCCTAGCTGAGTTGGTGTGTTTCTAGCCTAGTGAGTGTTTGCCTATCTCAATGAGTGTGTTCCTAGCTCAGTGAGTGTGTTCCTAGCTCAGTGAGTGTGTTCCCAGCTCAGTGAGTGTGTTCCTTGCTCAGCAAGTGTGTTTCTCACACTGTGAGTGTGTTTCCGGCTCAGTGAGTGTGTTCCAACGTCAGTGAGCGTGTTGCTAGCTCAGTGGGTGTGTTCCTAGCTCAGTCAGTGTGTTCCTCACTCAGTGAGTGTGTTCCATCTCAGTGAGTGTGTTCCTCGCTCAGTGGGTGTGTTCATCACTCAGTAAGTGTGTTCCTAGCTCAGTGAGTGTGTTCCTCGCTCTGTGAGTGTGCTCCTCGCTCAGTGAGTGTGTTCCTCACTCAGTGAGTGTGTTACTCACTCAGTAAGTGAGTTCCCAGCTCAGTGAGTGTGTTCCTAGCTCAGTGAGTGTGTTCCAAGCTCTGTGAGTGTGTTCCTAGCTCAGTGAGTGTGTTCCTAGCTCAGTGAGTGTTTTCGGAGCTCAGTGAGCGTTTTCGTCGCTCAGTGAGTATGTTCCGAGCTCCGTGAGTGTGTTGCTAGCTCAGTGAGTGTGTTCCTTGCTCAGTGAGTGTGTTCCTAGCTCAGTGAGTGTGTTCCCCACTCAGTGAGTGTGTTCCTAGCTCAGTGGGTGTGTTCTTAGCTCAGTGAGTGTGTTCCTAGCTCAGTGAGTGTGTTCCGAGCTCTAGTTGGTGTGTTTCTAGCTTAGTGAGTGTTTGCCTATCTCAATGAGTGTGTTCCTAGCTCAGTGAGTGTGTTCCTAGCTCAGTGGGTGTGTTCTTAGCTCAGTGAGTGTGTTCCTAGCTCAGTGAGTGTGTTCCTAGCTCTAGTTGGCGTGTTTCTAGCTTAGTGAGTGTTTGCCTATCTCAATGAGTGTGTTCCTAGCTCAGTGAGGGTGTTCCTAGCTGATTGTGTTCCGAGCTCACTGAGTATGTTCTGAGCTTGGTAAGTGTGTTCCCAGTTCCGTGAATATGTCCTTAGCAGAGTGTGTTCCTCGCTCAATTAAATCTACCTCGCTCATTGAGTGTGTTCCTAGCTCAATGAATGTCTTCTTAGCTCAGTGTGTTCCCAGCTCCGTAAGTCATTTCCGAGCTCAATGAGTATGCTCCTGGCTCAGTGAGTGTGTTCCCAGCTGAGTGAGTGTGTTCCTAACTCAGTGACTGTGCTCCGAGCTCAGTGAGTGTGTTCCTAGCTCAGTGAGTGTGTTTCTAGCTCAGTGAGTGTGATCCTCGCTCAGTGAGCGTGTTCCTTGCTCAGTGAGTGTGTTCCAAGTTCACTAAGTGTGTTCCTAGCTCAGTGAGTGTGTTCTTAGCTCAGTGAGTGTGTTCCTAGCTCAGTGAGTGTGTTCCTAGCTGAGTTGGTGTGTTTCTAGCCTAGTGAGTGTTTGCCTATCTCAATGAGTGTGTTCCTAGCTCAGTGAGTGTGTTCCTAGCTCAGTGAGTGTGTTCCCAGCTCAGTGAGTGTGTTCCTTGCTCAGCAAGTGTGTTTCTCACACTGTGAGTGTGTTTCCGGCTCAGTGAGTGTGTTCCAACGTCAGTGAGCGTGTTGCTAGCTCAGTGGGTGTGTTCCTAGCTCAGTCAGTGTGTTCCTCACTCAGTGAGTGTGTTCCATCTCAGTGAGTGTGTTCCTCGCTCAGTGGGTGTGTTCATCACTCAGTAAGTGTGTTCCTAGCTCAGTGAGTGTGTTCCTCGCTCTGTGAGTGTGCCCCTCGCTCAGTGAGTGTGTTCCTCACTCAGTGAGTGTGTTACTCACTCAGTAAGTGAGTTCCCAGCTCAGTGAGTGTGTTCCTAGCTCAGTGAGTGTGTTCCAAGCACTGTGAGTGAGTTCCTAGCTCAGTGAGTGTGTTCCTTGCTCAGTGACGGTGTTCCTCACTCAGTGAGTGTGTTCCTCGCTCAGTGAGAGTGTTCCTAGCTCAGTGAGTGTGTTCCTAGCTCAGTGAGTGTGTTCCTTGCTCAGGAAATCTGTTCCTCACACAGTGAGTGTGTTTCTATCTCAGTGAGTGTGTTCCAATGTGCGTGAGTGTGTTGCTCGCTCAGTGGGTGTGTTCCTAGCTCAGTCAGTGTGTTCCTCACTCAGTGAGTGTGTTCCATCTCAGTGAGTGTGTTCCTCACTCAGTGAGTGTGTTCCTCGCTCAGTGAGTGTGTTCATCACTCAGTAAGTGAGTTCCGAGCTCAGTGAGTGTGTTCCTAGCTCAGTGAGTGTGTTACTCACTCAGTGAGTGTGTTCCTAGCTCAGTGAGTGTGTTCCTAGCTCAGTGAGTGTGTTCCCAGCTCAGGGAGTGTGTTCCTAGCTCAGTGAGTGTTTTCCGAGCTCGGTGAGTGTTTTTGTCACTCACTGAGTGTCTTCCTAGCTCAGTGAGTGTGTTCCTAGCTCAGTGAGTGTGTTACTCACTCAGTAAGTGAGTTCCTAGCTCAGTGAGTGTGTTCCTAGCTCAGTGAGTGTGTTCCTAGCTCAGTGGGTGTGTTCCATCTCAGTGAGTGTGTTCCTCGCTCAGTGAGTGTGTTCCTCGCTCAGTGAGTGTGTTCCTAGATCAGTGAGTGTGTAACTCACTCAGTAAGTGAGTTCCTAGCTCAGTGAGTGTGTTCCTAGCTCAGTGAGTGTGTTCCAATCTCTGTGAGTGTGTTCCTAGCTCAGTGAGTGTGTTCCAAGCTCTGTGAGTGTGTTCCTCGCTCAGTGAGTGTGTTCCTCGCTCAGTGAGTGTGTTCCTCGCTCAGTGAGAGTGTTCCTAGCTCAGTGAGTGTGTTCCTAGCTCAGTGTGCATGTTCCTAGCTCAGGAAGTGTGTTCCTCACACAGTGAGTGTGTTTCTGGCTCAGTGAGTATGTTCCAACGTCAGTGAGTGTGTTGCTCGCTCAGTGGGTGTGTTCCTAGCTCAGTCAGTGTGTTCCTCACTCAGTGAGTGTGTTCCATCTCAGTGAGTGTGTTCCTCGCTCAGTGAGTGTGTCCCTCACTCAGTGAGTGTGTTCCTAGCCCAGCGAGCAGGTCCCTCACTCAGTGAGTGTGTTCCTCGCTCAGTGAGTGTGTCCCTCACTCAGTGAGTGTGTTCCTAGCTCAGTGAGTGTGTCCCTCACTCAGTGAATGTGTTCCTAACTCTGTGAGTGTGTTCCTAGTGCAGTGAGTGTCTTCCTAAGTCAGAGCTTTTGTTCCCCACTTAGCGAGTGTGTCTTGCTGAGTGAGGGTGTTCCTAGCTGATTGTGTTCCGAGCTCACTGAGTATGTTCTGAGCTTGGTAAGTGTGTTCCCAGTTCCGTGAATATGTTCTTAGCAGAGTGTGTTCCTCGCTCAATTAAATCTACCTCGCTCATTGAGTGTGTTCCTAGCTCAATGAATGTCTTCTTAGCTCAGTGTGTTCCCAGCTCCGTAAGTCATTTCCGAGCTCAATGAGTATGCTCCTGGCTCAGTGAGTGTGTTCCCAGCTCAGTGAGTGTGCTCCGAGCTCAGTGAGTGTGTTCCTAGCTCAGTGAGTGTGTTTCTAGCTCAGTGAGTGTGATCCTCGCTCAGTGAGTGTGTTCCTTGCTCAGTGAGTGTGTTCCAAGTTCACTAAGTGTGTTCCTAGCTCAGTGAGTGTGTTCTTAGCTCAGTGAGTGTGTTCCTAGCTCAGTGAGTGTGTTCCTAGCTGAGTTGGTGTGTTTCTAGCATAGTGAGTGTTTGCCTATCTCAATGAGTGTGTTCCTAGCTCAGTGAGTGTGTTCCTTGCTCAGTGACGGTGTTCCTCGCTCAGTGAGTGTGTTCCTCGCTCAGTGAGTGTGTTCCTAGCTCAGTGAGTGTGTTCCTAGCTCAGTGAGTGCGTTCCTTGCTCAGCAAGTGTGTTTCTCACACTGTGAGTGTGTTTCTGGCTCAGTGAGTGTGTTCCAACGTCAGTGAGCGTGTTGCTAGCTCAGTGGGTGTGTTCCTAGCTCAGTCAGTGTGTTCCTCACTCAGTGAGTGTGTTCCATCTCAGTGAGTGTGTTCCTCGCTCAGTGAGTGTGTCCCTCACTCAGTGAGTGTGTTCCTAGCTCAGTGAGTGTGTCCCTCACTCAGTGAATGTGTTCCTAGCTCTGAGTGTGTTCCTAGTGCAGTGAGTGTCTTCCTAAGTCAGAGCTTTTGTTCCCCACTAAGCGAGTGTGTCTTGCTGAGTGAGGGTGTTCCTAGCTGATTGTGTTCCGAGCTCACTGAGTATGTTCTGAGCTTGGTAAGTGTGTTCCCAGTTCCGTGAATATGTCCTTAGCAGAGTGTGTTCCTCGCTCAATTAAATCTACCTCGCTCATTGAGTGTGTTCCTAGCTCAATGAATGTCTTCTTAGCTCAGTGTGTTCCCAGCTCCGTAAGTCATTTCCGAGCTCAATGAGTATGCTCCTGGCTCAGTGAGTGTGTTCCCAGCTGAGTGAGTGTGTTCCTAACTCAGTGACTGTGCTCCGAGCTCAGTGAGTGTGTTCCTAGCTCAGTGAGTGTGTTTCTAGCTCAGTGAGTGTGATCCTCGCTCAGTGAGTGTGTTCCTTGCTCAGTGAGTGTGTTCCAAGTTCACTAAGTGTGTTCCTAGCTCAGTGAGTGTGTTCTTAGCTCAGTGAGTGTGTTCCTAGCTCAGTGAGTGTGTTCCTAGCTGAGTTGGTGTGTTTCTAGCCTAGTGAGTGTTTGCCTATCTCAATGAGTGTGTTCCTAGCTCAGTGAGTGTGTTCCTAGCTCAGTGAGTGTGTTCCCAGCTCAGTGAGTGTGTTCCTTGCTCAGCAAGTGTGTTTCTCACACTGTGAGTGTGTTTCCGGCTCAGTGAGTGTGTTCCAACGTCAGTGAGCGTGTTGCTAGCTCAGTGGGTGTGTTCCTAGCTCAGTCAGAGTGTTCCTCACTCAGTGAGTGTGTTCCATCTCAGTGAGTGTGTTCCTCGCTCAGTGGGTG
Source organism: Mustelus asterias (assembly GCF_964213995.1). Lineage (NCBI taxonomy): Eukaryota > Metazoa > Chordata > Chondrichthyes > Carcharhiniformes > Triakidae > Mustelus > Mustelus asterias. The sequence continues at coordinate 63,414,594 of NC_135813.1, read as the reverse complement.
TGTTCATCACTCAGTCAGTGTGTTCCTAGCTCAGTGAGTGTGTTCCTCGCTCTGTGAGTGTGCTCCTCGCTCAGTGAGTGTGTTCCTCACTCAGTGAGTGTGTTACTCACTCAGTAAGTGAGTTCCCAGCTCAGTGAGTGTGTTCCTAGCTCAGTGAGTGTGTTCCAAGCTCTGTGAGTGTGTTCCTAGCTCAGTGAGTGTGTTCCTTGCTCAGTGACGGTGTTCCTCACTCAGTGAGTGTGTTCCTCGCTCAGTGAGAGTGTTCCTAGCTCAGTGAGTGTGTTCCTAGCTCAGTGAGTGTGTTCCTTGCTCAGGAAATCTGTTCCTCACACAGTGAGTGTGTTTCTATCTCAGTGAGTGTGTTCCAATGTGCGTGAGTGTGTTGCTCGCTCAGTGGGTGTGTTCCTAGCTCAGTCAGTGTGTTCCTCACTCAGTGAGTGTGTTCCATCTCAGTGAGTGTGTTCCTCACTCAGTGAGTGTGTTCCTCGCTCAGTGAGTGTGTTCATCACTCAGTAAGTGTGTTCCGAGCTCAGTGAGTGTGTTCCTAGCTCAGTGAGTGTGTTACTCACTCAGTGAGTGTGTTCCTAGCTCAGTGAGTGTGTTCCTAGCTCAGTGAGTGTGTTCCCAGCTCAGGGAGTGTGTTCCTAGCTCAGTGAGTGTTTTCCGAGCTCGGTGAGTGTTTTTGTCACTCACTGAGTGTCTTCCTAGCTCAGTGAGTGTGTTCCTAGCTCAGTGAGTGTGTTACTCACTCAGTAAGTGAGTTCCTAGCTCAGTGAGTGTGTTCCTAGCTCAGTGAGTGTGTTCCTAGCTCAGTGGGTGTGTTCCATCTCAGTGAGTGTGTTCCTCGCTCAGTGAGTGTGTTCCTCGCTCAGTGAGTGTGTTCCTAGATCAGTGAGTGTGTAACTCACTCAGTAAGTGAGTTCCTAGCTCAGTGAGTGTGTTCCTAGCTCAGTGAGTGTGTTCCAATCTCTGTGAGTGTGTTCCTAGCTCAGTGAGTGTGTTCCAAGCTCTGTGAGTGTGTTCCTCGCTCAGTGAGTGTGTTCCTCGCTCAGTGAGTGTGTTCCACGCTCAGTGAGAGTGTTCCTAGCTCAGTGAGTGTGTTCCTAGCTCAGTGTGCATGTTCCTAGCTCAGGAAGTGTGTTCCTCACACAGTGAGTGTGTTTCTGGCTCAGTGAGTGTGTTCCAACGTCAGTGAGTGTGTTGCTCGCTCAGTGGGTGTGTTCCTAGCTCAGTCAGTGTGTTCCTCACTCAGTGAGTGTGTTCCATCTCAGTGAGTGTGTTCCTCGCTCAGTGAGTGTGTCCCTCACTCAGTGAGTGTGTTCCTAGCCCAGCGAGCAGGTCCCTCACTCAGTGAGTGTGTTCCTCGCTCAGTGAGTGTGTCCCTCACTCAGTGAGTGTGTTCCTAGCTCAGTGAGTGTGTCCCTCACTCAGTGAATGTGTTCCGAACTCTGTGAGTGTGTTCCTAGTGCAGTGAGTGTCTTCCTAAGTCAGAGCTTTTGTTTCCCACTTAGCGAGTGTGTCTTGCTGAGTGAGGGTGTTCCTAGCTGATTGTGTTCCGAGCTCACTGAGTATGTTCTGAGCTTGGTAAGTGTGTTCCCAGTTCCGTGAATATGTTCTTAGCAGAGTGTGTTCCTCGCTCAATTAAATCTACCTCGCTCATTGAGTGTGTTCCTAGCTCAATGAATGTCTTCTTATCTCTGTGTGTTCCCAGCTCCGTAAGTCATTTCCGAGCTCAATGAGTATGCTCCTGGCTCAGTGAGTGTGTTCCCAGCTCAGTGAGTGTGTTCCTAGCTCAGTGAGTGTGCTCCGAGCTCAGTGAGTGTGTTCCTAGCTCAGTGAGTGTGTTTCTAGCTCAGTGAGTGTGATCCTCGCTCAGTGAGTGTGTTCCTTGCTCAGTGAGTGTGTTCCAAGTTCACTAAGTGTGTTCCTAGCTCAGTGAGTGTGTTCTTAGCTCAGTGAGTGTGTTCCTAGCTCAGTGAGTGTGTTTCTAGCATAGTGAGTGTTTGCCTATCTCAATGAGTGTGTTCCTAGCTCAGTGAGTGTGTTCCTTGCTCAGTGACGGTGTTCCTCGCTCAGTGAGTGTGTTCCTCGCTCAGTGAGTGTGTTCCTAGCTCAGTGAGTGTGTTCCTAGCTCAGTGAGTGCGTTCCTTGCTCAGCAAGTGTGTTTCTCACACTGTGAGTGTGTTTCTGGCTCAGTGAGTGTGTTCCAACGTCAGTGAGCGTGTTGCTAGCTCAGTGGGTGTGTTCCTAGCTCAGTCAGTGTGTTCCTCACTCAGTGAGTGTGTTCCATCTCAGTGAGTGTGTTCCTCGCTCAGTGAGTGTGTCCCTCACTCAGTGAGTGTGTTCCTAGCTCAGTGAGTGTGCCCCTCACTCAGTGAATGTGTTCCTAGCTCTGAGTGTGTTCCTAGTGCAGTGAGTGTCTTCCTAAGTCAGAGCTTTTGTTCCCCACTTAGCGAGTGTGTCTTGCTGAGTGAGGGTGTTCCTAGCTGATTGTGTTCCGAGCTCACTGAGTATGTTCTGAGCTTGGTAAGTGTGTTCCCAGTTCCGTGAATATGTCCTTAGCAGAGTGTGTTCCTCGCTCAATTAAATCTACCTCGCTCATTGAGTGTGTTCCTAGCTCAATGAATGTCTTCTTAGCTCAGTGTGTTCCCAGCTCCGTAAGTCATTTCCGAGCTCAATGAGTATGCTCCTGGCTCAGTGAGTGTGTTCCCAGCTGAGTGAGTGTGTTCCTAACTCAGTGACTGTGCTCCGAGCTCAGTGAGTGTGTTCCTAGCTCAGTGAGTGTGTTTCTAGCTCAGTGAGTGTGTTCCTTGCTCAGTGAGTGTGTTCCAAGTTCACTAAGTGTGTTCCTAGCTCAGTGAGTGTGTTCTTAGCTCAGTTAGTGTGTTCCTAGCTGAGTTGGTGTGTTTCTAGCCTAGTGAGTGTTTGCCTATCTCAATGAGTGTGTTCCTAGCTCAGTGAGTGTGTTCCTAGGTCAGTGAGTGTGTTCCCAGCTCAGTGAGTGTGCTCCTTGCTCAGCAAGTGTGTTTCTCACACTGTGAGTGTGTTTCCGGCTCAGTGAGTGTGTTCCAACGTCAGTGAGCGTGTTGCTAGCTCAGTGGGTGTGTTCCTAGCTCAGTCAGTGTGTTCCTCACTCAGTGAGTGTGTTCCATCTCAGTGAGTGTGTTCCTCGCTCAGTGAGTGTGTCCCTCACTCAGTGAGTGTGTTCCTAGCTCAGTGAGTGTGTCCCTCACTCAGTGAATGTGTTCCTAGCTCTGAGTGTGTTCCTAGTGCAGTGAGTGTCTTCCTAAGTCAGAGCTTTTGTTCCCCACTAAGCGAGTGTGTCTTGCTGAGTGAGGGTGTTCCTAGCTGATTGTGTTCCGAGCTCATTGAGTATGTTCTGAGCTTGGTAAGTGTGTTCCCAGTTCCGTGAATATGTCCTTAGCAGAGTGTGTTCCTCGCTCAATTAAATCTACCTCGCTCATTGAGTGTGTTCCTAGCTCAATGAATGTCTTCTTAGCTCAGTGTGTTCCCAGCTCCGTAAGTCATTTCCGAGCTCAATGAGTATGCTCCTGGCTCAGTGAGTGTGTTCCCAGCTGAGTGAGTGTGTTCCTAACTCAGTGACTGTGCTCCGAGCTCAGTGAGTGTGTTCCTAGCTCAGTGAGTGTGTTTCTAGCTCAGTGAGTGTGATCCTCGCTCAGTGAGTGTGTTCCTTGCTCAGTGAGTGTGTTCCAAGTTCACTAAGTGTGTTCCTAGCTCAGTGAGTGTGTTCTTAGCTCAGTTAGTGTGTTCCTAGCACAGTGAGTGTGTTCCTAGCTCAGGAAGTCAGTTCCTCACACAGTGAGTGTGTTTCTGGCTCAGTGAGTGTGTTCCAACGTCAGTGAGCGTGTTGCATGCTCAGTGGGTGTGTTCCTAGCTCAGTCAGTGTGTTCCTCACTCAGTGAGTGTGTTCTATCTCAGTGAGTGTATTCCTCGCTCAGTGAGTGTGTTCCTCGCTCAGTGAGTGTGTCCCTCACTCAGTGAGTGTGTTCCTAGCTCAGTGAGTGTGTTCCAAGCTCTGTGAGTGTATTCCTAGCTCAGTGAGTGTGTTCCACGCTCAGTGAGTGTGTTTCTAGCTCAGTGAGTGTGTTCGTCACTCAGTAACTGGGCTCCTAGCTCAGTGAGTGTGTTCCTAGCTCAGTGAGTGTGTTCCAAGCTCTGTGAGTGTATTCCTAGCTCAGTGAGTGTGTTCCGAGCTCAGTGAGTGTATTCCTAGCTCAGTGAGTGTATTCCTAGCTCAGTGAGTGTGTTCCGAGCTCAGTGAGTGTATTCCTAGCTCAGTGAGTGTGTTCCGAGCTCAGTGAGTGTGTTCCTCGCTCAGTGGGAGTGTTCATCACTCAGTAAGTCAGTTCCTAGCACAGTGAGTGTGTTCCCAGCTCAGTGAGTGTGTTCCAAGCTCTGTGAGTGTGTTCCTAGCTCAGTGAGTGTGTTCCTAGCTCAGTGAGTGTGTTCCTAGCTCGGTGACGGTGTTCCTCGCTCAGTGAGTGTGTTCCTCGCTCAGTGAGTGTGTTCCTAGCTCAGTGAGTGTGTTCATCACTCAGTGAGTATGTTGCTCGTTCAGTGACTGTGTTCCTAGCTCAGTCAGTGTGTTCCTCGCTCAGGGAGAGTGTTCCTAGCTCAGTGAGTGTGTTCCGAGCTCAGTGAGTGTGTTCCTAGCTCGGGAAGTGTGTTCCTCACACAGTGAGTCTGTTTCTAGCTCAGTGAGTGTGTTCCTAGCTCTATTTGGTGTGTTTCTAGCTTAGTGAGTGTTTGCCTATCTCAATGAGTGTGTTCCTAGCTCAGTGAGTGTTTTCCGAGCTCAGAGGGTGTTTCTGTCGCTCGGTGAGTGTGTTCCTAGATCAGTGAGTGTGTTGCTCGCTCAGTGAGCGTGTTCCTGGCTCAGTGAGTGTGTTCCTTGCTCAGTGACGGTGTTTCTTGCTCAGTGAGTGTGTTCCTCGCTCAGTGAGTGTGTCCCTAGCTCAGTGAGTGTGTTCATCACTCAGTGAGTATGTTCCTCGCTCAGTGAGTGTGTTCCTCGCTCAGTGAGTGTGTTACTCGCTCAGTGAGAGTGTTCCTAGGTCAGTGAGTGTGTTCCTAGCTCAGTGAGTGTGTTCCAAGCTCTGTGATTGTGTTCCTAGCTTAGTGAGTGTGTTCCAAGCTCTGTGAGTGTGTTCCTAGCTCAGTGACTGTGTTCCAAGCTCTGTGAGCGTGTTCCTAGCTCAGTGAGTGTGTTCCGAGTCAGTGAGTGTGTTCCTCGCTCAGTGGGAGTGTTCATCTCTCAGTAAGTCAGTTCCTAGCACAGTGAGTGTGTTCCCAGCTCAGTGAGTGTGTTTCAAGCTCTGTGAGTGTGTTCCTAGCTCAGTGAGTGTGTTCCTAGCTCAGTGAGTGTGTTCCTGGCTCAGTGAGTGTGTTCCTAGCTCAGTGAGTGTGTTCCTCGCTCAGTGAGTGTGTTCCTAGCTCAGTGAGTGTGTTCATCACTCAGTGAGTATGTTGCTCGTTCAGTGACTGTGTTCCTAGCTCAGTCAGTGTGTTCCTCGCTCAGGGAGAGTGTTCCTAGCTCAGTGAGTGTGTTCCGAGCTCAGTGAGTGTGTTCCTAGCTCGGGAAGTGTGTTCCTCACACAGTGAGTCTGTTTCTAGCTCAGTGAGTGTGTTCCTAGCTCTAGTTGGTGTGTTTCTAGCTTAGTGAGTGTTTGCCTATCTCAATGAGTGTGTTCCTAGCTCAGTGAGTGTTTTCCGAGCTCAGATGGTGTTTCTGTCGCTCGGTGAGTGTGTTCCTAGATCAGTGAGTGTGTTGCTCGCTCAGTGAGCGTGTTCCTGGCTCAGTGAGTGTGTTCCTTGCTCAGTGACGGTGTTTCTTGCTCAGTGAGTGTGTTCCTCGCTCAGTGAGTGTGTCCCTAGCTCAGTGAGTGTGTTCATCACTCAGTGAGTATGTCCCTCGCTCAGTGAGTGTGTTCCTCGCTCAGTGAGTGTGTTCCTAGGTCAGTGAGTGTGTTCCTAGCACAGTGAGTGTGTTCCTAGCTCAGGAAGTCTGTTCCTCACACAGTGAGTGTGTTTCTGGCTCAGTGAGTGTGTTCCAACGTCAGTGAGCGTGTTGCATGCTCAGTGGGTGTGTTCCTAGCTCAGTCAGTGTGTTCCTCACTCAGTGAGTGTGTTCTATCTCAGTGAGTGTATTCCTCGCTCAGTGAGTGTGTTCCTCGCTCAGTGAGTGTGTCCCTCACTCAGTGAGTGTGTTCCTAGCTCAGTGAGTGTGTTCCAAGCTCTGTGAGTGTATTCCTAGCTCAGTGAGTGTGTTCCTCGCTCAGTGAGTGTGTTCCTAGCTCAGTGAGTGTGTTCGTCACTCAGTAACTGGGCTCCTAGCTCAGTGAGTGTGTTCCTAGCTCAGTGAGTGTGTTCCAAGCTCTGTGAGTGTATTCCTAGCTCAGTGAGTGTGTTCCTTGCTCAGTGACGGTGTTCCTCGCTCAGTGAGTGTGTTCCTCGCTCAGTGAGAGTGTTCCTAGCTCAGTGAGTGTGTTCCTAGCTCAGTGAGTGTGTTCCTTGCTCAGGAAATCTGTTCCTCACACAGTGAGTGTGTTTCTATCTCAGTGAGTGTGTTCCAATGTGCGTGAGTGTGTTGCTAGCTCAGTGGGTGTGTTCCTAGCTCAGTCAGTGTGTTCCTCACTCAGTGAGTGTGTTCCATCTCAGTGAGTGTGTTCCTCACTCAGTGAGTGTGTTCCTCGCTCAGTGAGTGTGTTCATCACTCAGTAAGTGAGTTCCGAGCTCAGTGAGTGTGTTCCTAGCTCAGTGAGTGTGGTACTCACTCAGTGAGTGTGTTCCTAGCTCAGTGAGTGTGTTCCTAGCTCAGTGACAGTGTTCCTCGCTCAGTGAGTGTGTTCCTCGTTCAGTGAGTATGTTGCTCGTTCAGTGACTGTGTTCCTAGCTCAGTCAGTGTGTTCCTCGCTCAGGGAGAGTGTTCCTAGCTCAGTGAGTGTGTTCCGAGCTCAGTGAGTGTGTTCCTAGCTCGGGAAGTGTGTTCCTCACACAGTGAGTCTGTTTCTAGCTCAGTGAGTGTGTTCCTAGCTCTAGTTGGTGTGTTTCTAGCTTAGTGAGTGTTTGCCTATCTCAATGAGTGTGTTCCTAGCTCAGTGAGTGTTTTCCGAGCTCAGAGGGTGTTTCTGTCACTCGGTGAGTGTGTTCCTAGATCAGTGAGTGTGTTGCTCGCTCAGTGAGCGTGTTCCTGGCTCAGTGAGTGTGTTCCTTGCTCAGTGACGGTGTTTCTTGCTCAGTGAGTGTGTTCCTCGCTCAGTGAGTGTGTCCCTAGCTCAGTGAGTGTGTTCATCACTCAGTGAGTATGTTCCTCGCTCAGTGAGTGTGTTCCTCGCTCAGTGAGTGTGTTCCTCGCTCAGTGAGAGTGTTCCTAGGTCAGTGAGTGTGTTCCTAGCACAGTGAGTGTGTTCCTAGCTCAGGAAGTCAGTTCCTCACACAGTGAGTGTGTTTCTGGCTCAGTGAGTGTGTTCCAACGTCAGTGAGCGTGTTGCATGCTCAGTGGGTGTGTTCCTAGCTCAGTCAGTGTGTTCCTCACTCAGTGAGTGTGTTCTATCTCAGTGAGTGTATTCCTCGCTCAGTGAGTGTGTTCCTCGCTCAGTGAGTGTGTCCCTCACTCAGTGAGTGTGTTCCTAGCTCAGTGAGTGTGTTCCAAGCTCTGTGAGTGTATTCCTAGCTCCGTGAGTGTGTTCCACGCTCAGTGAGTGTGTTCCTAGCTCAGTGAGTGTGTTCGTCACTCAGTAACTGGGCTCCTAGCTCAGTGAGTGTGTTCCTAGCTCAGTGAGTGTGTTCCACGCTCTGTGAGTGTATTCCTAGCTCAGTGAGTGTGTTCCGAGCTCAGTGAGTGTATTCCTAGCTCAGTGAGTGTGTTCCTAGCTCAGTGAGTGTGTTCCAAGCTCTGTGATTGTGTTCCTAGCTTAGTGAGTGTGTTCCAAGCTCTGTGAGTGTGTTCCTAGCTCAGTGACTGTGTTCCAAGCTCTGTGAGCGTGTTCCTAGCTCAGTGAGTGTGTTCCGAGCTCAGTGAGTGTGTTCCTCGCTCAGTGGGAGTGTTCATCACTCAGTAAGTCAGTTCCTAGCACAGTGAGTGTGTTCCCAGCTCAGTGAGTGGGTTCCAAGCTCTGTGAGTGTGTTCCTAGCTCAGTGAGTGTGTTCCTAGCTCAGTGAGTGTGTTCCTAGCTCAGTGACGGTGTTCCTCGCTCAGTGAGTGTGTTCCTCGCTCAGTGAGTGTGTTCCTAGCTCAGTGAGTGTGTTCATCACTCAGTGAGTATGTTGCTCGTTCAGTGACTGTGTTCCTAGCTCAGTCAGTGTGTTCCTCGCCCAGGGAGAGTGTTCCTAGCTCAGTGAGTGTGTTCCGAGCTCAGTGAGTGTGTTCCTAGCTCGGGAAGTGTGTTCCTCACACAGTGAGTCTGTTTCTAGCTCAGTGAGTGTGTTCCTAGCTCTAGTTGGTGTGTTTCTAGCTTAGTGAGTGTTTGCCTATCTCAATGAGTGTGTTCCTAGCTCAGTGAGTGTTTTCCGAGCTCAGAGGGTGTTTCTGTCGCTCGGTGAGTGTGTTCCTAGATCAGTGAGTGTGTTGCTCGCTCAGTGAGCGTGTTCCTGGCTCAGTGAGTGTGTTCCTTGCTCAGTGACGGTGTTTCTTGCTCAGTGAGTGTGTTCCCAGCTCAGTGAGTGTGTTCCAAGCTCTGTGAGTGTATTCCTAGCTCAGTGAGTGTGTTCCACGCTCAGTGAGTGTGTTCCTAGCTCAGTGAGTGTGTTCGTCACTCAGTAACTGGGCTCCTAGCTCAGTGAGTGTGTTCCTAGCTCAGTGAGTGTGTTCCAAGCTCTGTGATTGTGTTCCTAGCTTAGTGAGTGTGTTCCAAGCTCTGTGAGTGTGTTCCTAGCTCAGTGACTGTGTTCCAAGCTCTGTGAGCGTGTTCCTAGCTCAGTGAGTGTGTTCCGAGCTCAGTGAGTGTGTTCCTCGCTCAGTGGGAGTGTTCATCACTCAGTAAGTCAGTTCCTAGCACAGTGAGTGTGTTCCCAGCTCAGTGAGTGTGTTCCAAGCTCTGTGAGTGTGTTCCTAGCTCAGTGAGTGTGTTCCTAGCTCAGTGAGTGTGTTCATCACTCAGTGAGTATGTTGCTCGTTCAGTGACTGTGTTCCTAGCTCAGTCAGTGTGTTCCTCGCTCAGGGACAGTGTTCCTAGCTCAGTGAGTGTGTTCCGAGCTCAGTGAGTGTGTTCCTAGCTCGGGAAGTGTGTTCCTCACACAGTGAGTCTGTTTCTAGCTCAGTGAGTGTGTTCCTAGCTCTAGTTGGTGTGTTTCTAGCTTTGTTATTGTTTGCCTATCTCAATGAGTGTGTTCCTAGCTCAGTGAGTGTTTTCCGAGCTCAGAGGGTGTTTCTGTCGCTCGGTGAGTGTGTTCCTAGATCAGTGAGTGTGTTGCTCGCTCAGTGAGCGTGTTCCTGGCTCAGTGAGTGTGTTCCTTGCTCAGTGACGGTGTTTCTTGCTCAGTGAGTGTGTTCCTCGCTCAGTGAGTGTGTCCCTAGCTCAGTGAGTGTGTTCATCACTCAGTGAGTATGTTCCTCGCTCAGTGAGTGTGTTCCTCGCTCAGTGAGTGTGTTACTCGCTCAGTGAGAGTGTTCCTAGGTCAGTGAGTGTGTTCCTAGCTCAGTGAGTGTGTTCCAAGCTCTGTGATTGTGTTCCTAGCTTAGTGAGTGTGTTCCAAGCTCTGTGAGTGTGTTCCTAGCTCAGTGACTGTGTTCCAAGCTCTGTGAGCGTGTTCCTAGCTCAGTGAGTGTGTTCCGAGTCAGTGAGTGTGTTCCTCGCTCAGTGGGAGTGTTCATCTCTCAGTAAGTCAGTTCCTAGCACAGTGAGTGTGTTCCCAGCTCAGTGAGTGTGTTTCAAGCTCTGTGAGTGTGTTCCTAGCTCAGTGAGTGTGTTCCTAGCTCAGTGAGTGTGTTCCTGGCTCAGTGAGTGTGTTCCTAGCTCAGTGAGTGTGTTCCTCGCTCAGTGAGTGTGTTCCTAGCTCAGTGAGTGTGTTCATCACTCAGTGAGTATGTTGCTCGTTCAGTGACTGTGTTCCTAGCTCAGTCAGTGTGTTCCTCGCTCAGGGAGAGTGTTCCTAGCTCAGTGAGTGTGTTCCGAGCTCAGTGAGTGTGTTCCTAGCTCGGGAAGTGTGTTCCTCACACAGTGAGTCTGTTTCTAGCTCAGTGAGTGTGTTCCTAGCTCTAGTTGGTGTGTTTCTAGCTTAGTGAGTGTTTGCCTATCTCAATGAGTGTGTTCCTAGCTCAGTGAGTGTTTTCCGAGCTCAGATGGTGTTTCTGTCACTCGGTGAGTGTGTTCCTAGATCAGTGAGTGTGTTGCTCGCTCAGTGAGCGTGTTCCTGGCTCAGTGAGTGTGTTCCTTGCTCAGTGACGGTGTTTCTTGCTCAGTGAGTGTGTTCCTCGCTCAGTGAGTGTGTCCCTAGCTCAGTGAGTGTGTTCATCACTCAGTGAGTATGTTCCTCGCTCAGTGAGTGTGTTCCTCGCTCAGTGAGTGTGTTCCTCGCTCAGTGAGAGTGTTCCTAGGTCAGTGAGTGTGTTCCTAGCACAGTGAGTGTGTTCCTAGCTCAGGAAGTCAGTTCCTCACACAGTGAGTGTGTTTCTGGCTCAGTGAGTGTGTTCCAACGTCAGTGAGCGTGTTGCATGCTCAGTGGGTGTGTTCCTAGCTCAGTCAGTGTGTTCCTCACTCAGTGAGTGTGTTCTATCTCAGTGAGTGTATTCCTCGCTCAGTGAGTGTGTTCCTCGCTCAGTGAGTGTGTCCCTCACTCAGTGAGTGTGTTCCTAGCTCAGTGAGTGTGTTCCAAGCTCTGTGAGTGTATTCCTAGCTCAGTGAGTGTGTTCCACGCTCAGTGAGTGTGTTCCTAGCTCAGTGAGTGTGTTCGTCACTCAGTAACTGGGCTCCTAGCTCAGTGAGTGTGTTCCTAGCTCAGTGAGTGTGTTCCAAGCTCTGTGAGTGTATTCCTAGCTCAGTGAGTGTGTTCCGAGCTCAGTGAGTGTATTCCTAGCTCAGTGAGTGTGTTCCTAGCTCAGTGAGTGTGTTCCAAGCTCTGTGATTGTGTTCCTAGCTTAGTGAGTGTGTTCCAAGCTCTGTGAGTGTGTTCCTAGCTCAGTGACTGTGTTCCAAGCTCTGTGAGCGTGTTCCTAGCTCAGTGAGTGTGTTCCGAGCTCAGTGAGTGTGTTCCTCGCTCAGTGGGAGTGTTCATCACTCAGTAAGTCAGTTCCTAGCACAGTGAGTGTGTTCCCAGCTCAGTGAGTGTGTTCCAAGCTCTGTGAGTGTGTTCCTAGCTCAGTGAGTGTGTTCCTAGCTCAGTGAGTGTGTTCCTAGCTCAGTGACGGTGTTCCTAGCTCAGTGAGTGTGTTCCTCGCTCAGTGAGTGTGTTCCTAGCTCAGTGAGTGTGTTCATCACTCAGTGAGTATGTTGCTCGTTCAGTGACTGTGTTCCTAGCTCAGTCAGTGTGTTCCTCGCTCAGGGAGAGTGTTCCTAGCTCAGTGAGTGTGTTCCGAGCTCAGTGAGTGTGTTCCTAGCTCGGGAAGTGTGTTCCTCACACAGTGAGTCTGTTTCTAGCTCAGTGAGTGTGTTCCTAGCTCTAGTTGGTGTGTTTCTAGCTTAGTGAGTGTTTGCCTATCTCAATGAGTGTGTTCCTAGCTCAGTGAGTGTTTTCCGAGCTCAGAGGGTGTTTCTGTCGCTCGGTGAGTGTGTTCCTAGATCAGTGAGTGTGTTGCTCGCTCAGTGAGCGTGTTCCTGGCTCAGTGAGTGTGTTCCTTGCTCAGTGACGGTGTTTCTTGCTCAGTGAGTGTGTTCCTCGCTCAGTGAGTGTGTCCCTAGCTCAGTGAGTGTGTTCATCACTCAGTGAGTATGTTCCTCGCTCAGTGAGTGTGTTCCTCGCTCAGTGAGTGTGTTACTCGCTCAGTGAGAGTGTTCCTAGGTCAGTGAGTGTGTTCCTAGCTCAGTGAGTGTGTTCCAAGCTCTGTGATTGTGTTCCTAGCTTAGTGAGTGTGTTCCAAGCTCTGTGAGTGTGTTCCTAGCTCAGTGACTGTGTTCCAAGCTCTGTGAGCGTGTTCCTAGCTCAGTGAGTGTGTTCCGAGTCAGTGAGTGTGTTCCTCGTTCAGTGGGAGTGTTCATCTCTCAGTAAGTCAGTTCCTAGCACAGTGAGTGTGTTCCCAGCTCAGTGAGTGTGTTTCAAGCTCTGTGAGTGTGTTCCTAGCTCAGTGAGTGTGTTCCTAGCTCAGTGAGTGTGTTCCTGGCTCAGTGAGTGTGTTCCTAGCTCAGTGAGTGTGTTCCTCGCTCAGTGAGTGTGTTCCTAGCTCAGTGAGTGTGTTCATCACTCAGTGAGTATGTTGCTCGTTCAGTGACTGTGTTCCTAGCTCAGTCAGTGTGTTCCTCGCTCAGGGAGAGTGTTCCTAGCTCAGTGAGTGTGTTCCGAGCTCAGTGAGTGTGTTCCTAGCTCGGGAAGTGTGTTCCTCACACAGTGAGTCTGTTTCTAGCTCAGTGAGTGTGTTCCTAGCTCTAGTTGGTGTGTTTCTAGCTTAGTGAGTGTTTGCCTATCTCAATGAGTGTGTTCCTAGCTCAGTGAGTGTTTTCCGAGCTCAGATGGTGTTTCTGTCGCTCGGTGAGTGTGTTCCTAGATCAGTGAGTGTGTTGCTCGCTCAGTGAGCGTGTTCCTGGCTCAGTGAGTGTGTTCCTTGCTCAGTGACGGTGTTTCTTGCTCAGTGAGTGTGTTCCTCGCTCAGTGAGTGTGTCCCTAGCTCAGTGAGTGTGTTCATCACTCAGTGAGTATGTCCCTCGCTCAGTGAGTGTGTTCCTCGCTCAGTGAGTGTGTTCCTAGGTCAGTGAGTGTGTTCCTAGCACAGTGAGTGTGTTCCTAGCTCAGGAAGTCTGTTCCTCACACAGTGAGTGTGTTTCTGGCTCAGTGAGTGTGTTCCAACGTCAGTGAGCGTGTTGCATGCTCAGTGGGTGTGTTCCTAGCTCAGTCAGTGTGTTCCTCACTCAGTGAGTGTGTTCTATCTCAGTGAGTGTATTCCTCGCTCAGTGAGTGTGTTCCTCGCTCAGTGAGTGTGTCCCTCACTCAGTGAGTGTGTTCCTAGCTCAGTGAGTGTGTTCCAAGCTCTGTGAGTGTATTCCTAGCTCAGTGAGTGTGTTCCTCGCTCAGTGAGTGTGTTCCTAGCTCAGTGAGTGTGTTCGTCACTCAGTAACTGGGCTCCTAGCTCAGTGAGTGTGTTCCAAGCTCAGTGAGTGTGTTCCAAGCTCTGTGAGTGTATTCCTAGCTCAGTGAGTGTGTTCCTTGCTCAGTGACGGTGTTCCTCGCTCAGTGAGTGTGTTCCTCGCTCAGTGAGAGTGTTCCTAGCTCAGTGAGTGTGTTCCTAGCTCAGTGAGTGTGTTCCTTGCTCAGGAAATCTGTTCCTCACACAGTGAGTGTGTTTCTATCTCAGTGAGTGTGTTCCAATGTGCGTGAGTGTGTTGCTAGCTCAGTGGGTGTGTTCCTAGCTCAGTCAGTGTGTTCCTCACTCAGTGAGTGTGTTCCATCTCAGTGAGTGTGTTCCTCACTCGGTGAGTGTGTTCCTCGCTCAGTGAGTGTGTTCATCACTCAGTAAGTGAGTTCCGAGCTCAGTGAGTGTGTTCCTAGCTCAGTGAGTGTGGTACTCACTCAGTGAGTGTGTTCCTAGCTCAGTGAGTGTGTTCCTAGCTCAGTGAGTGTGTTCCTAGCTCAGGGAGTGTGTTCCTAGCTCAGTGAGTGTTTTCCGAGCTCGGTGAGTGTTTTTGTCACTCACTGAGTGTCTTCCTAGCTCAGTGAGTGTGTTCCTAGCTCAGTGAGTGTGTTACTCACTCAGTAAGTGAGTTCCTAGCTCAGTGAGTGTGTTCCTAGCTCAGTGAGTGTGTTCCTAGCTCAGTGGGTGTGTTCCATCTCAGTGAGTGTGTTCCTCGCTCAGTGAGTGTGTTCCTCGCTCAGTGAGTGTGTTCCTAGATCAGTGAGTGTGTAACTCACTCAGTAAGTGAGTTCCTAGCTCAGTGAGTGTGTTCCTAGCTCAGTGAGTGTGTTCCAAGCTCTGTGAGTGTGTTCCTCGCTCAGTGAGTGTTTGCCTATCTCAATGAGTGTGTTCCGAGCTCAGTGAATGTGTTCCTACCTCGTTGAGTGCGTTCCTAGCTCAGTGAGTGTGTTCCTAGCTCAGTGAGTGTGTTCCTAGCACAGTGAGTGTGTTCCCAGCTCAGTGAGTGTGTTCCAAGCTCTGTGAGTGTGGTCCTAGCTCATTGAGTGTGTTCCGAGCTCAGTGAGTGTGTTCCTAGCTCAGTGAGAGTGTTCATCACTCAGTAAGTGAGTTGCAAGCTCAATGAGTGTGTTCCTAGTGCAGTGAGTGTGTTCCTAGATCACTGAGTGTGTTCCGAGCTCATTGAGTGTTTTCGTCGCTCAGTGAGTATGTTCCTGGCTCAGTGAGTGTGTTCCCAGCTCAGTGAGTGTGTTCCTTGCTCAGTGAGTGTGTTCCGAGATCAGGGAGTGTGTTCCGAGCTCAGTGAGTGTGTTCCTCGCTCAGTGAGTGTTTGCCTATCTCAATGAGTGTGTTCCGAGCTCAGTGAATGTGTTCCTACCTCATTGAGTGCGTTCCTAGCTCAGTGAGTGTGTTCCTAGCTCAGTGAGTGTGTTCCTAGCTCAGTGAGTGTGTTCCTGGCTCAGTGAGTGAGATCCTAGCTCAGTGAGTGTGTTCCTAGCTCAGTGAGTGAGTTCCTAGCTCAGTGAGTGTTTACCGAGCTCGGTGGGTGTGTTCCTTGCTCAGTGAGTGTGTTCCATCTCAGTGAGTGTGTTCTTCGCTCAGTGAGTGTGTTCCTCGCTCAGTGAGTGTGTTCCGAGCTCGGTGAGTGTGTTCCTTGCTCAGTGACGGTGTTCCTCGCTCAGTGAGTGTGTTCCTCGCTCAGTGAGAGTGTTCCTAGCTCAGTGAGTGTGTTCCTAGCTCAGTGAGTGTGTTCCTTGCTCAGGAAATCTGTTCCTCACACAGTGAGTGTGTTTCTATCTCAGTGAGTGTGTTCCAATGTGCGTGAGTGTGTTGCTAGCTCAGTGGGTGTGTTCCTAGCTCAGTCAGTGTGTTCCTGACTCAGTGAGTGTGTTCCATCTCAGTGAGTGTGTTCCTCACTCAGTGAGTGTGTTCCTCGCTCAGTGAGTGTGTTCATCACTCAGTAAGTGAGTTCCGAGCTCAGTGAGTGTGTTCCTAGCTCAGTGAGTGTGTTACTCACTCAGTGAGTGTGTTCCTAGCGCAGTGAGTGTGTTCCTAGCTCAGTGAGTGTGTTCCTAGCTCAGGGAGTGTGTTCCTAGCTCAGTGAGTGTTTTCCGAGCTCGGTGAGTGTTTTCGTCACTCACTGCGTGTCTTCCTAGCTCAGTGAGTGTGTTCCTAGCTCAGTGAGTGTGTTACTCACTCAGTAAGTGAGTTCCTAGCTCAGTGAGTGTGTTCCTCGCTCAGTGAGTGTGTTCCTAGATCAGTGAGTGTGTAACTCACTCAGTAAGTGAGTTCCTAGCTCAGTGAGTGTGTTCCTAGCTCAGTGAGTGTGTTCCAAGCTCTGTGAGTGTGTTCCTAGCTCAGTGAGTGTGTTCCAAGCTCTGTGAGTGTGTTCCTCGCTCAGTGAGTGTTTGCCTATCTCAATGAGTGTGTTCCGAGCTCAGTGAATGTGTTCCTACCTCATTGAGTGCGTTCCTAGCTCAGTGAGTGTGTTCCTAGCTCAGTGAGTGTGTTCCTAGCTCAGTGAGTGTGTTCCTGGCTCAGTGAGTGAGATCCTAGCTCAGTGAGTGTGTTCCTAGCTCAGTGAGTGAGTTCCTAGCTCAGTGAGTGTTTACCGAGCTCGGTGGGTGTGTTCCTTGCTCAGTGAGTGTGTTCCATCTCAGTGAGTGTGTTCTTCGCTCAGTGAGTGTGTTCCTCGCTCAGTGAGTGTGTTCCGAGCTCAGTGAGTGTGTTCCTTGCTCAGTGACGGTGTTCCTCGCTCAGTGAGTGTGTTCCTCGCTCAGTGAGAGTGTTCCTAGCTCAGTGAGTGTGTTCCTAGCTCAGTGAGTGTGTTCCTTGCTCAGGAAATCTGTTCCTCACACAGTGAGTGTGTTTCTATCTCAGTGAGTGTGTTTCTATCTCAGTGAGTGTGTTGCTAGCTCAGTGGGTGTGTTCCTAGCTCAGTCAGTGTGTTCCTCACTCAGTGAGTGTGTTCCATCTCAGTGAGTGTGTTCCTCACTCAGTGAGTGTGTTCCTCGCTCAGTGAGTGTGTTCATCACTCAGTAAGTGAGTTCCGAGCTCAGTGAGTGTGTTCCTAGCTCAGTGAGTGTGTTACTCACTCAGTGAGTGTGTTCCTAGCGCAGTGAGTGTGTTCCTAGCTCAGTGAGTGTGTTCCTAGCTCAGTGAGTGTGTTACTCACTCAGTGAGTGTGTTCCTAGCTCAGTGAGTGTGTTCCTAGCTCAGTGAGTGTGTTCCTAGCTCAGGGAGTGTGTTCCTAGCTCAGTGAGTGTTTTCCGAGCTCGGTGAGTGTTTTTGTCACTCACTGAGTGTCTTCCTAGCTCAGTGAGTGTGTTCCTAGCTCAGTGAGTGTGTTACACACTCAGTAAGTGAGTTCCTAGCTCAGTGAGTGTGTTCCTAGCTCAGTGAGTGTGTTCCTAGCTCAGTGGGTGTGTTCCATCTCAGTGAGTGTGTTCCTCGCTCAGTGAGTGTGTTCCTCGCTCAGTGAGTGTGTCCCTAGCTCAGTGAGTGTGTTCATCACTCAGTGAGTATGTTCCTCGCTCAGTGAGTGTGTTCCTCGCTCAGTGAGTGTGTTACTCGCTCAGTGAGAGTGTTCCTAGGTCAGTGAGTGTGTTCCTAGCTCAGTGAGTGTGTTCCAAGCTCTGTGATTGTGTTCCTAGCTTAGTGAGTGTGTTCCAAGCTCTGTGAGTGTGTTCCTAGCTCAGTGACTGTGTTCCAAGCTCTGTGAGCGTGTTCCTAGCTCAGTGAGTGTGTTCCGAGTCAGTGAGTGTGTTCCTCGCTCAGTGGGAGTGTTCATCTCTCAGTAAGTCAGTTCCTAGCACAGTGAGTGTGTTCCCAGCTCAGTGAGTGTGTTTCAAGCTCTGTGAGTGTGTTCCTAGCTCAGTGAGTGTGTTCCTAGCTCAGTGAGTGTGTTCCTAGCTCAGTGAGTGTGTTCCTAGCTCAGTGAGTGTGTTCCTCGCTCAGTGAGTGTGTTCCTAGCTCAGTGAGTGTGTTCATCACTCAGTGAGTATGTTGCTCGTTCAGTGACTGTGTTCCTAGCTCAGTCAGTGTGTTCCTCGCTCAGGGAGAGTGTTCCTAGCTCAGTGAGTGTGTTCCGAGCTCAGTGAGTGTGTTCCTAGCTCGGGAAGTGTGTTCCTCACACAGTGAGTCTGTTTCTAGCTCAGTGAGTGTGTTCCTAGCTCTAGTTGGTGTGTTTCTAGCTTAGTGAGTGTTTGCCTATCTCAATGAGTGTGTTCCTAGCTCAGTGAGTGTTTTCCGAGCTCAGATGGTGTTTCTGTCGCTCGGTGAGTGTGTTCCTAGATCAGTGAGTGTGTTGCTCGCTCAGTGAGCGTGTTCCTGGCTCAGTGAGTGTGTTCCTTGCTCAGTGACGGTGTTTCTTGCTCAGTGAGTGTGTTCCTCGCTCAGTGAGTGTGTCCCTAGCTCAGTGAGTGTGTTCATCACTCAGTGAGTATGTCCCTCGCTCAGTGAGTGTGTTCCTCGCTCAGTGAGTGTGTTCCTAGGTCAGTGAGTGTGTTCCTAGCACAGTGAGTGTGTTCCTAGCTCAGGAAGTCTGTTCCTCACACAGTGAGTGTGTTTCTGGCTCAGTGAGTGTGTTCCAACGTCAGTGAGCGTGTTGCATGCTCAGTGGGTGTGTTCCTAGCTCAGTCAGTGTGTTCCTCACTCAGTGAGTGTGTTCTATCTCAGTGAGTGTATTCCTCGCTCAGTGAGTGTGTTCCTCGCTCAGTGAGTGTGTCCCTCACTCAGTGAGTGTGTTCCTAGCTCAGTGAGTGTGTTCCAAGCTCTGTGAGTGTATTCCTAGCTCAGTGAGTGTGTTCCTCGCTCAGTGAGTGTGTTCCTAGCTCAGTGAGTGTGTTCGTCACTCAGTAACTGGGCTCCTAGCTCAGTGAGTGTGTTCCAAGCTCAGTGAGTGTGTTCCAAGCTCTGTGAGTGTATTCCTAGCTCAGTGAGTGTGTTCCTTGCTCAGTGACGGTGTTCCTCGCTCAGTGAGTGTGTTCCTCGCTCAGTGAGAGTGTTCCTAGCTCAGTGAGTGTGTTCCTAGCTCAGTGAGTGTGTTCCTTGCTCAGGAAATCTGTTCCTCACACAGTGAGTGTGTTTCTATCTCAGTGAGTGTGTTCCAATGTGCGTGAGTGTGTTGCTAGCTCAGTGGGTGTGTTCCTAGCTCAGTCAGTGTGTTCCTCACTCAGTGAGTGTGTTCCATCTCAGTGAGTGTGTTCCTCACTCGGTGAGTGTGTTCCTCGCTCAGTGAGTGTGTTCATCACTCAGTAAGTGAGTTCCGAGCTCAGTGAGTGTGTTCCTAGCTCAGTGAGTGTGGTACTCACTCAGTGAGTGTGTTCCTAGCTCAGTGAGTGTGTTCCTAGCTCAGTGAGTGTGTTCCTAGCTCAGGGAGTGTGTTCCTAGCTCAGTGAGTGTTTTCCGAGCTCGGTGAGTGTTTTTGTCACTCACTGAGTGTCTTCCTAGCTCAGTGAGTGTGTTCCTAGCTCAGTGAGTGTGTTACTCACTCAGTAAGTGAGTTCCTAGCTCAGTGAGTGTGTTCCTAGCTCAGTGAGTGTGTTCCTAGCTCAGTGGGTGTGTTCCATCTCAGTGAGTGTGTTCCTCGCTCAGTGAGTGTGTTCCTCGCTCAGTGAGTGTGTTCCTAGATCAGTGAGTGTGTAACTCACTCAGTAAGTGAGTTCCTAGCTCAGTGAGTGTGTTCCTAGCTCAGTGAGTGTGTTCCAAGCTCTGTGAGTGTGTTCCTCGCTCAGTGAGTGTTTGCCTATCTCAATGAGTGTGTTCCGAGCTCAGTGAATGTGTTCCTACCTCGTTGAGTGCGTTCCTAGCTCAGTGAGTGTGTTCCTAGCTCAGTGAGTGTGTTCCTAGCACAGTGAGTGTGTTCCCAGCTCAGTGAGTGTGTTCCAAGCTCTGTGAGTGTGGTCCTAGCTCATTGAGTGTGTTCCGAGCTCAGTGAGTGTGTTCCTAGCTCAGTGAGAGTGTTCATCACTCAGTAAGTGAGTTGCAAGCTCAATGAGTGTGTTCCTAGTGCAGTGAGTGTGTTCCTAGATCACTGAGTGTGTTCCGAGCTCATTGAGTGTTTTCGTCGCTCAGTGAGTATGTTCCTGGCTCAGTGAGTGTGTTCCCAGCTCAGTGAGTGTGTTCCTTGCTCAGTGAGTGTGTTCCGAGATCAGGGAGTGTGTTCCGAGCTCAGTGAGTGTGTTCCTCGCTCAGTGAGTGTTTGCCTATCTCAATGAGTGTGTTCCGAGCTCAGTGAATGTGTTCCTACCTCATTGAGTGCGTTCCTAGCTCAGTGAGTGTGTTCCTAGCTCAGTGAGTGTGTTCCTAGCTCAGTGAGTGTGTTCCTGGCTCAGTGAGTGAGATCCTAGCTCAGTGAGTGTGTTCCTAGCTCAGTGAGTGAGTTCCTAGCTCAGTGAGTGTTTACCGAGCTCGGTGGGTGTGTTCCTTGCTCAGTGAGTGTGTTCCATCTCAGTGAGTGTGTTCTTCGCTCAGTGAGTGTGTTCCTCGCTCAGTGAGTGTGTTCCGAGCTCGGTGAGTGTGTTCCTTGCTCAGTGACGGTGTTCCTCGCTCAGTGAGTGTGTTCCTCGCTCAGTGAGAGTGTTCCTAGCTCAGTGAGTGTGTTCCTAGCTCAGTCAGTGTGTTCCTGACTCAGTGAGTGTGTTCCATCTCAGTGAGTGTGTTCCTCACTCAGTGAGTGTGTTCCTCGCTCAGTGAGTGTGTTCATCACTCAGTAAGTGAGTTCCGAGCTCAGTGAGTGTGTTCCTAGCTCAGTGAGTGTGTTACTCACTCAGTGAGTGTGTTCCTAGCGCAGTGAGTGTGTTCCTAGCTCAGTGAGTGTGTTCCTAGCTCAGGGAGTGTGTTCCTAGCTCAGTGAGTGTTTTCCGAGCTCGGTGAGTGTTTTCGTCACTCACTGCGTGTCTTCCTAGCTCAGTGAGTGTGTTCCTAGCTCAGTGAGTGTGTTACTCACTCAGTAAGTGAGTTCCTAGCTCAGTGAGTGTGTTCCTCGCTCAGTGAGTGTGTTCCTAGATCAGTGAGTGTGTAACTCACTCAGTAAGTGAGTTCCTAGCTCAGTGAGTGTGTTCCTAGCTCAGTGAGTGTGTTCCAAGCTCTGTGAGTGTGTTCCTAGCTCAGTGAGTGTGTTCCAAGCTCTGTGAGTGTGTTCCTCGCTCAGTGAGTGTTTGCCTATCTCAATGAGTGTGTTCCGAGCTCAGTGAATGTGTTCCTACCTCATTGAGTGCGTTCCTAGCTCAGTGAGTGTGTTCCTAGCTCAGTGAGTGTGTTCCTAGCTCAGTGAGTGTGTTCCTGGCTCAGTGAGTGAGATCCTAGCTCAGTGAGTGTGTTCCTAGCTCAGTGAGTGAGTTCCTAGCTCAGTGAGTGTTTACCGAGCTCGGTGGGTGTGTTCCTTGCTCAGTGAGTGTGTTCCATCTCAGTGAGTGTGTTCTTCGCTCAGTGAGTGTGTTCCTCGCTCAGTGAGTGTGTTCCGAGCTCAGTGAGTGTGTTCCTTGCTCAGTGACGGTGTTCCTCGCTCAGTGAGTGTGTTCCTCGCTCAGTGAGAGTGTTCCTAGCTCAGTGAGTGTGTTCCTAGCTCAGTGAGTGTGTTCCTTGCTCAGGAAATCTGTTCCTCACACAGTGAGTGTGTTTCTATCTCAGTGAGTGTGTTTCTATCTCAGTGAGTGTGTTGCTAGCTCAGTGGGTGTGTTCCTAGCTCAGTCAGTGTGTTCCTCACTCAGTGAGTGTGTTCCATCTCAGTGAGTGTGTTCCTCACTCAGTGAGTGTGTTCCTCGCTCAGTGAGTGTGTTCATCACTCAGTAAGTGAGTTCCGAGCTCAGTGAGTGTGTTCCTAGCTCAGTGAGTGTGTTACTCACTCAGTGAGTGTGTTCCTAGCGCAGTGAGTGTGTTCCTAGCTCAGTGAGTGTGTTCCTAGCTCAGTGAGTGTGTTACTCACTCAGTGAGTGTGTTCCTAGCTCAGTGAGTGTGTTCCTAGCTCAGTGAGTGTGTTCCTAGCTCAGGGAGTGTGTTCCTAGCTCAGTGAGTGTTTTCCGAGCTCGGTGAGTGTTTTTGTCACTCACTGAGTGTCTTCCTAGCTCAGTGAGTGTGTTCCTAGCTCAGTGAGTGTGTTACACACTCAGTAAGTGAGTTCCTAGCTCAGTGAGTGTGTTCCTAGCTCAGTGAGTGTGTTCCTAGCTCAGTGGGTGTGTTCCATCTCAGTGAGTGTGTTCCTCGCTCAGTGAGTGTGTTCCTCGCTCAGTGAGTGTGTCCCTAGCTCAGTGAGTGTGTTCATCACTCAGTGAGTATGTTCCTCGCTCAGTGAGTGTGTTCCTCGCTCAGTGAGTGTGTTACTCGCTCAGTGAGAGTGTTCCTAGGTCAGTGAGTGTGTTCCTAGCTCAGTGAGTGTGTTCCAAGCTCTGTGATTGTGTTCCTAGCTTAGTGAGTGTGTTCCAAGCTCTGTGAGTGTGTTCCTAGCTCAGTGACTGTGTTCCAAGCTCTGTGAGCGTGTTCCTAGCTCAGTGAGTGTGTTCCGAGTCAGTGAGTGTGTTCCTCGCTCAGTGGGAGTGTTCATCTCTCAGTAAGTCAGTTCCTAGCACAGTGAGTGTGTTCCCAGCTCAGTGAGTGTGTTTCAAGCTCTGTGAGTGTGTTCCTAGCTCAGTGAGTGTGTTCCTAGCTCAGTGAGTGTGTTCCTAGCTCAGTGAGTGTGTTCCTAGCTCAGTGAGTGTGTTCCTCGCTCAGTGAGTGTGTTCCTAGCTCAGTGAGTGTGTTCATCACTCAGTGAGTATGTTGCTCGTTCAGTGACTGTGTTCCTAGCTCAGTCAGTGTGTTCCTCGCTCAGGGAGAGTGTTCCTAGCTCAGTGAGTGTGTTCCGAGCTCAGTGAGTGTGTTCCTAGCTCGGGAAGTGTGTTCCTCACACAGTGAGTCTGTTTCTAGCTCAGTGAGTGTGTTCCTAGCTCTAGTTGGTGTGTTTCTAGCTTAGTGAGTGTTTGCCTATCTCAATGAGTGTGTTCCTAGCTCAGTGAGTGTTTTCCGAGCTCAGATGGTGTTTCTGTCGCTCGGTGAGTGTGTTCCTAGATCAGTGAGTGTGTTGCTCGCTCAGTGAGCGTGTTCCTGGCTCAGTGAGTGTGTTCCTTGCTCAGTGACGGTGTTTCTTGCTCAGTGAGTGTGTTCCTCGCTCAGTGAGTGTGTCCCTAGCTCAGTGAGTGTGTTCATCACTCAGTGAGTATGTCCCTCGCTCAGTGAGTGTGTTCCTCGCTCAGTGAGTGTGTTCCTAGGTCAGTGAGTGTGTTCCTAGCACAGTGAGTGTGTTCCTAGCTCAGGAAGTCTGTTCCTCACACAGTGAGTGTGTTTCTGGCTCAGTGAGTGTGTTCCAACGTCAGTGAGCGTGTTGCATGCTCAGTGGGTGTGTTCCTAGCTCAGTCAGTGTGTTCCTCACTCAGTGAGTGTGTTCTATCTCAGTGAGTGTATTCCTCGCTCAGTGAGTGTGTTCCTCGCTCAGTGAGTGTGTCCCTCACTCAGTGAGTGTGTTCCTAGCTCAGTGAGTGTGTTCCAAGCTCTGTGAGTGTATTCCTAGCTCAGTGAGTGTGTTCCTCGCTCAGTGAGTGTGTTCCTAGCTCAGTGAGTGTGTTCGTCACTCAGTAACTGGGCTCCTAGCTCAGTGAGTGTGTTCCAAGCTCAGTGAGTGTGTTCCAAGCTCTGTGAGTGTATTCCTAGCTCAGTGAGTGTGTTCCTTGCTCAGTGACGGTGTTCCTCGCTCAGTGAGTGTGTTCCTCGCTCAGTGAGAGTGTTCCTAGCTCAGTGAGTGTGTTCCTAGCTCAGTGAGTGTGTTCCTTGCTCAGGAAATCTGTTCCTCACACAGTGAGTGTGTTTCTATCTCAGTGAGTGTGTTCCAATGTGCGTGAGTGTGTTGCTAGCTCAGTGGGTGTGTTCCTAGCTCAGTCAGTGTGTTCCTCACTCAGTGAGTGTGTTCCATCTCAGTGAGTGTGTTCCTCACTCGGTGAGTGTGTTCCTCGCTCAGTGAGTGTGTTCATCACTCAGTAAGTGAGTTCCGAGCTCAGTGAGTGTGTTCCTAGCTCAGTGAGTGTGGTACTCACTCAGTGAGTGTGTTCCTAGCTCAGTGAGTGTGTTCCTAGCTCAGTGAGTGTGTTCCTAGCTCAGGGAGTGTGTTCCTAGCTCAGTGAGTGTTTTCCGAGCTCGGTGAGTGTTTTTGTCACTCACTGAGTGTCTTCCTAGCTCAGTGAGTGTGTTCCTAGCTCAGTGAGTGTGTTACTCACTCAGTAAGTGAGTTCCTAGCTCAGTGAGTGTGTTCCTAGCTCAGTGAGTGTGTTCCTAGCTCAGTGGGTGTGTTCCATCTCAGTGAGTGTGTTCCTCGCTCAGTGAGTGTGTTCCTCGCTCAGTGAGTGTGTTCCTAGATCAGTGAGTGTGTAACTCACTCAGTAAGTGAGTTCCTAGCTCAGTGAGTGTGTTCCTAGCTCAGTGAGTGTGTTCCAAGCTCTGTGAGTGTGTTCCTCGCTCAGTGAGTGTTTGCCTATCTCAATGAGTGTGTTCCGAGCTCAGTGAATGTGTTCCTACCTCGTTGAGTGCGTTCCTAGCTCAGTGAGTGTGTTCCTAGCTCAGTGAGTGTGTTCCTAGCACAGTGAGTGTGTTCCCAGCTCAGTGAGTGTGTTCCAAGCTCTGTGAGTGTGGTCCTAGCTCATTGAGTGTGTTCCGAGCTCAGTGAGTGTGTTCCTAGCTCAGTGAGAGTGTTCATCACTCAGTAAGTGAGTTGCAAGCTCAATGAGTGTGTTCCTAGTGCAGTGAGTGTGTTCCTAGATCACTGAGTGTGTTCCGAGCTCATTGAGTGTTTTCGTCGCTCAGTGAGTATGTTCCTGGCTCAGTGAGTGTGTTCCCAGCTCAGTGAGTGTGTTCCTTGCTCAGTGAGTGTGTTCCGAGATCAGGGAGTGTGTTCCGAGCTCAGTGAGTGTGTTCCTCGCTCAGTGAGTGTTTGCCTATCTCAATGAGTGTGTTCCGAGCTCAGTGAATGTGTTCCTACCTCATTGAGTGCGTTCCTAGCTCAGTGAGTGTGTTCCTAGCTCAGTGAGTGTGTTCCTAGCTCAGTGAGTGTGTTCCTGGCTCAGTGAGTGAGATCCTAGCTCAGTGAGTGTGTTCCTAGCTCAGTGAGTGAGTTCCTAGCTCAGTGAGTGTTTACCGAGCTCGGTGGGTGTGTTCCTTGCTCAGTGAGTGTGTTCCATCTCAGTGAGTGTGTTCTTCGCTCAGTGAGTGTGTTCCTCGCTCAGTGAGTGTGTTCCGAGCTCGGTGAGTGTGTTCCTTGCTCAGTGACGGTGTTCCTCGCTCAGTGAGTGTGTTCCTCGCTCAGTGAGAGTGTTCCTAGCTCAGTGAGTGTGTTCCTAGCTCAGTGAGTGTGTTCCTTGCTCAGGAAATCTGTTCCTCACACAGTGAGTGTGTTTCTATCTCAGTGAGTGTGTTCCAATGTGCGTGAGTGTGTTGCTAGCTCAGTGGGTGTGTTCCTAGCTCAGTCAGTGTGTTCCTGACTCAGTGAGTGTGTTCCATCTCAGTGAGTGTGTTCCTCACTCAGTGAGTGTGTTCCTCGCTCAGTGAGTGTGTTCATCACTCAGTAAGTGAGTTCCGAGCTCAGTGAGTGTGTTCCTAGCTCAGTGAGTGTGTTACTCACTCAGTGAGTGTGTTCCTAGCGCAGTGAGTGTGTTCCTAGCTCAGTGAGTGTGTTCCTAGCTCAGGGAGTGTGTTCCTAGCTCAGTGAGTGTTTTCCGAGCTCGGTGAGTGTTTTCGTCACTCACTGCGTGTCTTCCTAGCTCAGTGAGTGTGTTCCTAGCTCAGTGAGTGTGTTACTCACTCAGTAAGTGAGTTCCTAGCTCAGTGAGTGTGTTCCTCGCTCAGTGAGTGTGTTCCTAGATCAGTGAGTGTGTAACTCACTCAGTAAGTGAGTTCCTAGCTCAGTGAGTGTGTTCCTAGCTCAGTGAGTGTGTTCCAAGCTCTGTGAGTGTGTTCCTAGCTCAGTGAGTGTGTTCCAAGCTCTGTGAGTGTGTTCCTCGCTCAGTGAGTGTTTGCCTATCTCAATGAGTGTGTTCCGAGCTCAGTGAATGTGTTCCTACCTCATTGAGTGCGTTCCTAGCTCAGTGAGTGTGTTCCTAGCTCAGTGAGTGTGTTCCTAGCTCAGTGAGTGTGTTCCTGGCTCAGTGAGTGAGATCCTAGCTCAGTGAGTGTGTTCCTAGCTCAGTGAGTGAGTTCCTAGCTCAGTGAGTGTTTACCGAGCTCGGTGGGTGTGTTCCTTGCTCAGTGAGTGTGTTCCATCTCAGTGAGTGTGTTCTTCGCTCAGTGAGTGTGTTCCTCGCTCAGTGAGTGTGTTCCGAGCTCAGTGAGTGTGTTCCTTGCTCAGTGACGGTGTTCCTCGCTCAGTGAGTGTGTTCCTCGCTCAGTGAGAGTGTTCCTAGCTCAGTGAGTGTGTTCCTAGCTCAGTGAGTGTGTTCCTTGCTCAGGAAATCTGTTCCTCA
Source organism: Mustelus asterias (assembly GCF_964213995.1). Lineage (NCBI taxonomy): Eukaryota > Metazoa > Chordata > Chondrichthyes > Carcharhiniformes > Triakidae > Mustelus > Mustelus asterias. Next base: position 63,388,881 of record NC_135813.1, on the reverse strand, counting down.
CACAGTGAGTGTGTTTCTATCTCAGTGAGTGTGTTTCTATCTCAGTGAGTGTGTTGCTAGCTCAGTGGGTGTGTTCCTAGCTCAGTCAGTGTGTTCCTCACTCAGTGAGTGTGTTCCATCTCAGTGAGTGTGTTCCTCACTCAGTGAGTGTGTTCCTCGCTCAGTGAGTGTGTTCATCACTCAGTAAGTGAGTTCCGAGCTCAGTGAGTGTGTTCCTAGCTCAGTGAGTGTGTTACTCACTCAGTGAGTGTGTTCCTAGCTCAGTGAGTGTGTTCCTAGCTCAGTGAGTGTGTTCCTAGCTCAGGGAGTGTGTTCCTAGCTCAGTGAGTGTTTTCCGAGCTCGGTGAGTGTTTTTGTCACTCACTGAGTGTCTTCCTAGCTCAGTGAGTGTGTTCCTAGCTCAGTGAGTGTGTTACACACTCAGTAAGTGAGTTCCTAGCTCAGTGAGTGTGTTCCTAGCTCAGTGAGTGTGTTCCTAGCTCAGTGGGTGTGTTCCATCTCAGTGAGTGTGTTCCTCGCTCAGTGAGTGTGTTCCTCGCTCAGTGAGTGTGTCCCTAGCTCAGTGAGTGTGTTCATCACTCAGTGAGTATGTTCCTCGCTCAGTGAGTGTGTTCCTCGCTCAGTGAGTGTGTTACTCGCTCAGTGAGAGTGTTCCTAGGTCAGTGAGTGTGTTCCTAGCTCAGTGAGTGTGTTCCAAGCTCTGTGATTGTGTTCCTAGCTTAGTGAGTGTGTTCCAAGCTCTGTGAGTGTGTTCCTAGCTCAGTGACTGTGTTCCAAGCTCTGTGAGCGTGTTCCTAGCTCAGTGAGTGTGTTCCGAGTCAGTGAGTGTGTTCCTCGCTCAGTGGGAGTGTTCATCTCTCAGTAAGTCAGTTCCTAGCACAGTGAGTGTGTTCCCAGCTCAGTGAGTGTGTTTCAAGCTCTGTGAGTGTGTTCCTAGCTCAGTGAGTGTGTTCCTAGCTCAGTGAGTGTGTTCCTAGCTCAGTGAGTGTGTTCCTAGCTCAGTGAGTGTGTTCCTCGCTCAGTGAGTGTGTTCCTAGCTCAGTGAGTGTGTTCATCACTCAGTGAGTATGTTGCTCGTTCAGTGACTGTGTTCCTAGCTCAGTCAGTGTGTTCCTCGCTCAGGGAGAGTGTTCCTAGCTCAGTGAGTGTGTTCCGAGCTCAGTGAGTGTGTTCCTAGCTCGGGAAGTGTGTTCCTCACACAGTGAGTCTGTTTCTAGCTCAGTGAGTGTGTTCCTAGCTCTAGTTGGTGTGTTTCTAGCTTAGTGAGTGTTTGCCTATCTCAATGAGTGTGTTCCTAGCTCAGTGAGTGTTTTCCGAGCTCAGATGGTGTTTCTGTCGCTCGGTGAGTGTGTTCCTAGATCAGTGAGTGTGTTGCTCGCTCAGTGAGCGTGTTCCTGGCTCAGTGAGTGTGTTCCTTGCTCAGTGACGGTGTTTCTTGCTCAGTGAGTGTGTTCCTCGCTCAGTGAGTGTGTCCCTAGCTCAGTGAGTGTGTTCATCACTCAGTGAGTATGTCCCTCGCTCAGTGAGTGTGTTCCTCGCTCAGTGAGTGTGTTCCTAGGTCAGTGAGTGTGTTCCTAGCTCAGTGAGTGTGTTCCTAGCTCAGTGTGCATGTTCCTAGCTCAGGAAGTGTGTTCCTCACACAGTGAGTGTGTTTCTGGCTCAGTGAGTGTGTTCCAACGTCAGTGAGTGTGTTGCTCGCTCAGTGGGTGTGTTCCTAGCTCAGTCAGTGTGTTCCTCACTCAGTGAGTGTGTTCCATCTCAGTGAGTGTGTTCCTCGCTCAGTGAGTGTGTCCCTCACTCAGTGAGTGTGTTCCTAGCCCAGCGAGCAGGTCCCTCACTCAGTGAGTGTGTTCCTCGCTCAGTGAGTGTGTCCCTCACTCAGTGAGTGTGTTCCTAGCTCAGTGAGTGTGTCCCTCACTCAGTGAATGTGTTCCGAACTCTGTGAGTGTGTTCCTAGTGCAGTGAGTGTCTTCCTAAGTCAGAGCTTTTGTTCCCCACTTAGCGAGTGTGTCTTGCTGAGTGAGGGTGTTCCTAGCTGATTGTGTTCCGAGCTCACTGAGTATGTTCTGAGCTTGGTAAGTGTGTTCCCAGTTCCGTGAATATGTTCTTAGCAGAGTGTGTTCCTCGCTCAATTAAATCTACCTCGCTCATTGAGTGTGTTCCTAGCTCAATGAATGTCTTCTTAGCTCAGTGTGTTCCCAGCTCCGTAAGTCATTTCCGAGCTCAATGAGTATGCTCCTGGCTCAGTGAGTGTGTTCCCAGCTCAGTGAGTGTGCTCCGAGCTCAGTGAGTGTGTTCCTAGCTCAGTGAGTGTGTTTCTAGCTCAGTGAGTGTGATCCTCGCTCAGTGAGTGTGTTCCTTGCTCAGTGAGTGTGTTCCAAGTTCACTAAGTGTGTTCCTAGCTCAGTGAGTGTGTTCTTAGCTCAGTGAGTGTGTTCCTAGCTCAGTGAGTGTGTTCCTAGCTGAGTTGGTGTGTTTCTAGCATAGTGAGTGTTTGCCTATCTCAATGAGTGTGTTCCTAGCTCAGTGAGTGTGTTCCTTGCTCAGTGACGGTGTTCCTCGCTCAGTGAGTGTGTTCCTCGCTCAGTGAGTGTGTTCCTAGCTCAGTGAGTGTGTTCCTAGCTCAGTGAGTGCGTTCCTTGCTCAGCAAGTGTGTTTCTCACACTGTGAGTGTGTTTCTGGCTCAGTGAGTGTGTTCCAACGTCAGTGAGCGTGTTGCTAGCTCAGTGGGTGTGTTCCTCACTCAGTGAGTGTGTTCCTCACTCAGTGAGTGTGTTCCATCTCAGTGAGTGTGTTCCTCGCTCAGTGAGTGTGTCCCTCACTCAGTGAGTGTGTTCCTCGCTCAGTGAGTGTGTCCCTCACTCAGTGAGTGTGTTCCTAGCTCAGTGAGTGTGTCCCTCACTCAGTGAATGTGTTCCGAACTCTGTGAGTGTGTTCCTAGTGCAGTGAGTGTCTTCCTAAGTCAGAGCTTTTGTTCCCCACTTAGCGAGTGTGTCTTGCTGAGTGAGGGTGTTCCTAGCTGATTGTGTTCCGAGCTCACTGAGTATGTTCTGAGCTTGGTAAGTGTGTTCCCAGTTCCGTGAATATGTTCTTAGCAGAGTGTGTTCCTCGCTCAATTAAATCTACCTCGCTCATTGAGTGTGTTCCTAGCTCAATGAATGTCTTCTTAGCTCAGTGTGTTCCCAGCTCCGTAAGTCATTTCCGAGCTCAATGAGTATGCTCCTGGCTCAGTGAGTGTGTTCCCAGCTCAGTGAGTGTGCTCCGAGCTCAGTGAGTGTGTTCCTAGCTCAGTGAGTGTGTTTCTAGCTCAGTGAGTGTGATCCTCGCTCAGTGAGTGTGTTCCTTGCTCAGTGAGTGTGTTCCAAGTTCACTAAGTGTGTTCCTAGCTCAGTGAGTGTGTTCTTAGCTCAGTGAGTGTGTTCCTAGCTCAGTGAGTGTGTTCCTAGCTGAGTTGGTGTGTTTCTAGCATAGTGAGTGTTTGCCTATCTCAATGAGTGTGTTCCTAGCTCAGTGAGTGTGTTCCTTGCTCAGTGACGGTGTTCCTCGCTCAGTGAGTGTGTTCCTCGCTCAGTGAGTGTGTTCCTAGCTCAGTGAGTGTGTTCCTAGCTCAGTGAGTGCGTTCCTTGCTCAGCAAGTGTGTTTCTCACACTGTGAGTGTGTTTCTGGCTCAGTGAGTGTGTTCCAACGTCAGTGAGCGTGTTGCTAGCTCAGTGGGTGTGTTCCTAGCTCAGTCAGTGTGTTCCTCACTCAGTGAGTGTGTTCCATCTCAGTGAGTGTGTTCCTCGCTCAGTGAGTGTGTCCCTCACTCAGTGAGTGTGTTCCTAGCTCAGTGAGTGTGTCCCTCACTCAGTGAATGTGTTCCTAGCTCTGAGTGTGTTCCTAGTGCAGTGAGTGTCTTCCTAAGTCAGAGCTTTTGTTCCCCACTAAGCGACTGTGTCTTGCTGAGTGAGGGTGTTCCTAGCTGATTGTGTTCCGAGCTCACTGAGTATGTTCTGAGCTTGGTAAGTGTGTTCCCAGTTCCGTGAATATGTCCTTAGCAGAGTGTGTTCCTCGCTCAATTAAATCTACCTCGCTCATTGAGTGTGTTCCTAGCTCAATGAATGTCTTCTTAGCTCAGTGTGTTCCCAGCTCCGTAAGTCATTTCCGAGCTCAATGAGTATGCTCCTGGCTCAGTGAGTGTGTTCCCAGCTGAGTGAGTGCGTTCCTAACTCAGTGACTGTGCTCCGAGCTCAGTGAGTGTGTTCCTAGCTCAGTGAGTGTGTTTCTAGCTCAGTGAGTGTGATCCTCGCTCAGTGAGTGTGTTCCTTGCTCAGTGAGTGTGTTCCAAGTTCACTAAGTGTGTTCCTAGCTCAGTGAGTGTGTTCTTAGCTCAGTGAGTGTGTTCCTAGCTCAGTGAGTGTGTTCCTAGCTGAGTTGGTGTGTTTCTAGCCTAGTGAGTGTTTGCCTATCTCAATGAGTGTGTTCCTAGCTCAGTGAGTGTGTTCCTAGCTCAGTGAGTGTGTTCCCAGCTCAGTGAGTGTGTTCCTTGCTCAGCAAGTGTGTTTCTCACACTGTGAGTGTGTTTCCGGCTCAGTGAGTGTGTTCCAACGTCAGTGAGCGTGTTGCTAGCTCAGTGGGTGTGTTCCTAGCTCAGTCAGAGTGTTCCTCACTCAGTGAGTGTGTTCCATCTCAGTGAGTGTGTTCCTCGCTCAGTGGGTGTGTTCATCACTCAGTCAGTGTGTTCCTAGCTCAGTGAGTGTGTTCCTCGCTCTGTGAGTGTGCTCCTCGCTCAGTGAGTGTGTTCCTCACTCAGTGAGTGTGTTACTCACTCAGTAAGTGAGTTCCCAGCTCAGTGAGTGTGTTCCTAGCTCAGTGAGTGTGTTCCAAGCTCTGTGAGTGTGTTCCTAGCTCAGTGAGTGTGTTCCTTGCTCAGTGACGGTGTTCCTCACTCAGTGAGTGTGTTCCTCGCTCAGTGAGAGTGTTCCTAGCTCAGTGAGTGTGTTCCTAGCTCAGTGAGTGTGTTCCTTGCTCAGGAAATCTGTTCCTCACACAGTGAGTGTGTTTCTATCTCAGTGAGTGTGTTCCAATGTGCGTGAGTGTGTTGCTCGCTCAGTGGGTGTGTTCCTAGCTCAGTCAGTGTGTTCCTCACTCAGTGAGTGTGTTCCATCTCAGTGAGTGTGTTCCTCACTCAGTGAGTGTGTTCCTCGCTCAGTGAGTGTGTTCATCACTCAGTAAGTGAGTTCCGAGCTCAGTGAGTGTGTTCCTAGCTCAGTGAGTGTGTTACTCACTCAGTGAGTGTGTTCCTAGCTCAGTGAGTGTGTTCCTAGCTCAGTGAGTGTGTTCCCAGCTCAGGGAGTGTGTTCCTAGCTCAGTGAGTGTTTTCCGAGCTCGGTGAGTGTTTTTGTCACTCACTGAGTGTCTTCCTAGCTCAGTGAGTGTGTTCCTAGCTCAGTGAGTGTGTTACTCACTCAGTAAGTGAGTTCCTAGCTCAGTGAGTGTGTTCCTAGCTCAGTGAGTGTGTTCCTAGCTCAGTGGGTGTGTTCCATCTCAGTGAGTGTGTTCCTCGCTCAGTGAGTGTGTTCCTCGCTCAGTGAGTGTGTTCCTAGATCAGTGAGTGTGTAACTCACTCAGTAAGTGAGTTCCTAGCTCAGTGAGTGTGTTCCTAGCTCAGTGAGTGTGTTCCAATCTCTGTGAGTGTGTTCCTAGCTCAGTGAGTGTGTTCCAAGCTCTGTGAGTGTGTTCCTCGCTCAGTGAGTGTGTTCCTCGCTCAGTGAGTGTGTTCCACGCTCAGTGAGAGTGTTCCTAGCTCAGTGAGTGTGTTCCTAGCTCAGTGTGCATGTTCCTAGCTCAGGAAGTGTGTTCCTCACACAGTGAGTGTGTTTCTGGCTCAGTGAGTGTGTTCCAACGTCAGTGAGTGTGTTGCTCGCTCAGTGGGTGTGTTCCTAGCTCAGTCAGTGTGTTCCTCACTCAGTGAGTGTGTTCCATCTCAGTGAGTGTGTTCCTCGCTCAGTGAGTGTGTCCCTCACTCAGTGAGTGTGTTCCTAGCCCAGCGAGCAGGTCCCTCACTCAGTGAGTGTGTTCCTCGCTCAGTGAGTGTGTCCCTCACTCAGTGAGTGTGTTCCTAGCTCAGTGAGTGTGTCCCTCACTCAGTGAATGTGTTCCGAACTCTGTGAGTGTGTTCCTAGTGCAGTGAGTGTCTTCCTAAGTCAGAGCTTTTGTTCCCCACTTAGCGAGTGCGTCTTGCTGAGTGAGGGTGTTCCTAGCTGATTGTGTTCCGAGCTCACTGAGTATGTTCTGAGCTTGGTAAGTGTGTTCCCAGTTCCGTGAATATGTTCTTAGCAGAGTGTGTTCCTCGCTCAATTAAATCTACCTCGCTCATTGAGTGTGTTCCTAGCTCAATGAATGTCTTCTTAGCTCAGTGTGTTCCCAGCTCCGTAAGTCATTTCCGAGCTCAATGAGTATGCTCCTGGCTCAGTGAGTGTGTTCCCAGCTCAGTGAGTGTGCTCCGAGCTCAGTGAGTGTGTTCCTAGCTCAGTGAGTGTGTTTCTAGCTCAGTGAGTGTGATCCTCGCTCAGTGAGTGTGTTCCTTGCTCAGTGAGTGTGTTCCAAGTTCACTAAGTGTGTTCCTAGCTCAGTGAGTGTGTTCTTAGCTCAGTGAGTGTGTTCCTAGCTCAGTGAGTGTGTTCCTAGCTGAGTTGGTGTGTTTCTAGCATAGTGAGTGTTTGCCTATCTCAATGAGTGTGTTCCTAGCTCAGTGAGTGTGTTCCTAGCTCAATGAATGTCTTCTTATCTCTGTGTGTTCCCAGCTCCGTAAGTCATTTCCGAGCTCAATGAGTATGCTCCTGGCTCAGTGAGTGTGTTCCCAGCTCAGTGAGTGTGCTCCGAGCTCAGTGAGTGTGTTCCTAGCTCAGTGAGTGTTTTTCTAGCTCAGTGAGTGTGATCCTCGCTCAGTGAGTGTGTTCCTTGCTCAGTGAGTGTGTTCCAAGTTCACTAAGTGTGTTCCTAGCTCAGTGAGTGTGTTCTTAGCTCAGTGAGTGTGTTCCTAGCTCAGTGAGTGTGTTTCTAGCATAGTGAGTGTTTGCCTATCTCAATGAGTGTGTTCCTAGCTCAGTGAGTGTGTTCCTTGCTCAGTGACGGTGTTCCTCGCTCAGTGAGTGTGTTCCTCGCTCAGTGAGTGTGTTCCTAGCTCAGTGAGTGTGTTCCTAGCTCAGTGAGTGCGTTCCTTGCTCAGCAAGTGTGTTTCTCACACTGTGAGTGTGTTTCTGGCTCAGTGAGTGTGTTCCAACGTCAGTGAGCGTGTTGCTAGCTCAGTGGGTGTGTTCCTAGCTCAGTCAGTGTGTTCCTCACTCAGTGAGTGTGTTCCATCTCAGTGAGTGTGTTCCTCGCTCAGTGAGTGTGTCCCTCACTCAGTGAGTGTGTTCCTAGCTCAGTGAGTGTGCCCCTCACTCAGTGAATGTGTTCCTAGCTCTGAGTGTGTTCCTAGTGCAGTGAGTGTCTTCCTAAGTCAGAGCTTTTGTTCCCCACTTAGCGAGTGTGTCTTGCTGAGTGAGGGTGTTCCTAGCTGATTGTGTTCCGAGCTCACTGAGTATGTTCTGAGCTTGGTAAGTGTGTTCCCAGTTCCGTGAATATGTCCTTAGCAGAGTGTGTTCCTCGCTCAATTAAATCTACCTCGCTCATTGAGTGTGTTCCTAGCTCAATGAATGTCTTCTTAGCTCAGTGTGTTCCCAGCTCCGTAAGTCATTTCCGAGCTCAATGAGTATGCTCCTGGCTCAGTGAGTGTGTTCCCAGCTGAGTGAGTGTGTTCCTAACTCAGTGACTGTGCTCCGAGCTCAGTGAGTGTGTTCCTAGCTCAGTGAGTGTGTTTCTAGCTCAGTGAGTGTGATCCTCGCTCAGTGAGTGTGTTCCTTGCTCAGTGAGTGTGTTCCAAGTTCACTAAGTGTGTTCCTAGCTCAGTGAGTGTGTTCTTAGCTCAGTTAGTGTGTTCCTAGCTGAGTTGGTGTGTTTCTAGCCTAGTGAGTGTTTGCCTATCTCAATGAGTGTGTTCCTAGCTCAGTGAGTGTGTTCCTAGGTCAGTGAGTGTGTTCCCAGCTCAGTGAGTGTGTTCCTTGCTCAGCAAGTGTGTTTCTCACACTGTGAGTGTGTTTCCGGCTCAGTGAGTGTGTTCCAACGTCAGTGAGCGTGTTGCTAGCTCAGTGAGTGTGTTCCTCGCTCAGTGGGAGTGTTCATCACTCAGTAAGTCAGTTCCTAGCACAGTGAGTGTGTTCCCAGCTCAGTGAGTGTGTTCCAAGCTCTGTGAGTGTGTTCCTAGCTCAGTGAGTGTGTTCCTAGCTCAGTGAGTGTGTTCCTAGCTCAGTGACAGTGTTCCTCGCTCAGTGAGTGTGTTCCTCGTTCAGTGAGTATGTTGCTCGTTCAGTGACTGTGTTCCTAGCTCAGTCAGTGTGTTCCTCTCTCAGGGAGAGTGTTCCTAGCTCAGTGAGTGTGTTCCGAGCTCAGTGAGTGTGTTCCTAGCTCGGGAAGTGTGTTCCTCACACAGTGAGTCTGTTTCTAGCTCAGTGAGTGTGTTCCTAGCTCTAGTTGGTGTGTTTCTAGCTTAGTGAGTGTTTGCCTATCTCAATGAGTGTGTTCCTAGCTCAGTGAGTGTTTTCCGAGCTCAGAGGGTGTTTCTGTCACTCGGTGAGTGTGTTCCTAGATCAGTGAGTGTGTTGCTCGCTCAGTGAGCGTGTTCCTGGCTCAGTGAGTGTGTTCCTTGCTCAGTGACGGTGTTTCTTGCTCAGTGAGTGTGTTCCTCGCTCAGTGAGTGTGTCCCTAGCTCAGTGAGTGTGTTCATCACTCAGTGAGTATGTTCCTCGCTCAGTGAGTGTGTTCCTCGCTCAGTGAGTGTGTTCCTCGCTCAGTGAGAGTGTTCCTAGGTCAGTGAGTGTGTTCCTAGCACAGTGAGTGTGTTCCTAGCTCAGGAAGTCAGTTCCTCACACAGTGAGTGTGTTTCTGGCTCAGTGAGTGTGTTCCAACGTCAGTGAGCGTGTTGCATGCTCAGTGGGTGTGTTCCTAGCTCAGTCAGTGTGTTCCTCACTCAGTGAGTGTGTTCTATCTCAGTGAGTGTATTCCTCGCTCAGTGAGTGTGTTCCTCGCTCAGTGAGTGTGTCCCTCACTCAGTGAGTGTGTTCCTAGCTCAGTGAGTGTGTTCCAAGCTCTGTGAGTGTATTCCTAGCTCAGTGAGTGTGTTCCACGCTCAGTGAGTGTGTTCCTAGCTCAGTGAGTGTGTTCGTCACTCGGTAACTGGGCTCCTAGCTCAGTGAGTGTGTTCCTAGCTCAGTGAGTGTGTTCCAAGCTCTGTGAGTGTATTCCTAGCTCAGTGAGTGTGTTCCGAGCTCAGTGAGTGTATTCCTAGCTCAGTGAGTGTGTTCCTAGCTCAGTGAGTGTGTTCCAAGCTCTGTGATTGTGTTCCTAGCTTAGTGAGTGTGTTCCAAGCTCTGTGAGTGTGTTCCTAGCTCAGTGACTGTGTTCCAAGCTCTGTGAGCGTGTTCCTAGCTCAGTGAGTGTGTTCCGAGCTCAGTGAGTGTGTTCCTCGCTCAGTGGGAGTGTTCATCACTCAGTAAGTCAGTTCCTAGCACAGTGAGTGTGTTCCCAGCTCAGTGAGTGTGTTCCAAGCTCTGTGAGTGTGTTCCTAGCTCAGTGAGTGTGTTCCTAGCTCAGTGAGTGTGTTCCTAGCTCAGTGACGGTGTTCCTCGCTCAGTGAGTGTGTTCCTCGCTCAGTGAGTGTGTTCCTAGCTCAGTGAGTGTGTTCATCACTCAGTGAGTATGTTGCTCGTTCAGTGACTGTGTTCCTAGCTCAGTCAGTGTGTTCCTCGCTCAGGGAGAGTGTTCCTAGCTCAGTGAGTGTGTTCCGAGCTCAGTGAGTGTGTTCCTAGCTCGGGAAGTGTGTTCCTCACACAGTGAGTCTGTTTCTAGCTCAGTGAGTGTGTTCCTAGCTCTAGTTGGTGTGTTTCTAGCTTAGTGAGTGTTTGCCTATCTCAATGAGTGTGTTCCTAGCTCAGTGAGTGTTTTCCGAGCTCAGAGGGTGTTTCTGTCGCTCGGTGAGTGTGTTCCTAGATCAGTGAGTGTGTTGCTCGCTCAGTGAGCGTGTTCCTGGCTCAGTGAGTGTGTTCCTTGCTCAGTGACGGTGTTTCTTGCTCAGTGAGTGTGTTCCTCGCTCAGTGAGTGTGTCCCTAGCTCAGTGAGTGTGTTCATCACTCAGTGAGTATGTTCCTCGCTCAGTGAGTGTGTTCCTCGCTCAGTGAGTGTGTTACTCGCTCAGTGAGAGTGTTCCTAGGTCAGTGAGTGTGTTCCTAGCTCAGTGAGTGTGTTCCAAGCTCTGTGATTGTGTTCCTAGCTTAGTGAGTGTGTTCCAAGCTCTGTGAGTGTGTTCCTAGCTCAGTGACTGTGTTCCAAGCTCTGTGAGCGTGTTCCTAGCTCAGTGAGTGTGTTCCGAGTCAGTGAGTGTGTTCCTCGCTCAGTGGGAGTGTTCATCTCTCAGTAAGTCAGTTCCTAGCACAGTGAGTGTGTTCCCAGCTCAGTGAGTGTGTTTCAAGCTCTGTGAGTGTGTTCCTAGCTCAGTGAGTGTGTTCCTAGCTCAGTGAGTGTGTTCCTAGCTCAGTGAGTGTGTTCCTAGCTCAGTGAGTGTGTTCCTCGCTCAGTGAGTGTGTTCCTAGCTCAGTGAGTGTGTTCATCACTCAGTGAGTATGTTGCTCGTTCAGTGACTGTGTTCCTAGCTCAGTCAGTGTGTTCCTCGCTCAGGGAGAGTGTTCCTAGCTCAGTGAGTGTGTTCCGAGCTCAGTGAGTGTGTTCCTAGCTCGGGAAGTGTGTTCCTCACACAGTGAGTCTGTTTCTAGCTCAGTGAGTGTGTTCCTAGCTCTAGTTGGTGTGTTTCTAGCTTAGTGAGTGTTTGCCTATCTCAATGAGTGTGTTCCTAGCTCAGTGAGTGTTTTCCGAGCTCAGATGGTGTTTCTGTCGCTCGGTGAGTGTGTTCCTAGATCAGTGAGTGTGTTGCTCGCTCAGTGAGCGTGTTCCTGGCTCAGTGAGTGTGTTCCTTGCTCAGTGACGGTGTTTCTTGCTCAGTGAGTGTGTTACTCGCTCAGTGAGTGTGTCCCTAGCTCAGTGAGTGTGTTCATCACTCAGTGAGTATGTTCCTCGCTCAGTGAGTGTGTTCCTCGCTCAGTGAGTGTGTTCCTAGGTCAGTGAGTGTGTTCCTAGCACAGTGAGTGTGTTCCTAGCTCAGGAAGTCTGTTCCTCACACAGTGAGTGTGTTTCTGGCTCAGTGAGTGTGTTCCAACGTCTGTGAGCGTGTTGCATGCTCAGTGGGTGTGTTCCTAGCTCAGTCAGTGTGTTCCTCACTCAGTGAGTGTGTTCTATCTCAGTGAGTGTATTCCTCGCTCAGTGAGTGTGTTCCTCGCTCAGTGAGTGTGTCCCTCACTCAGTGAGTGTGTTCCTAGCTCAGTGAGTGTGTTCCAAGCTCTGTGAGTGTATTCCTAGCTCAGTGAGTGTGTTCCTCGCTCAGTGAGTGTGTTCCTAGCTCAGTGAGTGTGTTCGTCACTCAGTAACTGGGCTCCTAGCTCAGTGAGTGTGTTCCTAGCTCAGTGAGTGTGTTCCAAGCTCTGTGAGTGTATTCCTAGCTCAGTGAGTGTGTTCCGAGCTCAGTGAGTGTATTCCTAGCTCAGTGAGTGTGTTCCTAGCTCAGTGAGTGTGTTCCAAGCTCTGTGATTGTGTTCCTAGCTTAGTGAGTGTGTTCCAAGCTCTGTGAGTGTGTTCCTAGCTCAGTGACTGTGTTCCAAGCTCTGTGAGCGTGTTCCTAGCTCAGTGAGTGTGTTCCGAGTCAGTGAGTGTGTTCCTCGCTCAGTGGGAGTGTTCATCTCTCAGTAAGTCAGTTCCTAGCACAGTGAGTGTGTTCCCAGCTCAGTGAGTGTGTTTCAAGCTCTGTGAGTGTGTTCCTAGCTCAGTGAGTGTGTTCCTAGCTCGGTGAGTGTGTTCCTAGCTCAGTGACGGTGTTCCTCGCTCAGTGAGTGTGTTCCTCGCTCAGTGAATGTGTTCCTAGCTCAGTGAGTGTGTCCATCACTCAGTGAGTATGTTGCTCGTTCAGTGACTGTGTTCCTAGCTCAGTCAGTGTGTTCCTCGCTCAGGGAGAGTGTTCCTAGCTCAGTGAGTGTGTTCCGAGCTCAGTGAGTGTGTTCCTAGCTCGGGAAGTGTGTTCCTCACACAGTGAGTCTGTTTCTAGCTCAGTGAGTGTGTTCCTACGTCAGTGAGTGTGTTGCTAGCACAGTGGGTGTGTTCCTAGCTCAGTGAGTGTGTTCCTCACTCAGTGAGTGTATTCAATCTCAGTGAGTGTGTTCCTCGCTCAGTGAGTGTGTTCCTCACTCAGTGAGTGTGTTCCTAGCTCAGTGAGTGTGTTCCACGCTCAGTGAGAGTGTTCCTAGCTCATTGAGTGTGTTCCTAGCTCAGTGAGTGTGTTCCTAGCTGAGGAAGTGTGTTCCTCACACAGTGAGTGTGTTTCTGGCTCAGTGAGTGTGTTCCAACGTCAGTGAGCATGTTGCCAGCTCAGTGGGTGTGTTCCGAGCTCAGTCAGTGTGTTCCTCACTCAGTGAGTGTGTTCCATCTCAGTGAGTGTGTTCCTCGTTCAGTGAGTGTGTTCCTCGCTCAGTGAGTGTGTCCCTCACTCAGTGAGTGTGTTCCTAGCCCAGTGAGTGTGTCCCTCACTCAGTGAATGTGTTCCTAGCTCTGTGAGTGTGTTCCTAGTGCAGTGAGTGTCTTCCAAAGTCAGAGCTTTTGTTCCCCACTTAGTGAGTGTTTCTTGCTGAGTGAGTGTGTTCCTAGCTCAGTGAGTGTGTTCATCACTCAGTAAGTGTGTTCCAGCTCAGTGAGTGTGTTCCTCGCTCAGTGAGTGTGTTCCTAGCTCAGTGAGTGTGTTCGTCACTCAGTGAGTATGTTCCTCGCTCAGTGAGTGTGTTCCTCGCTCAGTGAGCGTATTCCTAGCCCAGTGAGTGTGTTCCTAGCTCAGTGAGTGTGTTCGTCACTCAGTAACTGAGCTCCTAACTCAGTGAATATGTTCCTAGCTCAGTGAGTGTGTTCCGAGCTCAGTGAGTGTGTTCCTAGCTCAGTGAGTGTGTTCCAAGCTCTGTGATTGTGTTCCTAGCTTAGTGAGTGTGTTCCTCGCTCTGTGAGTGTGTTCCTAGCTCAGTGACTGTGTTCCAAGCTCTGTGAGCGTGTTCCTAGCTCAGTGAGTGTGTTCCGAGCTCAGTGAGTGTGTTCCTCGCTCAGTGGGAGTGTTCATCACTCAGTAAGTCAGTTCCTAGCACAGTGAGTGTGTTCCCAGCTCAGTGAGTGTGTTCCAAGCTCTGTGAGTGTGTTCCTAGCTCATTGAGTGTGTTCTGAGCTCAGTGAGTGTGTTCCTAGCTCAGTGAGAGTGTTCATCACTCAGTAAGTGAGTTGCGAGCTCAATGAGTGTGTTCCTAGCGCAGTGTGTGTTCCTAGCTCTGTGAGAGTGTTCCTAGATCAGTGAGTGTGTTCCGAGCTCAGTGAGTGTTTTCGTCGCTCAGTGAGTATGTTCCTGGCTCAGTGAGTGTGTTCCCAGCTCAGTGAGTGTGTTCCTTGCTCAGTGAGTGTGTTCCGAGATCAGGGAGGGTGTTCCGAGCTCAGTGAGTGTGTTCCTCGCTCAGTGAGTGCTTGCCTATCTCAATGAGTGTGTTCCGAGCTCAGTGAATGTGTTCCTACCTCATTGAGTGCGTTCCTAGCTCAGTGAGTGTGTTCAAAGGGCAATGAGTGTTTTTGTATCTCAGTACGTGAGTTCCGAGCTCCATAGGTATGTTCCTCACTCAGTGAGTGTGTTCCTAGCTCAGTGAATGTGTTCAACGTGCAGAGTGTGTTCCTCGCGCACTTAGTGTTTTTGTATCTCAGTACGTGAGTTCCTAGCTCCGTAAGTATGTTCCTCACTCAGTGAGTGTGTTCCTAGCTCAGTGAGTGTGTTCCACGTGCAGAGTGTGTTCATAGCACAGTGAGTGTTTTTATATCTCAGTACGTGAGTTCCTAGCTCCGTACATATGTTCGGCACTCAGTGAATGTGTCCCTAGCTCAGTGAGTGTGTTCCTAGCTCAGTGAGTGTGTTCCTAGCGCAGTGAGTGCCTTCCTAAGTCAGAGCCTTTGTTCCCCACTTAATTCGTGTGTACAGCTGAGTGAGTGTGTTCCGAGCTGATTGTGTTCCTCGTTCACTGAGTATGTTCCTCCCTCAGTAATGTGTTCCTAGCTGAGTGAGTGTGTTCCTTGCTCAGTGAGTGTTTTCCTAACTCAATGAATCTGTTCCAAACTCAGTTAGTGTGTTCCTCGTTCTGAGTGTGTTCCTATCACAGTGAGTGTATTCCTAGCGCAGTGAGTGTGTTCCTCGCTCAGTGAGTGTGTTCCTTGCTCGGTGAGTGTTCTCCTAACTCAGTGAATCTGTTCCAAACTCAGTTAGTGTGTTCCTTGCTCTGAGTGTGTTCCCATCACAGTGAGTGTATTCCTTGCGAAGTGAGTGTATTCCTCGCTCAGTGTGTGTGTTCCTCACTCTGTGAGTGTATTCCTCGCTCAGTGAGTGTGTTTCTAGTTCAGTGAGTATGTTCCTAGCTCAGTGAGTGTGCTCCTAGCTAAATGAGTGTGTTCCTAGCTCAGTGAGTATGTTCCTATATACGTGAGTGTGTTCCTAGCTCAGTGACTGTGTTCCTAGCTCAGTGAGTGTGTTCCTAGCTCAGTGAGTGTGTTCCCCGCTCAGTGAGTGTGTTCCTAGCTCTGTGAATGTGTTTCTAGCTCAGTGAGTGTGTTCCTAGCACATTGTGTATGTTCCTAGCTCAATGAGTGTGTTTCACGCTCAGTGAGTGTGTTCCTAGCTCAGTGAGTGCGTTCTTAGCTCAGTGAGTGTGTTCCTCACTCAGTAAGTGTGTTCCTCACTCAGTGAGTGTGTTCCTAGCACAGTGAGTGTCTTCCTAAGTCAGAGCCTTTGTTCCCCATTTAATTCGTGTGTATAGCTGAGTGAGTGTGTTCCTAGCTAATTGTGTTCCTAGTTCACTGAGTATGTTTCTCCCTCAGGAATGTGTTCCTAGCTCAGTGAATGTGTTCTCTGCTCAGTGTGTTCCGAGTTCAGGTAAAGCGATCCCAGCTCAGTGAGTGTGGTCCTAGCTCAGTGAGTTTGTTCCTGGCTCAGTACGTGGGTTCCTAGCTCCGTATGTATGTTCCTCACTCAATGAGTGTGTCCTAGCTCAGTGAGTGTGTTCCACGTGCAGAGTGTGCTCATCGTGCAGTGAGTGTTTTTATGTCTCAGTCCGTGAGTTCCTAGCTCCGTACGTATGTTCCTCACTCAGTGAGTGTATTCCTAGTGCAGTGAGTGTCTTCCTAAGTCAGCGCCTTTGTTCCCCACTTAATTAGTGTGTATAGCTGAGTGAGTGTGTTCCAAACTGATTGTGTTCCTAGTTCACTGAGTATGTTCCCCCCTCAGTAATGTGTTCCTAGCTCAGTGAGTGTGTTCCTTGCTCAGTGAGTGTTTTCCTAACTCAGTGAATCTGTTCCAAACTCAGTTAGTGTGTTCCTCGCTCTGAGTGTGTTCCTATCACAGTGAGTGTATTCCTCGCTCAGTGAGTGTGTTTCTAGTTCAGTGAGTACGTTCCGAGCTCAGTGAGTGTGTTTCCAGCTAAATGGGTGTGTTCCTAGCTCAGTGTGTGTGTTCGTCGCTCAGTGAGTGTATTCCTAGCTCAGTGAGTGTGTTCCTCGCTCAGTGAGTGTGTTCCTAGTTCAGTGAGTGTATTCCTAGCTCAGTGAGTGTGTTCCTAGCCCAGTGAGTGTGTTCCTGGCTCAGTAAGTGTGTTCCTAGCTCAGTGAGTGTGTACCTAATGCACTGAGTGGCTTCCTAGCTCAATGAGTGTGTTCGTAGCTCAGTGAGTCTGTTCCTAAGTCAGAGCCTTTGTTCCCCACTTCATTAGTGTGTATAGCGAAGTGAATATGTTCCTAGCTAATTGTGTTCCTAGTTCACTGAGTATGTTCCTCCCTCAGTAATGTGTTCCTAGCTCAGTGAATGTGTTCCTAGCTCAGTGATTGTGTTCTGAGCTCAGTGTGTTCCTAGCTCCGTAAGTCATTTCCTAGCTCAGTGAGTGAGTCCTAGCTCCGTAAGTATGTTCCTCACTCAGTGAGTGTGTCCTAGCTCAGTGAGGGTGTTCCATGTGCAGAGTGTACTCATAGCACAGTGAGTGTTTTTATATCTCAGTCCGTGAGTCCCAGCTCCGTACGTCTGATCCTCACTCAGTGAGTGTGTTACTAGCGCAGTGAGTGTCTTCCTAAGTCAGAGCCTTTTTCCCCATTAATTCGTGTGTATAGCTGAGTGAGTGTGTACCAAACTGATTGTGTTCCTAGTTCACTGAGTATGTTCCTCCCTTAATAATGTGTTCCTAGCTCAGTGAGTGTGTTCCTTGCTCAGTGAGTGTTTTCCTAACTCAGTGAATCTGTTCCAAACTCAGTTAGTGTGTTCCTCGCTCTGAGTGTGTTCCGATCACAGTGAGTGTATTCCTAGCGCAGTGAGTGTGTTCCTCGCTCAGTGAGTGTGTTCCTTTCTCGGTGAGTGTTTTCCTAATTCAGTGAATCTGTTCCAAACTCAGTTAGTGTGTTCCTCACTCTGAGTGTGTTCCTATCACAGTGAGTGTATTCATATTTCAGTGAGTACGTTCCTAGCTCAGTGATTGTGTTCCTAGCTCATTGAGTATATTCCTAGCTCAATGAGTGTGTTTCTCGCTCAGTGAGTGTGTTCCTCGCTCAGGGAATGTGTTCCTAGCTCAGTGAGTCTGTTCCTAGCTCATTGTGTGTGTTCTTAGCTCAGAGAGTGTGTTCCTCACTCAGTGAGTGTGTTCCTAGCGCAGTGAGTGTCTTCCTAAGTCAGAGCCTTTGTTCCCCACTTAATTAGTGTGTATAGCTGAGTGTGTGTGTGATCCAAACTAATTGTGTTCCTAGTTCACTGAGTATGTTCCACCCTCAGTAATGTGTTCCTAGCTCAGTGAACGTGTTCCTAGCTCAGTGGTTGTGTTCCGAGCTCAGGGTGTTCCTCACTCCGTAAGTCAATTCCTAGCTCAGTGAGTGTGTTCCTAGCGCAGTGAGTGTGTTCCTAGCTCAGTGAGTGTGTTCCTAGCTCAGTGAGTATGTTCCTAGCTCAGTGAGTGTGTTCCTAGCGCAGTGTCTCTTCCAAACTCAGAGCCTTCGTTTCCTACTTAATTAGTGTGTATAGCTGAGTGTGTGTGTTCCAAGCTAATTGTGTTCCTAGTTCACTGAGTATGTTCCACCCTCAGTAATGTGTTCCTAGCTCAGTGAATGTGTTCCTAGCTCAGTGAGTGTGTTCATAGCTCAGGGAGTGTGTTCCTAGCTCAGTGAATGTGTTCCTAGCTCAGTGAATGTGTTCCTAGCTCAGTGATTGTGTTCTGAGCTCAGGGTGTACCTAGCTCTGTAAGTCATTTCCTAGCTCAGTGAGTGTGTTCCCAGTTCAGTGAGTGCGTTCCTCGCTCAGTGAGTGTGTTCCTAGCTAAATGAGTGTGTTCCCAGCTCAGTGAGTGTGTTCCTAGCTCAGTGAGTGTGTTCCTATGTACGTGAGTGTGTTCCTAGTTCAGTGAGTCAGTTCCTCACTCAGTGAGTGTGTTCCGCACTCAGTGCATGTGTCCCTAGCTCAGTGAGTGTGTTTCCCACTGAGTGAGTGTGTTCCTAGCTCAGTGAGTGTTTTCCGAGCTCAGAGGGTGTTTCTGTCGCTCGGTGAGTGTGTTCCTAGATCAGTTAGTGTGTTGCTCGCTCAGTGAGCGTGTTCCTGGCTCAGTGAGTGTGTTCCTTGCTCAGTGACGGTGTTTCTTGCTCAGTGAGTGTGTTCCTCGCTCAGTGAGTGTGTCCCTAGCTCAGTGAGTGTGTTCATCACTCAGTGAGTATGTTCCTCGCTCAGTGAGTGTGTTCCTCGCTCAGTGAGTGTGTTACTCGCTCAGTGAGAGTGTTCCTAGGTCAGTGAGTGTGTTCCTAGCACAGTGAGTGTGTTCCTAGCTCAGGAAGTCAGTTCCTCACACAGTGAGTGTGTTTCTGGCTCAGTGAGTGTGTTCCAACGTCAGTGAGCGTGTTGCATGCTCAGTGGGTGTGTTCCTAGCTCAGTCAGTGTGTTCCTCACTCAGTCAGTGTGTTCTATCTCAGTGAGTGTATTCCTCGCTCAGTGAGTGTGTTCCTCGCTCAGTGAGTGTGTCCCTCACTCAGTGAGTGTGTTCCTAGCTCAGTGAGTGTGTTCCAAGCTCTGTGAGTGTATTCCTAGCTCAGTGAGTGTGTTCCTAGCTCAGTGAGTGTGTTCCTAGCTCAGTGAGTGTGTTCCTTTCTCGGTGAGTGTTTTCCTAATTCAGTGAATCTATTCCAAACTCAGTTAGTGTGTTCCTCACTCTGAGTGTGTTCCTATCACAGTGAGTGTATTCATATTTCAGTGAGTATGTTCCTAGCTCTGTGATTGTGTTCCTAGCTCATTGAGTATATTCCTAGCTCAATGAGTGTGTTTTTCGCTCAGTGAGTGTGTTCCTCGCTCAGGGAATGTGTTCCTAGCTCAGTGAGTCTGTTCCTAGCTCATTGTGTGTGTTCTTAGCTCAGAGAGTGTGTTCCTCACTCAGTGAGTGTGTTCCTAGCGCAGTGAGTGTCTTCCTAAGTCAGAGCCTTTGTTCCCCACTTAATTAGTGTGTATAGCTGAGTGTGTGTGATCCAAGCTAATTGTGTTCCTAGTTCACTGAGTATGTTCCACCCTCAGTAATGTGTTCCTAGCTCAGTGAATGTGTTCCTAGCTCAGTGGTTGTGTTCTGAGCTCAGGGTGTTCCTCACTCCGTAAGTCAATTCCTAGCTCAGTGAGTGTGTTCCTAGCGCAGTGAGTGTGTTCCTAGCTCAGTGAGTGTGTTCCTAGCTCAGTGAGTATGTTCCTAGCTCAGTAAGTGTGTTCCTAGCGCAGTGTCTCTTCCAAACTCAGAGCCTTCGTTTCCTACTTAATTAGTGTGTATAGCTGAGTGTGTGTGTTCCAAGCTAATTGTGTTCCTCGTTCACTGAGTATGTTCCACCCTCAGTAATGTGTTCCTAGCTCAGTGAATGTGTTCCTAGCTCAGTGAGTGTGTTCATAGCTCAGGGAGTGTGTTCCTAGCTCAGTGAATGTGTTCCTAGCTCAGTGAATGTGTTCCTAGCTCAGTGATTGTGTTCTGAGCTCAGGGTGTACCTAGCTCTGTAAGTCATTTCCTAGCTCAGTGAGTGTGTTCCCAGTTCAGTGAGTGCGTTCCTCGCTCAGTGAGTGTGTTCCTAGCTAAATGAGTGCGTTCCCAGCTCAGTGAGTGTGTTCCTAGCTCAGTGAGTGTGTTCCTATGTACGTGAGTGTGTTCCTAGTTCAGTGAGTCAGTTCCTCACTCAGTGAGTGTGTTCCGCACTCAGTGCATGTGTCCCTAGCTCAGTGAGTGTGTTTCCCACTGAGTGAGTGTGTTCCTAGCTCAGTGAGTGTTTTCCGAGCTCAGAGGGTGTTTCTGTCGCTCGGTGAGTGTGTTCCTAGATCAGTGAGTGTGTTGCTCGCTCAGTGAGCGTGTTCCTGGCTCAGTGAGTGTGTTCCGTGCTCAGTGACGGTGTTTCTTGCTCAGTGAGTGTGTTCCTCGCTCAGTGAGTGTGTCTCTAGCTCAGTGAGTGTGTTCATCACTCAGTGAGTATATTCCTCGCTCAGTGAGTGTGTTCCTCGCTCAGTGAGTGTGTTACTCGCTCAGTGAGAGTGTTCCTAGGTCAGTGAGTGTGTTCCTAGCACAGTGAGTGTGTTCCTAGCTCAGGAAGTCAGTTCCTCACACAGTGAGTGTGTTTCTGGCTCAGTGAGTGTGTTCCAACGTCAGTGAGCGTGTTGCATGCTCAGTGGGTGTGTTCCTAGCTCAGTCAGTGTGTTCCTCACTCAGTCAGTGTGTTCTATCTCAGTGAGTGTATTCCTCGCTCAGTGAGTGTGTTCCTCGCTCAGTGAGTGTGTCCCTCACTCAGTGAGTGTGTTCCTAGCTCAGTGAGTGTGTTCCAAGCTCTGTGAGTGTATTCCTGGCTCAGTGAGTGTGTTCCTAGCTCAGTGAGTGTGTTCCTAGCTCAGTGAGTGTGTTCGTCACTCAGTAACTGGGCTCCTAGCTCAGTGAGTGTGTTCCTAGCTCAGTGAGTGTGTTCCTCGCTCAGTGAGTGTGTTACTCGCTCAGTGAGAGTGTTCCTAGGTCAGTGAGTGTGTTCCTAGCTCAGTGAGTGTGTTCCAAGCTCTGTGATTGTGTTCCTAGCTTAGTGAGTGTGTTCCAAGCTCTGTGAGTGTGTTCCTAGCTCAGTGACTGTGTTCCAAGCTCTGTGAGCGTGTTCCTAGCTCAGTGAGTGTGTTCCGAGTCAGTGAGTGTGTTCCTCGCTCAGTGGGAGTGTTCATCTCTCAGTCAGTCAGTTCCTAGCACAGTGAGTGTGTTCCCAGCTCAGTGAGTGTGTTTCAAGCTCTGTGAGTGTGTTCCTAGCTCAGTGAGTGTGTTCCTAGCTCGGTGAGTGTGTTCCTAGCTCAGTGACGGTGTTCCTCGCTCAGTGAGTGTGTTCCTCGCTCAGTGAATGTGTTCCTAGCTCAGTGAGTGTGTTCATCACTCAGTGAGTATGTTGCTCGTTCAGTGACTGTGTTCCTAGCTCAGTCAGTGTGTTCCTCGCTCAGGGAGAGTGTTCCTAGCTCAGTGAGTGTGTTCCGAGCTCAGTGAGTGTGTTCCTAGCTCGGGAAGTGTGTTCCTCACACAGTGAGTCTGTTTCTAGCTCAGTGAGTGTGTTCCTACGTCAGTGAGCGTGTTGCTAGCACAGTGGGTGTGTTCCTAGCTCAGTGAGTGTGTTCCTCACTCAGTGAGTGTATTCAATCTCAGTGAGTGTGTTCCTCGCTCAGTGAGTGTGTTCCTCACTCAGTGAGTGTGTTCCTAGCTCAGTGAGTGTGTTCATCACTCAGTGAGTATGTTCCTCGCTCAGTGAGTGTGCTCCTCGCTCAGTGAGTGTGTTCCACGCTCAGTGAGAGTGTTCCTAGCTCATTGAGTGTGTTCCTAGCTCAGTGAGTGTGTTCCTAGCTGAGGAAGTGTGTTCCTCACACAGTGAGTGTGTTTCTGGCTCAGTGAGTGTGTTCCAACGTCAGTGAGCATGTTGCCAGCTCAGTGGGTGTGTTCCGAGCTCAGTCAGTGTGTTCCTCACTCAGTGAGTGTGTTCCATCTCAGTGAGTGTGTTCCTCGTTCAGTGAGTGTGTTCCTCGCTCAGTGAGTGTGTCCCTCACTCAGTGAGTGTGTTCCTAGCCCAGTGAGTGTGTCCCTCACTCAGTGAATGTGTTCCTAGCTCTGTGAGTGTGTTCCTAGTGCAGTGAGTGTCTTCCAAAGTCAGAGCTTTTGTTCCCCACTTAGTGAGTGTGTCTTGCTGAGTGAGTGTGTTCCTAGCTCAGTGAGTGTGTTCATCACTCAGTAAGTGTGTTCCAGCTCAGTGAGTGTGTTCCTCGCTCAGTGAGTGTGTTCCTAGCTCAGTGAGTGTGTTCGTCACTCAGTGAGTATGTTCCTCGCTCAGTGAGTGTGTTCCTCGCTCAGTGAGCGTATTCCTAGCCCAGTGAGTGTGTTCCTAGCTCAGTGAGTGTGTTCGTCACTCAGTAACTGAGCTCCTAACTCAGTGAATGTGTTCCTAGCTCAGTGAGTGTGTTCCGAGCTCAGTGAGTGTGTTCCTAGCTCAGTGAGTGTGTTCCAAGCTCTGTGATTGTGTTCCTAGCTTACTGAGTGTGTTCCAAGCTCTGTGAGTGTGTTCCTAGCTCAGTGACTGTGTTCCAAGCTCTGTGAGCGTGTTCCTAGCTCAGTGAGTGTGTTCCGAGCTCAGTGAGTGTGTTCCTCGCTCAGTGGGAGTGTTCATCACTCAGTAAGTCAGTTCCTAGCACAGTGAGTGTGTTCCCAGCTCAGTGAGTGTGTTCCAAGCTCTGTGAGTGTGTTCCTAGCTCATTGAGTGTGTTCTGAGCTCAGTGAGTGTGTTCCTAGCTCAGTGAGAGTGTTCATCACTCAGTAAGTGAGTTGCGAGCTCAATGAGTGTGTTCCTAGCGCAGTGTGTGTTCCTAGCTCTGTGAGAGTGTTCCTAGATCAGTGAGTGTGTTCCGAGCTCAGTGAGTGTTTTCGTCGCTCAGTGAGTATGTTCCTGGCTCAGTGAGTGTGTTCCCAGCTCAGTGAGTGTGTTCCTTGCTCAGTGAGTGTGTTCCGAGATCAGGGAGGGTGTTCCGAGCTCAGTGAGTGTGTTCCTCGCTCAGTGAGTGCTTGCCTATCTCAATGAGTGTGTTCCGAGCTCAGTGAATGTGTTCCTACCTCATTGAGTGCGTTCCTAGCTCAGTGAGTGTGTTCAAAGGGCAATGAGTGTTTTTGTATCTCAGTACGTGAGTTCCGAGCTCCATAGGTATGTTCCTCACTCAGTGAGTGTGTTCCTAGCTCAGTGAATGTGTTCAACGTGCAGAGTGTGTTCCTCGCGCACTTAGTGTTTTTGTATCTCAGTACGTGAGTTCCTAGCTCCGTAAGTATGTTCCTCACTCAGTGAGTGTGTTCCTAGCTCAGTGAGTGTGTTCCACGTGCAGAGTGTGTTCATAGCACAGTGAGTGTTTTTATATCTCAGTACGTGAGTTCCTAGCTCCGTACGTATGTTCGGCACTCAGTGAATGTGTCCCTAGCTCAGTGAGTGTGTTCCTAGCTCAGTGAGTGTGTTCCTAGCGCAGTGAGTGCCTTCCTAAGTCAGAGCCTTTGTTCCCCACTTAATTCGTGTGTACAGCTGAGTGAGTGTGTTCCGAGCTGATTGTGTTCCTCGTTCACTGAGTATGTTCCTCCCTCAGTAATGTGTTCCTAGCTGAGTGAGTGTGTTCCTTGCTCAGTGAGTGTTTTCCTAACTCAATGAATCTGTTCCAAACTCAGTTAGTGTGTTCCTCGCTCTGAGTGTGTTCCTATCACAGTGAGTGTATTCCTAGCGCAGTGAGTGTGTTCCTCGCTCAGTGAGTGTGTTCCTTGCTCGGTGAGTGTTCTCCTAACTCAGTGAATCTGTTCCAAACTCAGTTAGTGTGTTCCTTGCTCTGAGTGTGTTCCCATCACAGTGAGTGTATTCCTTGCGAAGTGAGTGTATTCCTCGCTCAGTGTGTGTGTTCCTCACTCTGTGAGTGTATTCCTCGCTCAGTGAGTATGTTTCTAGTTCAGTGAGTATGTTCCTAGCTCAGTGAGTGTGCTCCTAGCTAAATGAGTGTGTTCCTAGCTCAGTGAGTATGTTCCTATATACGTGAGTGTGTTCCTAGCTCAGTGACTGTGTTCCTAGCTCAGTGAGTGTGTTCCTAGCTCAGTGAGTGTGTTCCCCGCTCAGTGAGTGTGGTCCTAGCTCTGTGAATGTGTTTCTAGCTCAGTGAGTGTGTTCCTAGCACATTGTGTATGTTCCTAGCTCAATGAGTGTGTTTCACGCTCAGTGAGTGTGTTCCTAGCTCAGTGAGTGCGTTCTTAGCTCAGTGAGTGTGTTCCTCACTCAGTAAGTGTGTTCCTCACTCAGTGAGTGTGTTCCTAGCACAGTGAGTGTCTTCCTAAGTCAGAGCCTTTGTTCCCCATTTAATTCGTGTGTATAGCTGAGTGAGTGTGTTCCTAGCTAATTGTGTTCCTAGTTCACTGAGTATGTTCCTCCCTCAGTAATGTGTTCCTAGCTCAGTGAATGTGTTCCTAGCTCAGTGATTGTGTTCTGAGCTCAGTGTGTTCCTAGCTCCGTAAGTCATTTCCTAGCTCAGTGAGTGAGTCCTAGCTCCGTAAGTATGTTCCTCACTCAGTGAGTGTGTCCTAGCTCAGTGAGGGTGTTCCATGTGCAGAGTGTACTCATAGCACAGTGAGTGTTTTTATATCTCAGTCCGTGAGTTCCAGCTCCGTACGTCTGATCCTCACTCAGTGAGTGTGTTACTAGCGCAGTGAGTGTCTTCCTAAGTCAGAGCCTTTGTTCCCCACTTAATTAGTGTGTATAGCTGAGTGTGTGTGTGATCCAAGCTAATTGTGTTCCTAGTTCACTGAGTATGTTCCACCCTCAGTAATGTGTTCCTAGCTCAGTGAATGTGTTCCTAGCTCAGTGGTTGTGTTCCGAGCTCAGGGTGTTCCTCACTCCGTAAGTCAATTCCTAGCTCAGTGAGTGTGTTCCTAGCGCAGTGAGTGTGTTCCTAGCTCAGTGAGTGTGTTCCTAGCTCAGTGAGTATGTTCCTAGCTCAGTGAGTGTGTTCCTAGCGCAGTGTCTCTTCCAAACTCAGAGCCTTCGTTTCCTACTTAATTAGTGTGTATAGCTGAGTGTGTGTGTTCCAAGCTAATTGTGTTCCTAGTTCACTGAGTATGTTCCACCCTCAGTAATGTGTTCCTAGCTCAGTGAATGTGTTCCTAGCTCAGTGAGTGTGTTCATAGCTCAGGGAGTGTGTTCCTAGCTCAGTGAATGTGTTCCTAGCTCAGTGAATGTGTTCCTAGCTCAGTGATTGTGTTCTGAGCTCAGGGTGTACCTAGCTCTGTAAGTCATTTCCTAGCTCAGTGAGTGTGTTCCCAGTTCAGTGAGTGCGTTCCTCGCTCAGTGAGTGTGTTCCTAGCTAAATGAGTGTGTTCCCAGCTCAGTGAGTGTGTTCCTAGCTCAGTGAGTGTGTTCCTATGTACGTGAGTGTGTTCCTAGTTCAGTGAGTCAGTTCCTCACTCAGTGAGTGTGTTCCGCACTCAGTGCATGTGTCCCTAGCTCAGTGAGTGTGTTTCCCACTGAGTGAGTGTGTTCCTAGCTCAGTGAGTGTTTTCCGAGCTCAGAGGGTGTTTCTGTCGCTCGGTGAGTGTGTTCCTAGATCAGTGAGTGTGTTGCTCGCTCAGTGAGCGTGTTCCTGGCTCAGTGAGTGTGTTCCTTGCTCAGTGACGGTGTTTCTTGCTCAGTGAGTGTGTTCCTCGCTCAGTGAGTGTGTCCCTAGCTCAGTGAGTGTGTTCATCACTCAGTGAGTATGTTCCTCGCTCAGTGAGTGTGTTCCTCGCTCAGTGAGTGTGTTACTCGCTCAGTGAGAGTGTTCCTAGGTCAGTGAGTGTGTTCCTAGCTCAGTGAGTGTGTTCATCACTCAGTGAGTATGTTCCTCGCTCAGTGAGTGTGTTCCTCGCTCAGTGAGTGTGTTCCACGCTCAGTGAGAGTGTTCCTAGCTCATTGAGTGTGTTCCTAGCTCAGTGAGTGTGTTCCTAGCTGAGGAAGTGTGTTCCTCACACAGTGAGTGTGTTTCTGGCTCAGTGAGTGTGTTCCAACGTCAGTGAGCATGTTGCCAGCTCAGTGGGTGTGTTCCGAGCTCAGTCAGTGTGTTCCTCACTCAGTGAGTGTGTTCCATCTCAGTGAGTGTGTTCCTCGTTCAGTGAGTGTGTTCCTCGCTCAGTGAGTGTGTCCCTCACTCAGTGAGTGTGTTCCTAGCCCAGTGAGTGTGTCCCTCACTCAGTGAATGTGTTCCTAGCTCTGTGAGTGTGTTCCTAGTGCAGTGAGTGTCTTCCAAAGTCAGAGCTTTTGTTCCCCACTTAGTGAGTGTGTCTTGCT